>NW_028258189.1:2138088-2443529 GCF_053883595.1 Heterocephalus glaber
CAGGATGTCGATCCCAATGGAATGTTCCAGTGCCTGTATCTCCCCTTCTGTCTTCACCCTCACCCTATGTTCCTGCAGCAATGCTTGTTGTTTTTTATCTGGTGCTTGTTACTTGCATGAGTGAAAGGACATTGGCACAATCTAATAGCAAGGCCTTTTTGCAAAAATTAGCCAGTGCTTTACGTGGAAATGAGCGAAGGAGGGCTGGAGCGTTCAGTTCAAGCCCTAGCATGTTCCTTTGAGACCCAAAAGATGGGGAGGGATTCTTCACTGGGTCTTACACGAGGGCCGCCACCCAAAGCAATCTCTGTAATCTCTCTGTAATTCCCCATCTCTCTGTATGAGCCGGTACACCTAAGAGCCGCTATTACGGAGTCAACCTCCTCTGTCTTTTGGGGGAGAATGTGTTATTTCACCATGAACTCAGGGCTGCCATTACTGTCACAAGGTTCGCCCTGCGAACATGGCGGTGGAGATTCGGGATGCCAGGGGTTGCAATTTCCCAGGGTAATGCAGTGCTGTCCCAGCCGTCGCCCACAGCAGGCGCTTCCTGTCAATGTGCCCTGGATGGAAAAGCATTTAGTGGAGGACTCTTCCTCAGGGAACTATGGGGAACCACCTAAGGGGTATTTCTAAGGTGTGATGGGGATGTGATGTTACCCACTGGTATGAAGCATGTGTCGATCCTGGAGCTATCCCGAGAAGCTTTTAGTACAGCTCACAGGACTGGCTGTGTCCAGTCTACACCACTGACCCTAGTTGCCAATGTGTAGGGAAAGGAGATGATGTTTCGCCAAAATGAAGAAGTTGAAAGGGAGCCTTAAAAATTGGGATTTCTCCAGCTTCTTCATGCTGAGAGGCACATTGTCACCCCCAGCCCTGGCACTAGAGGATTTTCAGCAGAACCAGATTTGGACATTTTTAATGCGCCCTCCAATGGGCCAAATCCCAGCTAAATCTACACAGGCATATTTCCTGGCTTTGTTTTTCTCGTTTTTGTAAATTAAATGGCTTCTGTGTGCTCCAAGTTGTAAATAACCTCACATGCCCACTTCCATAGACTTTTCTCATACACTTGAAGGCGGCTGTGACAAAGGAATCCAGAGAGTTGGGACCCAGATTCGGGACTCTGGTTGGATCCCCAGTAAAACCTGGATTTGCCTGGATGTGAAAAGCTCCAGGCCCGTGAGTAGTAGTAGCCTGCTGGCACTCGGGCTCTCTGAACATTGGGTTGTTGGAGAGGTGACATCTCCGGAATCTGCAGGATGGAAATGCTGGCTCCTGGAAACGTGCAGTTCTGTCTGCATGAGGATTGCTAGTGATTCTTCAGGCTTTTATGCAGTTTCTTAATGAACACTGCAGACTGGAGTTTGCAAAGGCTGAAACTGGAGTCCAGGAAACAGCTCCGGTCTGTGTGTTGAAAACACCCTCAGACACCAGAGGGGCAGGAGGAAAGGATGAGGTGCTGGAAAGTTTAAGAATCTAAATTTTCCTGTTCCTAGATATTACCCAGCCTCGTACGTTCAACCATAGACCCTAGATGATGTCTCTTTTGGCCCAGGGGCTTTGCAAATAGTGCATAGATTTCCCACCACCTCATCATTTCCACCATCATTTCCACTCTCCCTCTGTGTGTGTCTGTGTCCTCAGCTCCTTCTCTCAAAAGAACAGCAATCCTTAAAAAAAAAGAAAGAGCATGAATCCTGTCAGATTGGGGCCATCCTAGGGACCTCATCTTACCTTAATAACCCTGTCAAAGACCCGTCTCCAAATACAGTCACATTTCAAGGTTAGGGCTTCAACACAGAATTTGAGAGGCAAGGGACAAAATTGAACCCGCAATAGAAATTCTCTGCCATCGGAAGACCTCAGACTTACTTCATAGACCTTCACTTTCTGCCCCTGAAAGACCTCTCTGTCCCCACCCCCACCATCACCATGGTAACCAAGGTCGCCACTGGGGTCCAGTACGAGTTCTTCTGATGTCCAGAGAGGGAGAAAAGGTGGGAGCAGTCTTTCCCTCATTCGTCTCTGGGAACTGCCACAATGAAGGTGGAGTTCCGCGATCCTTTTCTCGACTGGCGGTACCTCTCGTCCTGGTTCGTTAGGGTAATAAGCTACTGATTAGCCCAGGACGTGGGCATCTCTATAAAGCAGCATTGGATTGTATTCCTGGTTGACCCTTAGCTAGGCATCACAAACTTTGAGAGCACACGGTCTTGCTTATCGCTATAGCAGAGCCACAAAGACAGAAGCACACTATTCTTATTGAATCCCTGAGCTCGATACCCATAGGAACATGCAGCTCCTCTTCCTTTATACCAAATAATCCACTAAAGGGTGCGGGGGGGGGGGTCCCAACAATTTAGCCAACATCCCCTATTACATTTCACAACAGGTCCAAAAATCTAAAAAGTAACATAACTTGGTATCTGTATAGTTGCTGTTTCTGGAATCAAGTCCAAAAATGAGCCTTTATTGTGAATTAAATCTCAGCATTGAAATTTAAGTTTTTCTTCCAACCTATTTGCATTTTTTAAAATTCTAATTTGTTTGTAGCCTGGGCCATTTGGAAAACAGCTCTCTGTTTCAGCCACACCTGTAACAGGTGCCATGGTGGTAAGGACTCAGAATAGTATGGACGCCACACTCTGTCTCTGGCACGGACTTTTTTATTAAACAGAATATTTGAGGACTACTCAACTTGCAACCAGCCTGCGTCAATATATGGCTTTGCAGCTCCTGCTTTCTTTTGGGTCCGTCCACCAGGAGGCAGCACGGTACTACAGAAATGTTGTAGCTCCCTAAAGTTGGAATTAGGGGCCCTCATTCCGGACAGTTTAACCTCTCCGGCTCGGCTCTCAGTCTCTTATCCATGCAATGGGAGAGTGTGAAAGTCACAGCAAGGAGTTACTGGAAATGTAATACAAGCAAAGGACCAAGGAAAGATTCGTACCTACATTTCAGTTTTGAAACATTAAATCCTGGCATATACTATAAAGAGTAGACCTCCTAATTGTCACTATCTGATGGAAAAGGAAGGTAAACTGAAGACTTCAAGGAATTTAGCTCACAAGGCTGAGTTTGCACTGAGAGGGATTTGAATGCAAATCTGCCAGAGCCCTGCATTCCCTAGCAGGATGGCCCCAGATTGTGTTTATAAAATTCCTGACAGAGGACAGGAGCCAGAAGAGATGAGGAATGAAACCAGGACAGACAAAATCAGATTTTGCCAGTCACTTTTTTCTGAGACCCAGGTATAATATCGCTAAAGAACTTCCCCAGACTGCCAGTCTGGCACCAAGTGAAGGACAGGAGCAGTATCTTACGTTTGTCATCCACACGAAACCCATGCTTTCTGTGAAGCCTTGTAATTTTTGCTGGAGGCTCAAGTAGTATCTGCTGATGTAGCCACCCTAGAGTTTGACCTGGGATTTGATATTTCTATTATCAGAGAAGAGTTGTCATATTAACTTCGCCGAGAGGAATCCCATTTACAAAATAGCTCGGTGGTAAAGGGCTTGATGATTATTAGCATGCTCGAGCTCTGGGTACAGTCTCTGCTGTCACTAAAATTCAAACAGAGAAGGAAAAATAAAAAGATAAATACAACAGGAGAAGCATTTTTCAAAATCTAGACTGTATGGATTCTGTGGGAGAAATGATTTAATTGCCCCAATCACTTAGTGATATGGAATAAAGACAAGAGATGGAGAAATGAAAAATTGAAAAGCAAAAAAGATTTCAATGCTGATGAGATTCAGTGCTCTAAGGTTAGAGAAGGACGACTCGTGCCTTATGGAACCCTCCTTTCTCACTAAAATCTTTCCTTTTCTAGAAGTAGAAAATCAGCATGGCACCTTGAGTGGTTTCCAGTGCATTTTTAGCCATTCCTCCTTTCATTACAGTACCTTCAACTAAGGGATATACACATTGCCTGTAAATTTAAAATTACTTATTCAAAATGTATATTGTGGGAAGGGAATCTGGGGATTGAGGGAGACAGGAAGGGGAAGTAAAAAGGACCAAGATGTAATACGTACCAGTTCCTCACAATGAATGTACTTATTATGTATCACAAACATATACTAATAACAATTTTTAAAAATAAAATAAAATGCATGATGAATGAACGTCATCATTAGAAGATACCGCACAAGTCCAAGTTGATAAGTGACTCATACTCCTGATATGACATAAAGACTCCGGAACTCAAGCTCCAGTCCAGATCTGGGTAGCCTAGTAAGACCTTGCCTCAAAATTAAAAAAAAAATAATAACAAAAAGGGCTGGGGATGTAGCTCAGTGCAAAGACCTTGGATTCAATCCCCAATACTACAAAAGAAAAAGAAAAGAGCCAGGAACTATCTCAGATTCAGAAAACCTCAAGAAAGAGGACTGCTGAAACATCATTTTGGAACATACCTCCTAATTGACAGCACCCTAATATCACCACCACCTTTTGGATCCCAAGATTAGATGTTAGAATTGTATCAGGGCTGAGCTGTGATTTCAATTTTTGCACTATCCTTCTGGAATGGACTGTATGCTTCTTACAGCTTTTACTTGCAAATTTTAAAGTTGCTGAGTATTTCCGAAGGATTTAAGTATCAACATTATGTCTGAAAAAAATATATCTCATCTCCCACACTTCCGCAGAGTTCCCCATTGTGAATTTACATTTATATCCATTGGTTTTCATTCACCTAAATATTATCTTCTGCAATGAAACATAGTTCTCCCCACCATTGTAGCAGCCTTGTTTATTTTATGGACAATCTGGGAGTGCAGTGATATGTGAGTAGTGAAAACTAAGAACTAACATCTTCCAGGAGTCAAGGAGCTGACTCCCTCTGACACTCAAGCTCTGGGAGGTTTGCTGAAATGAGTTTTGAAAGCAACATTCTCAGATCACACATGCTAGCATTTCTGGGCTGCTGCACCCGGGAAGGTTTGGGGACCCATTCCTGTCTTATTGAATCAGAAGCTATGAGAATTTGGCCTAGAAACCAGATGCTTTATGCCAAACAGTCATTAGTATTTCCTGTGCACCCGAAGTGATTTGAGGTCTGGAAGATAGATGTGGTGAACATCACACATGATGCAAAATGCTACCGCCCTTTAAAAGTGTTGGTAGTTCCTTACCAAACTAAAAATGCTTTTACTGTTCGATCCAGCAAATGTATCTTGGCTATTTACCCTCATGAGCTGCTTATCTCCACATGAAAACATGTCCACGGATGTTGGCCACAGATTCAATAACAAATCTTAGCAGCAACCACTACCACCTTTAGTTGGGGAATGGTAGCAGTGGAATATTATATGGATAGTTCAAAACAAAGGAGTCATCCAGCCCCAGCCATAACAAAGACATGCAGGATTCTTAAATGCATAAGACTAGGTGAAAGAAATCAGCCTGAAAAGGCTACAGACTATTTTCTAGAAAAGGCAAAACTATAAGGAAAATTTAAGAAATCAGTGGTTGGTGGAAAAGAAAGGAGGCAGAAGACATATTTAGAAAATCACAACTGTTCTGTGATAATGCAATAATAATACAGTGACAGGCACGTGTCATACATTTGTCAGCACCCGCAGAACGTTCAACACCAGGAGCGAACTCAGTTACGTCTGCTGGGGATTTTGAATGATAACTGCTTTTTAAAAAGTGCACTGTGGGTTGTACAGATACTCCTCATTTAATGACCTACCTATTTAAGGATTGTTTGGACTTCCAACCCCTCCTGGGACTTAGGACGCAGGAACGTGAGAGGTATTGCAGCTTTTTGATGGCTTCTTCCACAGGACTGTACTATAATTTTTGCTGATTGTATTGTACAGTACAGTACTGTAGTTTTATGTCCTGATATACATTACAGTACTGCATGTAAGAGTTATGCAAATAAAAGTGAAGTCATCAAGTTGGAGTCTCCTTTGACCATTTCTTTGTTCTGAATATCGTCATGTACCCACTATATACAATTCCTCATTTAGCGACAAATTCATGGAACAACCTAGTCACAGGACTGGAACTCGGTTGTTAAACAAGGAATGTCTATAGTTAAAAAATTAATAATAGGATCAGTAACAATAAGCCAGCCACTGTCTCAGGACTCATGGAACTCACATGAAGTTCAAAAGCCTAAGAACAAATATACTGAGGGGTCACATGCTGGGATGTTACAAATACCATGATCAAAATCTGCAGGCCCAATATTTTGGTAAACACACACATATACACACAAGTATACGATAGACTGGTAATTAAAATCTTTGCCACTGCATAGTGTATCAAACTTCTTAGATGCCAATTTGAAGATAATTGGAAAGCATCTTGCTTTTCAAAATTAGTGTAGTGGGGAGCAGGAGGAAATTTCTGAAGAATGATATTCACTGCTCAGGCTAAACTTCGGGCTTGCATGGAGCTGATCTACAGAGGAAAAAGTTGTATGGAAAGAGATGGGATGGGTGAGGACTCAGCAGGACACACACTGGGAGGATACTAGAGTGACCTGACAGCCCGTCTTAGAAGTTCTCTACTGTAATAATGTCTTTCCCCTGTGTAATAAGGCTATTTTAAGTGATCTCACCTCTCTAAGGAATGCAGAATGAGCTGTCATGATGTATAAAAACATTTTATTAGTGCATGCTACTATAACAAAATAGTGGGTTTCATTCTGGAATGCTGATAGACGCATATAACGTATTTTGATTATTTTCACCCCACATTATTCTCAACCTCTTTCCACCCCTTCCACAACCCTCCATTTTCTCATTTCTAATAATCTACCTTTCTGTTCTGTTCTCTTTTCTCTTGGTTTTTTTCTTTCTTGCTTTTTATCTGTCTATTCTTTAGCTTTGTAATATAAGAGAAAACATGCAATGTTTAACTTTCTCAGCCTGGGTCATTTTGCTTAGCATGATGGTCTTCAATTTCAACCATTTTCCTGCAAATGACATGAGTCCATTCTTCTTTGTGGTGGAATAATACTCCATGGAGTGTATGCACCACATTTGCTGTATCTGTTCATCCCTGATGGATATCTAGCTGTTTCCATAGCTTAACGATTGTAAGTTGTACCACAGCAAGCACAGGTATGCAGGCATGTCTACCACGTGCTGTCTTCTTCAAAGTTTTAAAAAATTAGCATATATTTGTGATACATAATAATTACATTGATCTTAGGGAATTGGAAACATAAATCTTGCATCTTAATTTGCACCCTCTCCTTTCATATCTAGAATGCTTACTACTTCCACAAAGTCTACATCCCTGTATTCTATCATCTGTTTTTCATTTTGCTTTTGAAATATATTTTTACATATGTTTGGTTTCTCATATAAGAGATACCATGCATCTTATTTAACTCTCTGTGTCTGATTTATTTCACTCAGCATTGTGGTCTCAAGGTGCTTCTATTTTCCTACAGATGACACATATTTACCCCTTTTATGGCTGAGTAGTACTCCACTGTGTATACATTGTAGACCACATTTTTCTATCCATTCGTCTGTTGATAGACATATAAGCTATTGCCAAGATTTAGCTATAGATGCCAAGGAATGGTATAGGTAGTTGGAATGGCATCTCTCTGTTTAGATTTTTGAGGAATCTCCACACTGATTCCCGTAGTGGCTGTACCCCTTTACATTCCCACCAACAATGCAGAAGGACACTTCCCCCAGGTCCTCTCCCACATTTATTCATTTCTGTGATCTTGATAGCAGCATGAGGGCTCTTTTTTTTTTGTTGCTACTTTAGAGAATCACTAAGGAGAAGAAAATGGAATCTCTACGGCAAATCTTCAGAGACTTTACAAGTAAAGAAAGTGTTGGGTCATGGGGGGAAGGTTTCATTTTATACAGAAACACGTTTTGCATTTTGACATCCAGAGTCTCAGGGCTGCATGCATTCATTTCTCCATTTCTTCCCCAAAGTGCAGGTGTAGTGGAACTGAAAACCGGTCAAGGGCAGTAACTAACACCAAACAGGAAAGGCAGCAATGCAGACCTAATTAGGGTTGGCAACGGGAGGCAGGAAAATCCCCTGAAAGAACACCTGGGTCATAGGCTCTGTGTGAACTGAAAAGCAGATTCTTCTCCGTGGGGTACAGGGAGACAGGGTGGCTCGAGCTGGTGCTCAGGGAGCCCAGGGAATCGTTGAGTTCTAAGAGCAAAATATGAAACATGAAAAAGGAATAGAGTCGTGGTAAAGAGTGAGCATAAAAAGTCTGAGAGCCTCAATTACAAGGGACCTGATGGCTGTGTTCAGCACTGAGAAATAAATAAGCTGGAAGCAGAGACAGGGGTAACACGAGTGGAAAGGAAAATACATTAGGAGTTCAAGGTAAAGAGAAGGTCAGGAGAGATAGGTTATGAATCAGAACTGTCAGTGGGACGAGGGGAGGAAGAGAAAAATAAGGCACAAGGGGCGGAGATAATGATGAGGAAGTGGAGATTGCTTAGGAAGGGTGGCAGGAGATTTGAAGGCATCAAAACCCACACGCCTCAAGAGGTCGGGGAGGATGTGGGGAGGGCACCTTCAGCACGGGAAGGGAAAGCGGGACGTGAAAAGACCTGCCCTCAGCCTTTTGTTTCCCACACGCAAATCTCCACACTGTTACTAAGGAGCGCAGAGAAATAGATCAGCAGAGAATGCAAGAGGTGGGAGGAGAATGAATAAAACAATGCATTTTCCTCCTATACGCACATTGCTTTAAAGTGGGGCGCTTTCTATAGAGTCTCTGGAAATAAACGGAAGTGATCATTGCCAAACAGGCAACCAAACAAAAAAGACAGTTTCTGAATAAGGTTTTGCTCCTAGAGCATATAAAAGATTTTTAATACTTCTTATAATACTCTTTGGGTCATTTAAATAGACACCGTCTGTCCTTTTAAACTCTAATAATCCACAGTTAGTATGTTCAGCTGTTCTTTATTTCAAGATTAAATTAAATTTGTTTTTAACAGTCACCATCCTCCCCTCAAATTATTGAATTTTAGTGCTGTTGTTCGGTGAGTTGAATGAAGCTTCCAAGATGTTAAATGTCAAAGATGTTTACTTATCACCAGAGAAAATGGATGGAAGGAGTCACCATTTTGAATCCAAATAAACAATTCCCTCTCAAAGAAATGATTGTGTTAATAATTAAATTTTAAATTAACTTTTTTTCAGTTATTAAACGCCATTTGGGGTATATATGAAAGGCGGGCATAGGTGGGTATTTCCTAGCAAATCAAATGTAAGTTATAGGAGAAAATACTTTCAAATAATTTCTTAATATTTTTAAGATAATTATTTCAATATTGATAGATGAAATAAAGCTACATGAATAAACGATGATGGATGATAGTTTTTCAAATCACAGTGTCTTTCTTTTGGCCATATTCACATTCAAGATAGATTACAAGAAAATCTCCAGAAAGAAGCAAAAAAGGAACAAAATGATAGAGTAATCAAATGGTAGAAACTAACGAACACAAATTGGATTTTTCGGGAAAAAATTAAAAACATTACTACATTGTATTCCTTTTGTTCAAAATGTAGAGACTTAGAAGGTATAATAATGGCCCAATGAAACATGTAGAGATGAAAACCATACTATTTGAGATGAAAACACCCTAGATAACAATTAACAGCTGATTAGACATATTGATGAAGAAAGGTGTAGTGAAGTATATAGATGGGATAGCAATAGAGATTATGCAAAATAAACACAAAGAGAAAAAAGAGCCAAATAAAGGCAAGGTGACTGGTGAAATCTGGGACAACTTCAAGCAATCTCGGGTACCTGTACTAATTGGGCGTGCCGTCTTATAACTCCCGCTATTTTGCAGTCTGGAATCAAGGACAGAACTGGTTCAGAGTCTCCTGGAGGTTCTTAGATTTTTCCCAGAATCAAGGCAGGGGTTGTGGGGACCTGGTGATTCAGACCTCTACCAACTCTGTATCCAGAGTTTGATCAATCTTAGTTCAACTGCTCCCTTACTTCGAGAATTAACCTTTGTCTGAATTTTGAGCCCTTTCAAGTTAATTTAGTGCATGCTTCAGGAGAAGACTCTCAGCTTTGTTCTGTGTAGTGAATTACAATATGCCCACCTGTGTTCTAGCTACCCAAATTATACATTAACTTAAGTGAAGATTGAATCTTCCCTCACAATCCTTAGTTCTCATAATTTTATTTATTAGATTACTCTGTTTGGGAATTTACTGCCCAAAAGAAGGAATTTGATTATTTTTGTCCTTTACATAATCTTAGGTAATATTTTCAAACTATCAGAGAGATTTGGGATCTTTTTAAAGTTGATTTTTCAAAAAAATCACTAGGATACATGGGTGCATTTAATTTTTGCCAGCTAATCCTATATTCTAAAAGTTCCTTTCTTAGAGAAGTTTGGTTCTGTTCCTTCTTAAAGTGATTTTCTTTTGCCCCATCATAAGTGAGTTTCCCTTGTCTTTCCCCTCAATCAATTTCACCTCTTTCTTTTTTAAAAAATCTGAATAATAAAGTATTTCTAGATTTCATCTTCTAATTCTCCTCTCTTCAGTTACCCAATGTACACTTTCCTGCTCTAATTGCAACTTTAAATATTCAGAACCCATTTCCAACTCAGCTCACATGTTCTTAATCATTTGCTGTCTTTCCACGACTGCTTTTATATAATAATCTTCTCAATGCTATTGACAATACCCTTGAGAGAATTTTCGATGGATCTTGAGAAGCATCACACAGTCATGTTTTTTCTGCTCACGACCAGTGGAAGGAGGCTATTGTCTGGTCTTGCGTTTTTCTGGTTGGGGAGCAGAAGTATGTTGTGAAAACTCTTATTTGGTCATCTAGTTGAATAGTTTAGTGCATAAAAAAAGAAAAACAAACAGAAGCCAAGCTAGGTGTCCTGCAAGTCTGTTCTTCTCTGTGGACCATACCGTGGTCACTGAGGAGGAAGGAGGAGGAGCTAGAATTCTGGTCTGCAGTGGATGGTTGCCATGTCTGGCCGAGAGCCATTCCTTCAGTGTGGATGCTGGATATAGTACTAGGCATCTCCTTTAGTTGGCAACACACCTTTCCAAGAAGCAGGTCAGGTGGTGCCCCATGTCAAGGGCATGGCCAACCTCTGAGCATGTACATTAGCTGGGTATGTGGCTCAGGGCAAACCATCTTTCCCTTGATTACCCTCAGGTGAGCCATTCCTGATGACCCTCAGCCTCACCTGGACCCAGTCCTGTCTCCTGTACTGGGCATTAGAAGGGACAGTAGGAGGTCTAGGGTGAGTTTTTCCTTCCCATGTGAACCACACTTTGACAGCTCTTTTCTTCCCTTTACCTTCTAGTTTCCACATGAGACACACAATCCCCTCTTTCTAGAAGTGAAATTTCCCTTAATCATATTTTCTTTGGTCATTTTCATTGCAATTAGGAAGAAGAGAGAAAGGTAAATTTAGGTGTTGAAATTATCTTGAGTTGAAAATCTCTCTCGTTCAGTCATTGTTCAATCCATGCTACTCGGCCCCAGGTCCTATAATCTATCTGGGCATGTAATTAATCTTACATATCTCTCATACTCTTCTTTACACTCTTGAGGGTCATGAAAGCTCTTTTAGAGAAGGTGGCAAAGCTGGGTCCGATTTCATACACTTATGAAGGAATATACGCTGGGGATGCCTTTGTACATCCATTAGCACAACCACTTAGTACCCAAAGGTCACAGGTTCCTTGTGCCCAGCTCCTAAGAGGCACGGCACAGTGCGGAAGTAAGAAGCATTTCCACCCCCAAGGTGACTTAGTATGCAGAGAGAGACGGAGCTCGGTGTTCTACAAGTCCTCTTGGCTCCTATTCACGTCCAAGCCCACCACCCCACCCCTACAGCTAGAGGAAGCTGTGTGACCTGTGTTGTTTTGGTTTTAGATCTAAAGTGTCCCGCAGGAGTTGTGTGTTTGAAGGTGGCACCTGGCTGCAAGGGCCAGGTCCCTGGGAGTTTAACTTGCAAGGATGTGCTCTTATCCCTGGATTCTCTCTTCTTTTTCTGCTTCCTGTCTGCCAGGGGACAGGTGGATTTCTTCCACCACACCCTTCCATCATGAGTGTCTGCTTTGCGGCCACTGAGTTTGGACTAAACCCACTGGAAACTGTGAGCCAAATTACCCTCTCCTCCTCTAAGTTGTGGATGTTGGGGACTGGGGCTCAGCAACTGGAAAGTAACTAAGACAGATGGACACGTGTAAGCTTTCTGGAGAATTCTTGTTGTTCCAGCATAGAGTTCTTAATAACCTAGAACCTTTCTACATTGGCACTAGTATGATGTCCTTATCTTCATTCTTTCTCCAGTAAGGTCTACATTAAGTGAGATTATCAACAATAAGAAGGGTACCACTATGGCTGAAGCAGAAAAACAACATTACCTTTGAAACATTTCTCATAATGCAACTCTTCTAATATGCTAATAAAACATCTTCTGCACAGGGTAAATGCAATGGTTACTGTATTTGTTTGGTAGGGTTTCTCTAATAACATATCGTAGAATGGGGTGCTTAACAACAGAATATCTTTTCCCATAGTCTTAGAGGCTCAAGGAGCTCCCAGGTTAGATAGAGTCTGCAAAGCTAGGAGGAACTTTACCCCTTCCCCAGCTTGGAACCCTCAAATCTGTATTTTACCCACCAGTGGGTATGGCATTACATGTCATTTCTCCTGTGGCCAGAAGCTTGGAAAGCTGGGAGGAATGAGCTGATTTAGCACCTGCCCAGCCTCCCCGATGAGAGAGAAACCCTTGCCCTCTGCCATCAATTTTCTAGTTTTTGAGGATCACCCTCTGCCTGCACAACATGGAAAAGGGGCTGTGTTTTACTTAAGGCTCACCCAGAAACCTCTGCTGTTTTCTTTACTGTTACAGACTGCAGGTGGCTGCTTTGAAGAAGAGCCTATGTCTTTTAGAATATGAGAACAATGGAATGGTGTAGTTTTAAGATAACTGTTCCATATCTAATTTTGCCTTTGACAAACACTCTGTTTCACTTTCTTTCAACCTTAAGGAAGTTCATTTATCCACATGGCAACTGGGTCAGAATATTCCCACTGCCATTTCCTGGTCTCCTAGGACATTGTGCTAGAATATTCAGCTCACATTTTCTGTGTAGGCACAGAAAGGAATTGCTTTTGGCTTTGTGGGCCATATCTCTGTTGTAACTATCCAATCCTGTTGTTGTAATGACAAAGCTGTAAATGTTGCACAAGTGAATGGGCAAAGCTTTATTTACATAAACAGAAAGGGGGCCAGATGTGGCCCATGAGTTAACATTTCTTGACACAATCTAGACTTCTACCTTCATTACTAATACACTGAATGAGGAAAATTTATCAACACAAGTAATTACTATCTTTTGAATCTCATTTTATGTATGGCTATATTATCAGTCTGTGTACCTTGTGAAATATATTTAATCTTCACAACAACCCAATAAGACAATCATTAAAAAGAACTGAACTGAGTTGTGTAATCTGGCTCATATTTCCAAAGCTGTAGAAATAAATAAGATTGTACATAAATGAATAATGATTTGCTCACTTTAAGGTAAGATGTATGTATGTAAATATGTATCTGGCAAATATATATGTAATATGTATCTGTGCAAATATGTACCTGGCAAATGCATATGTATACATATATATGTGTGTATATATGTATATATGGACATTTAAGTATGCAGTTTCAAAAAGTAGGTTTGTTTGTGCTCAGTTTGCACCTTGAGTTTTCCACTATGTTAAAGACTTCCTACGCAGGATGGTGCTATTGGAGGCGGAAGACCCTTTGAGAGGTGGGGTATAGGGGAGGAAGTGAGGTCACTGGGGGTATGACCTTAAAGGAGATGGTGAGATCTCAGTCTCTTCCTTTTCGACTCTTTCAATTCCCAAGCTAAAGGATGAAAATTTTGCTCTGTTACTATGCATTGTTCTCTACCAGAGACCCAAAAGCAATACGTCTCCCCAGTCATGAACTGGAACTTCCAAAACTATGATCCAATGAAAACATTTTCTCTTTGCAGACTGATAATGTCAGGTATTTTTTTATAGTAACAGAAAGCTAACTAATACACAAAATCAGTGCAAATGAAGTAACTATTGCTGTTGCTATTAACATGGATGGATATTGGATGAAAAAAGATGTAGAAGAACAAAGCAATATGACAGTTAAAAAATACAAAATCCATGTATAACCAATCATAATTTGTTTGGAATTGCATACATACCAAAACTGCAAATAAAAACAAGACAATGACATACATTATTTTTTAAAGTTACTTTTCTCATTGCTGGGACAAAATACCTAACATCCATAAGTTAAAGGGGGAAAGTTTATTTTGGTTCACAGTTTGTAGAGGTTTCAGCCCATAGTCAGTTGGAGCCAAGGCAGAGCAGCATGGCAGAGGGATATCACAGAGGAGAAACAGTCCATGGCAGGGAAGGCAGGAGGCAGAAAAGAGCAAAGCAGTGAGGCTCTTTCCCTTTTATTCCATTCAGGCTGCAAGCCATTTGGTTGGTGCCACACAACTTCAGGGTGAGCCTTCCTATTATTCACACTCAGAACTATGCTAAACCAATCAGTGGACCAGTTTAGTCATCACACATCCTTAATCCATATTCGCACACATCCTATATTCAGCCACCTTGGAAAAGTTCCACCTATGAGTGCATGAGGCTTTGGGAGGACATCTAGACACAAGCCATAACATGTGATGATAAGCATAGGAGGAAAGAGGAGGAGAGGCTTAGTGGGACATTCGTGTGTCCTCAATGACATTTAAATAATTTATTTATGAAGCTGGGATGTGGGTTTGTGGGATGCATTTCTGTTGCTGCTTATAACTTATAAACCTTACATGGGATAGTTCCTAATAATGTTGTTTTTAAAAATTAATGCATTTTCTCTCTCTCATGAAGGAATATTATTACCAGATAAATTTTATAGGGCTTAATTTTCTAAGATATTGAAAGGTACTCATATAAATGCAAATCATTAATCTTTTATTTTATTTCAAAGGACAGCCATTAAATGCTAGGTCCTATGTTGTAGACATATAAAGAATGATGAAAGAGAGACTTTGGGTTCCAGAAACTGATAATTTCATTTGTAAATCATGGAATCCCTGTAGACTGAAATATCTGTCTTAGCAAACAGATGACCAGTGTGCTATGAAAACACATAAAAGAACAAAAACTGGAATGCACGCTATCGAGCAACCGCTATAAATCACGCATGTTGCAAAGTTGCTTCACATACATTTTTCTCTTTCTCAACAGCACTGTGATGTACGACTATCCTTATAATACTCATGAGGAAAATAGAGTGAAGGATGTTGGAGGATAAAACTTTGTGTTAAAGCCTTTGGTGGGAATGTAAACTAAGAAGAAAACTTCGATTGGTCATCTCCAAAAACTTGGAAAGTGCATTACATTCAAGATCCAGCAGTCTCACTACTAAGCACTTCTTGGTCCACACCAACACTGAGACAGAGATTCAACCACAAGTCCACCAGACCTCCAGATTTCTGCTCTGTATGACCTCCGGCTTCCGTGGTCATTTCAATTGCAGAGCATAGGCTAGGGAAGTTCTTTTAAAACATCTTAACTTTCCCACATTTAGCCACGGAGGTCAATGTCTCCTTAGCGTTTTGCGAGATACACTTGGCTCTCACACAGCATATTGATCCATTAGAGTTTCTACTACACGGAGGGATAACACAATTATGTAATCTCCACTTGCCTCTTTCTATAAATGCTGCAATTCCTGCAAAAGCGGAGGTTGCTTGGTATGTTCAAAATCAAATTAAGGGAGAGACTGGCCAGTTGTTTACATGTACAGTGTTTAACTTGGACTGTCTGTGAAGTGAAGTAAGAGGTAAGCCAAGTCTGCAATGTAGTCTCTTGAGATGTTTCCTTTGACTGGTAAAAGAGAATACTGCGTTGCATGGGGAATACTTCACCGGTGACATGATTGATATGGTAGCCAATCCTGAGTGCAACCTGAAGAGAATCTCTATGTGAAAGAAGCTGATAAGCTTGAAGGTGGATGGCAAGGGGTTATTTCTGTTTGGGGTAGCAAGTGCAAGGTGTAACCTCCCAATGGATGATGGCATCCATTTCAACGAATATTTGCACCACAACTCCTAGACATTGGGTTAGCCTACACTGGGCATCTGATTATGATATATGATGCTGCTGAAGTGATTTCCAGTACTATAGTAGTTTTACCATGATGACAAGTAGTGGGAAATCAGCCTGTATTTGCAAAACCATCTAGAAGCAGTGACTTGCTCACATGATTATTGCATTTGGGTTTGTGAGAAATGTTAGTAATACACAGCCATCACACACCAAGAAAAAGCCAGCCATTCACAATACATCAAAGGGTACACTTCCATCTTCAACCCTTTAGACCAAAGTCCTGTTGAAGTCTCCTGGAGTCCAAGCCAAAGCAACATGAACACCAAGTGCAGAGTCAGTTCTAACAGGACATGAGAAAATAACGCTTCCGTTCTGATTGACTATCAAATACTAGAGAGTCACCCATATCCATCATCACTTCAACAGACATGAACAGGCCACCTTCAGAATCCACCTCCCCATGTAGTGAATCATCAGAGAAATTCTGACAACACCAGTTGTCAACTCCCAAGCCCATTTTTGCAATATTAACTGGCAAGATTCAATTAGAAAATCAATTGGAATGATATTTTTTTGAACTGTGAGTCACATTCACTACCATAGATTAATACCTTGGAAATAGCCCAAACTAGGCTATTGACTCTAACTTTGACTCCCAGGTTGAGCAAGTAAAAGCAACTTGAACACATTATTTTGCTTCTGTGAAACTTGAAATTCTCATTAAATGTACTTACTCCTGAGGCTCCTCTGAAGCCTCAATGAAGAGATCCCTTATTTCTAACACTCATCCACAGAGACCATGTGAGGATTCAACAATGGGATATAGTCTTTCACTCCAAAACAGGCTTACATCCTCTATCCCAGGTTCTGAGTGCAGTGTGCGATATATTTGAGGGTAGGATTGTTAGAGAGAAACAGAAACATATGCTTACCCATATGCGTAGTAAAAGCACCTTGTAAACTGTAAAGTAGGAAGGAAGTCAGAGTTATTATTATTCAGGCATATAGCCAGGTGCCACATTATTCTGCAAAGTGCTCCATACTCTGTCTACTTTAGGCTGGCTGGATGTGCACTTTAAGTTTATAGACATTATCCCCACAGCAGGACAGTGTATATAAGCCAGATATATCCATGTGTGTTTGTGGCTCCTCTCTAGATGTCCTGGAGGCCTTGAAGTACACTGTGAACAGCATCCCAAATTTATTAATGGCAGGAAAAACTGAGCTAAATAAGTTGTTACAACTGACTCTATGATATCATCCTGATTCATTTTGTGGATGCTTGTGAGCAATGGGACTCCTCACCTATAACGAAGGACATGTCATTCATAAGGTCAAAGGCAAAGCCCACCTACTTGATGAACAAAATAATTGGAAAGGACATATTTTTAGTTTCTCAGTAACTCATTACCCCATCAAATTTCATTTATAGCAGTAAAATGTGCCAGACTACACTATGCTAGATAGGGAATTCAATGAATTTTTTTAAAAGTGAAAATGCTAGGTGTTGATCAGGAAAATCTAATTTAATAAGCAAAATCACATCTTAGATACAGTGATTCCTCAGTTCATAAACTTAATTCTTTCTACCATGCTAGTTACAAACTGAACTAGACAAGAACTAAATCACATTCAATAGTTAGGTTCAATTTTGACCTTATGGGGAAATTTGATTCTCATTCAATTTGATTTGCAACCAGAGTTGTGGAAAGAATTTAGTTTGTGAACCAAGGTAGCATTGTAATTTCCATAAGAAAGTTGATTCATGTTATAGTTTGGATCTGAAACGTTCCCCTCAAAGGCTCATGTGTTAAAAGACATGGATCCCAGGGTGACACTTTTGGAAGCAATGACTGCTTTAAGAGGTGGGGTTTAATGGGAGGTTTTTAGGTCATTAGGGGAATGATCTTGAATGCAATAGTGAGAGCTGACTACCACAATTCATTACAAGGAATAAATTTAATACTTCAATAAATAGCTTGTAGATGAAGATGCTCAGGAAATAATTCCTGATTACAGTTAAAAAAATGGGACTATGGAAAATGACTGACGTTGAGTATTACTCAATAAAATTCTCATAAAGCTAGATCATTTTAAGTTCCCTTTTAATCTTAGGTATCATTCTGTGTAGGAAAAAAGGCAACATATTAAATGCTTTCTAATGAAGAATAAATTAACTTGAAAACCTGTTTCAGAACTAAAACTTTAACTATTAAGTGTTTAATCTCCTATCATCACTGCCTTTGCTGGGGGGATTTTTAAGAAAGTTGAGAACTCTTTTAGAAAATTTGAAATGTTATCTTTAGCACTAGAGAAGTACATACATTCCACTTCACTATCAAATTAGATGAATTAACAATACTGTACTAAAATTATTCATCATGTGGCAGCAATATATATGATCATAATTTTGATTTGTTCTCAAAAGGATTTATTTAATTATTTTATAATTCTTTATACTAAATGGCACTTTGCATTACTTTACATAGTGAACTTGCTTCAACTCTTACACATAAACCTATGTCTTAATCTCTTTTCCATGGTAAGTAACCCTACATCGATGAAAAGAATACTTAACAGAAAGGTAGACTGACTACTTACTGCCCAAGACTTTTAAGATCTCCACAATGACCTTCAGTTTCTAACTGAATGCAAAAGAACTGAAGGTACAATCATGAAAACAAACACTAACAGTTATTGTAAGACCATTCTTATCTTTTGAAGACATAATCTGAAAAAGTATACTAAAACCCATCTTAAAAATTTTGTTTTCATTGCATGTTGAAATGATACTTTGGATATATCCAGAAAAGTAAAATATCTTTTATGAAAATTAACACTTCCCCAGCTATTTTTCCCTGCATTTTACAAGCGTGGCCAGTTGTGGTGGTGCACACAGGTAAACCTAGCTCTTCAAGAGGCTGGAGCAGGAGGACCACAAGTTTGAGATCAGGCAACATAGCAAGACCTTGTCTCAAAAAATAAAATAAAATATAAATAAAGGAATGGGAATGTAGCTTAGTGTGAAGGTCCTGTTTGCAATCCTCAGTATTCCAAAACTAACTAAATAAAAGTAGATAAATAATAAATATGCTGGGGTTGTTCCTTAGTGGCAGAGCACTCCTAGGTTCAATCCCCAGTACAAAAATTACAATGTAGCTATTAGAAAACTTTAAGTTATGAATCTGGCCCTTTCAATATTCTTCCTCTTATCTGCTTACCTTTTCTAATATCCCAGACCTTCACACCTACAAGGACCACGAGGCGTCCAAGTCTCTGGCATTTCCCAAGCCTGGCAGAAACACAGCCTCCAGCATGCTGTGGAGACAGGTGAAGCAGGAGCATCGATATCCACAAAGCAACTTGGACCTGTGCGGGACAGGAAATGGGAGAAAGGCAGAGAATGGAGGCCCCTCTCTGCCTGTTCTGAAAAGCACAGGTGCCATGTTGAGATGCCACTTTGAGAAAAGTCCTGCCTGCTCTGGCACATGGCTTTCCAACCTGACCTCTCTTTCCTGGGACCACCCTGACCAGGCACACACAGCTCCATCCTCTTCTCATCCTGCACTGCCTCTACTCCTGCCAGCTCCTCTCCCCACAGCTTCGGGGTGAACACTTTCATCGACACATCAGCCAGCAGTTGGCTGGAAGGGGGTTGTTCGAAAACCCTGGGCTAAGAAATCGGCTTGGTTTGTTTATTTCTTACCCTTTGTCTTCAGGCAGTTGCTCAGCATGTGTGAAATGACCACAGTCCACTTCGAAATAATAGGATTATGCCCTGAAGCACAGTGTGAACCTGAAGTTCTCTTTGATGGGCAGTATGTACCTTCAGACGGCAAACTGTGGTTTACCCCGAAACACCCAGTTGTGCTAGGCTTCTAACTTGTTAACAGTGCACTCCTGGAAACTAAGATGTCTAGTACCATTCCCAGGCTCACTGCAGGCAAGGCCAAGTGTCCTCATTCTGCCTGAACTCTTCTTTTGATGGTTTCAGTCTCTCTGTTGAAGATCAATGAGGAAAAAGTAGAAAACATCCACAGAAAAATTCCTGGCCTATTACTTACGAAATGAAACTGAAGCCTGTAATCCCAGCATTCTGAGCAGCTGAGGAGGAGTGTTTCAAGATCAAGTTCACCTTGAGCCAATTAGTGAGTTAGCAAGACCTGTCTCAAATTAAAGAGTAATTTAAAAAGGGCTTGGGATGTAGCTCAGTGTGAAAGCCCTGAGCTCAATCTCTAGTGCCTGAACAAAAGGAAAAAAGCAAATTAAGAGTTAAAATTGAGGTGCCGCCAAAACAGATCCACCAAGATTTGTAGGTGAGACTGAACAGTTCCTTCTAAATAGATGAAGGGTCACAGCTTCAGCCTTCTTATTCAGAATTTTGTACTGGTACCCTGTATTTCTTTGCAGGAATTGTGTTTTATAAATATATCCCATAAAAGACCAAAGTATAGCAAAGTAATTTGATTTATGATTCAATCTATTGTGAAAAAGGAAAATTGGCATATCTTTGTGCTTCTAGCAAAATTCTGACAAGTTCTGCATAGCTGGTTGCCTTTAAAGAAAGTTCTATAGGTCTCAAAGTCATGAATTTTAAAGCAGAAAATAGCAAGCCAGTCCTGAGGAAGAAAGAATTAAGAACTCTAGAATTTCCCTCCAGACTTTAATTAGATACCCAGGAGAGGTGTTTGACTCTAAGAGTAATTAAATAATGAAAGTGTTTTCCAAAGCCATTTGCGGAATCTCTGAGCCCACAAAACGTTTCAAGAGAGACTTCCAAGCAGCTTGCTGGATTTAAGTGAAGGCTCATCTGTGAGGAAAGAGATCCTGCCTTGATCTCAGAACAAACAATGGCAAATGCTGTAGCTCTCCAGGAGTGCCTTCCCCTGTCACCTGTGGAGGACCAGTCACTGGGTTCCACCTTTCTGATCGGTTGGCAGAAAAGTAACAGGAGGAGTTAACTCTGTATGGAGGAGTGCTCAACCCTCAAAAAACAAGATCTGAATGCTTGCTACAGCTCACGCACTTTCTCTCTGCTAATTTTGACATTCATCAGCACTGTTGTCTGGGCAGAGTGACCGTCTAACCATCCACTGAGAAAGCTGTCTTAACACACCAACCTCACTGCTGTGCGGTCCAATATGGCAGCCGCTCACCACAACACCATCCACAATCTGAAGTCAAGGCCATCTGAGTGAAGATGAGCTTCAAGTGTGAAAGGCATACCACAGCTTGAAAACAAGAAGAAAAATTCTTAAATGTGTGCAAAACATGCCATTAACAATTTTGTATTGATTGAGGTAGTATTTTGGATTTATTGGGTTAAGTAAAATATCTTGTTAGAATTAACATTTCCCCAGGATGTTTCTGGTTTTGTTTTCTTTGTTTTTAATTAATTTTATTGGTATGTTTTAGGTATATGATATGCTGATATTCGTTACTGGGAATTGGTACCTTTACATAATCTCTCTTGGTTCTTATTTTTTCCCCATTCCCCTGCCCTCCCTTCAACCCCTCCTCCCCTCCCTATTTACAAAGACTTTGTTTCCATTTTTTCCTTCTCTCATATTTATTCCTTTCCCTTCTTTCCCTTTCCCTTACCCCTTCCACTTCCCCTTCCCCTTTATGTGGCTATGAGAAAATTTTAAATTATGGACTTTGCTCTCAAATATTTAGTACTTTTCTTTAGATTACATTGCATAACTGGATAACTTCCATTCTCTGTCTTGTGGTTCCCATTCACTTAAATTTATGTTCTGGTTAAACATTGTATCTGAATATATATATGCAGGAAAAGTGAACTCTGATGAATACTAATATCCCCTTTTCCACTAGGAAACTTATCCCTCCTCCCCAAGGAGTTCTGCAAGTCCTCTTTCCCTAGTGTTTTTAGGTATTTTGTTGCGGCTGCCTCATCGTGTCAGGTGCTTCAAATCATTCATCTTCCACAGTCAATTTGACTTTGGAGAAGAGCCAGATGTTGTACAATGCCAGAGCCAGTGAATAAGGTACATAAGGGCACGCTGTAATGCTTTAATTTGACAGAAAATGCCATAATTTGCAGTTGATCAACAAGGTGTGATCAAAAGAACACAATGAAGGTTTAAATAAAAAATTATTACAGTAAAAAACACATCACCATTAGTTTTCCTCAAAATAGTCAAAATAATTCCCCTCACTTTCCCATCATCCTTGGCAATACATCATTTCCTGTAGTAAGCTTTCTTTGATTTCAACATTTACTGTGTTTTGCAATCACTGAGTGTGTGTATGTGTACAAATTATAGAAAAATAGTCAAAATTAAAAATTTCAGTTGATATATTTTTGTCTTTTGGTAAAATTGCAACCAGTTTGTATGGTTGGAGTTTAGGGAGAGGGCTGCTGCCCCCCGCCATCACAAACTTCCAAATAAAAACCAGTGAGCCAGTTCTCCGGGAAGAATTAGACTCTAACGTTATCCTACCGACTTTAAATACCCAGAAAATTTATTTGACCCTAACAGGAATTAAGTAACAAAAATGCGTTCTCAGACACATGAGGAATCCTTATAACTGGGATTCGATACTTGCTTCAAAACTATATGAAATTTCATAGTCTCATTCT
The DNA here is from genome assembly GCF_053883595.1 of Heterocephalus glaber. Classification (NCBI taxonomy): domain Eukaryota; kingdom Metazoa; phylum Chordata; class Mammalia; order Rodentia; family Bathyergidae; genus Heterocephalus; species Heterocephalus glaber. The sequence goes on from NW_028258189.1 coordinate 2,160,849, forward strand.
TCATATTTAGCACTTGAAATTGTTTGCTATGTTTGTAGAACTCTGGCATAGGCATGCAAAGCCATCGCTCCCTGACATTCTTTAGATTTTGTTTTGCATAAGATGACCCCGAATGATCTTTTTGACGCTATTGTGAGGTTGTTTTTCTAATTTCCTTTTTGGGGAGTTCACTATAGCTGTGTAGAAATGCAACCTATATTTGTGTGTTGGTTTTGTATCCTGCAATTTTACTCAATTGTCATCACTATTATTATTTAGTTCTGTCAGTCTTTTATGTGGAATCTGTAGGATTTTCTATGTATTAGGTGAACATTTACATTTGTGGCCCTCATCTTGATGTTCCTGAAGCTGTCCCCATGGTCCCAGAAGAGACACTCTGTCTGTTCTGCAGAGCCATGCAAAGACATCTGGATAATTGATTCATTATTTTAAAAATCACAGCAACCGGCTAAATGAGATTAGCTCCAGCCCAGGCTGTCTGATAGCTGAGGCCCCAAGCCTGTCACTGGGACATTTTAATAAGAAAACAGAGCAAAGGAAAGTATTTCCACCGATGTACCTGGCTGACTCTCTGTTGGCTGACAACAGTGGCTTTTATTCACAGTCCAGAGCCGGAGCCATAAAGGTACTCAGAAAGTACCACTGGGAAAAGAAGAGGTGAAAACACTAACATCTTTGGCAGCCTCATCGGTTCTGCCAGCCCCCGGTGAGAACGAGCCAATTGTCTTACAGTGCTGGCTCCTTAGAGCTCACTGCACAGAGCTCCGGCTTGGATTTTACCTGCAGTGCGGATGGGATTTGAGACCTGGTGCATACACCTTCCCTCAGCACCTTCTCTCTTCACACAGATTTAAACTGGCATCAGGGCCTTCACACTACAGTTCCAAGCTACTAAAACATAACAAGTTCCATTGGCCATTACAATGGGCTAGGAGATTCAGACAAAGATAATATTCCCAGCGTGGGAAGAAATCTGACTCTGAATAATTTAAAGACTGCTGTAATAAACTCACAGGAAATGAAAGTCAGAATTGCTCGTCCCATGGTACAGAAATTAAAAGAAGCTGCTGAGTTAAAAAGGAGGCTGAAAAGGGGAACAGTGTTGCCTTGACCTAACTCCCTACTCTGAGCAGTCTTTTCCCTGCGGGATAGAATTTGGGGAGTGGAAACTTTAACAGATTGAGGGCAGGTTGTGTTAAGAAAGAGAGGACAATAGAAACAAAAGGATTCTAGCTGAGTAGGAAGAATGTAACCCAGCTCCTCGTCCTCGTCTAAGGATAGACCTATTTCCCATCTTCCCTGGCACCTGGGTGCCACATGACTCATTTCCAGCTGGAGGAATGTGAGGGGAAGTGTTGGGTAACACTATAGGGTCTTCCCACGTGTGCTTCGCCATTTTCTTTCATTTCCACTGATGTGACTCTACCAGACAGGAAACCTGAACGCTAGACAAAGAAGATGTTGTATTGGTAAGATTCCAAGACTCAGAGTCCAAGACGGCAGCTCGCTACCAATCGGGTGCACCTGTTGGGTCATTTTAGTCATGACTGATGAATTTTCCTCATGCTGCAGCCATCACACAGGTTTTGTTTCAGCAGCTAGAATTCCCTAACTAATGCAGCAGCTGTTTAACCTTGAGTAAAACATTCCATATCTGAGACTCGGGTTTCTCATCAGAAAATAATCATATTAGACTGTCTAGGAGGAAATGAAGCAGTGAAAATAAATATGCTTTGAATGCCATAATCAGTATTATTAACAATATTATCTTAATCATCATCTTACATAAATGTAAGGTTAGCTAACTCTTGCCTCAATAGGCAGCAGAGATTTAGATATTACATTTCATTGATTTTAAGGGCTACATATGAAATTAGCATGTGTCTCAAAACTGATGGACTGGAACTGTCAAAGGGAGAGTTTGTTTTTTGATTGTTTGTTTTTATTTTTCCATTTCTTAGTAGTATATAATAAAGGTCCAATTTTTATTTTATGGCGTCTTAGACTTTATGAAGAGTCATGTCATATTCTGAATTCCAGGACTATACTTGTCATATGGTTTCTGTTCCTCTAGTAATCTATTGACATCATCTCATCACCAGTCCCTAATCTCAAAGTGAGAGACTTCCCCTGAATATCATGTGCCACTGGAATACTCCATTTCCCCCATCTGAGGCTCAAAACTTCAGTATAATGACTTGTACAGAGATTTAATTTTTTTCATAATGGTAACTGTATAGACATGTGGAGACACTAAATAAGGAGACATCACTGTCATCTTGTGAAGCTAAAATTAGGCCATAATTAGACAAAGATTAATCTCTATAAATCTTGATAAATGTTTTTTCTATGTCCCATTGATCCATAGCATAATGTTGAAGTCACAAGAATTCAGCAGATGGTTGATATCTGCTCTAAGCATAACATCTAGAAAATAAAATAAATATAGAAAAGCAAATGTGATCCAAAGAATCGAGATAATATTGTTTGTAAATGCCTTTCCATATCTGACTTGTTCTTTAAACAACAAAAAGCGTGTGGGATAGGACCAGAAAGCACTATTTCTCACTGAAGCCTGTTCCCCATCTTATAGATAGCTCAGCTTTTTATCCAATGGTCAATTAAAGAAGGAATGAGCAAATTGCAGCTCCAAGCTCTCTGTCTATTGTCTAGATCTGTTTTCTATCTACCTGTTTTCATTCAGTCCATGAGCTAAGGGCACCATTTGCATTTCCAAATGTTTGAAAAAATTCTTAAATTTAACATTTTATGAGATGTGACCATTACACAAAATTGAAATTTTCATGACTGTAAATAAACCTTAATTGAAACAGCCACCTCTATTTGTTTTTGCATTGTCTCTGGTTGCTTGGGGCCATGATGGAAGTGGTGAGTAGCTGGGTCAGAGCTAGAAAGGACTCCAAGCCAAAGAGCCAGAAATGCTTAGTATCTAGTGTTTGACAGAGAAAGTTCGGCAACCTTCAACTCGAGCCTTCCTATGCCAAGTACCTGAGATAGTTTCAGTGTCCCTTGGGAAGTTCTGGGAACTATGGAATCTCAGCCCCAGAACTGCTGATCTAGAATCAATGTTTTTAAGATATTTCCAGTGATTTACATAAATATTAAAATTTGACAAACACTATCATAAAAAAACAAATGCCCTATCCATTAATAGAGGAAAGCATACCAATTTGAGGAAATGCAAACAAATACAGTCATAGCTCATAACGAGTCACAGGTATGCAATTTAAAGGTAAATATGAATGATAAGACATTGATTTTCATAGAGCCAGGAGCTGAGGAATTTTTTTGAATGAGCCTTAAAAAACTAGATCATGTAAGAAATTAAGTAATATGAGCCTAGGTTAGCTTTCTAAAGTGGGTGTTTTCTTCTTTGTTGTTTTAGTTTATTATCACTTGTGTATAGTACATAATATTTACATTCCTTGTGGGAAGTTGGTACATGTACATTAACACATCTTAATTCCTTTTTCAAAAAAAAGGGAGGATGCTTTCTTAATCAGAGTTGTTTTATTTATTTATTTCCATAATAAATAAACCAAACAATTCCTTGCGTTATGAACATGAAAAACAAATCAAGAACACTACACAATTTTTTTTTACTTGTGCTCTGAAAACTACTAAAGATTATAATATATGCTCTAAGGTTGTACAATGGAACACAAAGCCAGTTAGACCACTTCTGGTGTGTGTGTGTGTGTGTGTGTGTGTGTGTGTGTGTGTATCTGTGTGTATATCTGTGTGTATCGGGGCAGGTTTTAAAGGCAATTAATGGGTATCTAGTTATCAGACCCAGCAAGCAGTCTTTTATGCTTTTTTAACTGTGACATTTTATCCCGATGATTTCATTATCATGGACAATATTTTCTTCAGGATTCCCTATGTAGTCTATATACACAAGGAGAGTAGCTTAAGATTCCAACATCCTGAGTTTCTTAGATTTAAACTCATATTTCTTCTGATGGTAAGCTGGTTAAATCTTAAGAATTTCTTTGCTGATCATTAATCATTGAGGAAGAACTGACAACATGGTTGCAGCTTTTCCTTAGGCAATTGTTAATGCGTTCCTGAAAGAAAACTGGTATGTAGTCCAGCTTATAAGGGTTGAACTCAAGGATTCATCACTTACCAAGCTCATTTCTCACCAACACATATGTGTTCTATCCTCCCGATTCCCAATTAGAGCGATCAACCTCAAAAGGCCTAAACTTCAAACTACTGGAGGAAAACAGTTTGCAAATGACAATGACATAGAGGAGAATCTCCCCAGATCAAGCATCCGTCCTCTCCATTTACTTACCTGTCATTAAAAGCATTTGCATAGAAATCAGTTGTCATGAGCTGTCAACCAACTTAATCCATCATCGGTGTCTGTTCTTAATTCTTGCCAATATGGTGGTCTCTACCCACACAGGGATTTTCCGTTTCAATTTCAACCCACGCTTAAACCCCTATCTGATCTGGTCCCCGTCGCTATGGCCTCATTTAAAACATGTCGCAAAGAGTTTGCCCTTTAATCATTCTTACCGTTTGGGTTACTAAGATGTCCGTTAATCAGCCTCTGAATTAATTCAACTGAGCTCTGTATCGTTCTACTGGGGGTGAACTGGAGACAGAGAATACTAATTGTGTTCATAACTATAGCTATTCCCCCTCAGGGAACAGGACCCTACTGTGTTAATGAAATTATTGGGATTTCATGGTGGGAGTCATTCAATGGGAATATCTTCATTCACACAAGCATTCTGAATTTTCATCTGAAATTTTTACAGCTCTTAATGCAATGCCTGCAATAAGTGTAAGTTTCTATAACAATACTAACATTCTGTGTTTCTGTTCGAGAAGAAAAATGAGCAGCCCACCGCTTCGAACCAGATGGAGAATCAATTTGAAGTAAATCATATTCATCTAACTAATGGTCATATTTTGAAATTAGTTATTAGGAGCTGTCAACTTGGATTTATTTATTAGTCCCAGTGATATAAACCAAGCCTAGCTAATTTTTAGAAAGAAACCAAAAGGATTTAAAAAGTAGGACTGCTGGTAGGTCAAAAAGAATTAGGTTCCACAACCAAGGACACAATCATCTCCAAGATTTAGGCATCTAGGAGTGAATATCTTCCCTCTTTGGGCGCAGGTCTTGGGATGAATCAGTGTTAGTCCTTCTGTTGTCCCTGAAAAGAGAAGTCAGTTGCTCTAACTTAAGTGATGTGGTATCTCCTTCAGGATGCATTTTATCTTCATGTTCCTCATTATACCGTACTTGACAATGCCAAGTTGAATCTCCCTCAAGGAAGTCAAGATGCTGCTGTTGGGTGGGAATGGATGAACAAATGGGGGGTGGTCACAAATAAAAATGTCCGGGGCTGGGGGTTTAGTTCAGTGGTTCCGCCGCTTGCCTCACAAGCACAAGATCCCAAGTTTGATCCCTGGTACCAAAATAAATAAATAAAGAAAAATTTTAAAAAGAAAAAGAAAAACATCTGTGAAATTCTTTGCCTCCTCACCATCCAGAAGTACTGTCTTCTTTCTATGGATATTTTCAAAATTATCTTGCACCTCACGTGCTGCAGCAATTCCACGTACAATAAAGTCTTGGGGTTCTTTCTTTCTGAAGTGAAAAAACCCACAGACCTCACCTGGCCTTGGATCCTGGACGTCTTGGGGATACATATCTCCTCTCTGGGTAGTCTGGGCTCCATGTTGGTACTGACCTGTAGAAAGGATAATTAACCATGGCAGCCAACATGCCTAGTAAGGGAAGGACAAGCAAATAAGGCATTTAATTTTAAAATGTAGGTATACAAGGTAGAGAAAGCTCAGAAAATACAGATAAAACCTATAGACATCACATGGTATTTTTCACTTGCACCTTTTACTGTCTGATTCAAATCCCTTTTTGTTACTGACAGGGCTTCTATTTTTTTTTTTCCATGAAGTTTATTGGTACATTTTAGGTGTACAATAGGGTGACATTCGGTGCTTCTAGTTTTGACAGTTCTTTAGTTGGTAGAATGAAACCAGCACAAACAACCTAATACTTCAAGGGTTACCCAGGTAAGATTAAAATCTTCCATCAACTCTGGCTGTCACATGCAATGTGAAGGCAGTGTCTGATAAATAAATGGATAACGGTTTGATGATTATTAAGATATTAGCACAGAGAGAATATTTGGTCAAAATTATCTTAAGCGTTAGCAAGGTGTTATATTATTTACGCAAAAATGTGTGATTCCTGCTTACTTTAATTTTAGTGCATCTTTAGTACTTTTTCACCTTTTGAAAATCTACCTGTGTGTATTATAGTGTGGGAACTTTACTTTTCTCTGTACCTAAATTCTGCAAATTGTTTTTCAAGGAACTTTCTCATTTAAAAATATTATCTCATCTGCTAATATTATGATCCCACTGCCTCGCACATGGCACTTAAAAGTAGATTTGTTGCTTTGCATTAGGGGTTTCCCGGAGAGCCATTTATGGGAGAAATATATTGCAATTTTTAGGTGGTAAGTACACTTACAGCATTAATGAAATAATTAATGATAAGAAATATAATACAGTGAACAGAATGCAAAAATATCTGTGCCATTGCTTATTGCGATTATTTTTCTTATGCTTTGCAACTGAGAAGAATGAGGAGTTAAAGTATGAAAAAAAATAAGCCATAATCCTAAGGATTTATATGTGATTACTGCAAAGAGTGATCTAGAAAGAACATAATAGGACAAAAGCAATTACCTATTTATTACCGCAAAGATATGCTGAGCAGGAAAAGGAGAAGGCTCGTGCTCTGCAAGGATCATAAACCAGCAAAGAGTCCTGATTCATGGGTGCAGGACTGCAGTAAGCCAACATAACCACCCCAAAGCACTCTCTCGGGATACCAAGAATGGATCATTTTTTATTTACTGCAACAACATTTTTTGTTTTAGAGCAATGTTTACAGTTTACTGATTTACTAGTACACAGATAACATTCATTTCAGGCCAGAATTCTGCTTATAAATGTATGGTAGAGATCACAAAATTAATAAAAGGAGAAATGGCAAGGGAAACTTGGGCACGATGCTGAGGTAATAAATTAAAGCAATTTTTTTCTTTTGACAAGTGTTTTCATGACCCTGATTGTGTTTTATTGCAGGAAACTAATGTGACCATTTGTTGTAAATGAAAGAATCCTCCTGTTGATATTCACTCACCAAGTACTCAAGGCAAAATCAAGTTGAGTGTTATAATCATTAACAGTATTTCATGCCTGGAAGGAAAGGAGGTCTTGTTTTAAATGTCCATTCAGTACTTGATTTAATTTTACTTTATGTCATAATGCATTACATCTGCATCATCAAATGCTTTAAGCGCCAATGCTTACTTTTATTATAATCTCCTAGCAGATAAGAATGCCACCTGTATTAGGCAATTTTCCCATAGCTGGAACGCCCACAACTTAAAAGAGGAGAGATTTCATTTGGCTTACAGTTTCAAGGGGTTCAGTCCACGGTTGGCAGCAACATCAAGGCAGATAAAAGATCTCATCACACAGGACTGGAAGTCAAAGCATGAGAACATTACAGAGAGGAAGAGGCCACGGGCCAGATAAAATGCCCAAGGTCATGTCTCCATGACCCATCCAGACACAACCAGAAGTGTGCTTCAGTAATCACCAGGATAGCTCCCAAGCCAATCCAGTTGACACAATCAAGCTTAACCATCACACCACCAATGTAACTTTCTTAATTGAACCACAAATAGAACAGGATGCCCTTAGAGATGAGGAGGATTCTTTGGCAAAAGCTCTGATTCATTCATGGATTCCTTTTCCCAAGCCATTTTCATAACTCTACTTACAGCCAGTATTTTTCTGGCATCTCTTAACTTTAATGTGTGTCCCTATTGGAAGATCTTCATTTGAAAAATGTATCATTTGTAGGAACATCTATTTGTAAAAATAGATGCTTGCACATTACCATAATTCGAGGTTTCTTGGGTTTCTTGTCACACAACATTTGGCACTGGATGATGCTTTGTCATCAGAAGATTCTATGCATCATGGGCAATGTGGTATCATCTCTGGTCTTCACCCACTAGATGCTAGTAAGACCCTTCTCACACAGTTATGTCACCCAAAAATGTCTCCAGATATTGTCAAATGTCCTGTGATTGTTAATTGAATTTAAACATGATTCTAGAAACTCTAGTGCCTAATTTGGCAGTGGAGAGAGAAAGAAGAGTAAGGAGGAGGAGAGCAAGGATAAGGAGGAGGAGAACAAGGAGGAGGAGGAGAGGGAGAAAGGAGAAAAGGATTGAAATTGTTCCTCCTTTCCATCCTGTTCACCTCCAACATATAAAGCATGTACGATTGTTTGTTATTCTTATTCTCAAAAAAAGATTTAATCCCTAGCTTTTTTATAATCTCCTAGCAGATAAGAACCTGTATTAGTCAGTTTTCCCACAGCTGGAACACAACACCCGACACACACAACTTGAAGGTGTAGGGGTTTAATTTGGCTCACAGTTTCGGGAGGTTCAGTCCATGGTTAGTTGGCTCCAAGGCAGAAACATCATAGCAGCAGGACGTGGAAGAGTAAAGATGGTCAGTTCACAGGACCAGGAGTAAGAGTAAGGAGATAGTACCAGAGAGGAAGAATCTTGAATCTTTTTATTCTTATTCTTTGCATAATTACTGTGTGCGAGGCATTTGTTCTGCACTTTTTGTAGCTCTCATGTCTCTGAAGGTAGATCATTTTCCCCCTTTTACATTGGGGGAAATTTAAATCCAGAGAGTATAGATTGGAGTGTCTCAGAAATTAATGTGCATTTCCATCAACTGAGCATCTGTTAAAAATTCAGATTCTCGGGCCAGGGATTTAGCTCAGTGGTGTTGCCGCCTGCCTCACAAGCTCAAGGTCCTGAGTTTGAACCCTGGGACCAAAAAAAATTCAGATTCTGGTTCGTTTCTGATTCAGTGGGGATTGGGAGTGGATCCTGAGATTCTGCATTTTTAAGAAGCTCATAAGTAATACTGATGTGATGGTCCACGGAATCACAGTCTGGGGAGGAAGGAAGAAAACTATATATGCTATTGGTAACTGGAAAAACACTGTCGGTGTGCATTTCATTGGTTCACACAAATTTTATTTCAGAGATGCATGTTTCATGCCACCAAGTAATAGCAATAGAATATAAAATATGGTAATGTAGTCAAACGTCCTATGTATCAAATACATAGGAAAAAGAGAAGTGTGCACAGTTTCTATTCACTCTCTTTTGTCTTTCTGCTCCACATCATCAGTCATACATAGCATCCTGCAGAGGTTTACTACTTGGTTCTCTTTCTGTTCTGCAAATTTTTTGACTTTCTCTTGCAAAACCTTCCCCGCAGTCCCTCCCATCAAGCTATCTTTATTTGAAGTTAACATTCTACACTCCTCCTGGAGTCCTTTAGAAAATACGATTTTAAATATCATTTTCATTTGCTAATGGTTTTGAATATATATGCATATACATGTAAATTTTTGGAAAATTGATTTAACATTTTTCCAATGAGCTTGGCTGTATTGCACAATTTTGCTGACTGTAGATTTGTTTATCCATATGTGCATATATCATGCAATAACAAAAAGCATCCTGTATTCCCTATTAGAGTGTTCAGTTTGCATGATTATATATCTCTTATCCTCCTACTACAAAACTAACACAATCTTTATTTCACCCCATTTCACCCTGGGACTGTAGATCTCTATCCCTTCCTCGTGCCATAGCCCAATTCCATAAAATATTCATCTGAATTTGCCATCTCCTCTTTCCACTGTCTCCTTCAATTTCAATTTGACTTTCATCCTAACCAATACATTCAAATGGCCTTTGCATTGGTTTTCAATACATTTCAGTAACTCAGTTGAACAGAAAAAAAACACCCAGACAAATCATCATCCCCTTCAGTGAGGGGTGGAGAAATGCACTGTGGCTGTATCTATTCAATGGAGCACTATTTAGCAATAAAGAGGAAAGAATCAACAGCATAGATCTACCTCATATGTCTGATGCTGAGCACAAAAGGACAAATTTAAAGACTATGTTTGATATCATTCCATTTCTTCCAAAGGCAAAGAAAGCTATAAAGATAGAAGTGAATGGTGGTCCCAGCTTGGCTTTACATTCTTTTAACTATAAAGGGGCATCACTTTCTGTCTTCTTCCTTACTTTGTCTTTTTGTTTATTTCTTGTATTTTGTTTTGCTTTTATTGCATTTTTTTTGGATGACATTATTGAAAGGGGTTGGGGAATGATAATTGAAGGAAAAAGAAAGTAATTAATTTTTAATATCCTTCATTTTGAAAGAGCAGAGAGAGAAGAAAAATGATTCCCGGAAGTTATTCTGTAGAAGAGAAGAACTAAGAAGAAACACAAGTGTGTAAAAATTAATGTGAGGAAGTGTCATTTGTGTTACTAAAAAGATGTTGGAGGGAGCCTTCTGAATCACACAGGTGAGGCCAGGACAGCTCAAGAAGCGACTCCACGTCCAGCCCATCAGTCTCTCCCCATCCTCTGCCTTAGGATGGGGTACATTTGTGCATAATGACGTTCAAACTGGGAAATCATGTTTCATAGAAAATCACTGCATTTTTAAATGAGGCACTCATAAAATATAGCCAGTCCTATTTTGAAAAGTATTCCACTGTGACAGACCTGGAAAAATGTGCTCATCCTCAGGTTGTTTGTCAAAATTGCAAAAACTGTACCCTAATAATCTCTCTCTTTTTTTCCCTTTTTATCAGACAAAATATGTGCTACTGTATATTGGAGAATGTTAAATAAGTCCCATCATTTTTCTCTGATTTTTTTTTATCACCCACAGTACTGTTTTACTACCTCTAAACATAAAACGAGCATAAGCCACCAATAAAGGCAAGATTACCCACTTCTTTCTGCTTCCAGTGAATCCCATCCATAGTACGTGGTGATCCTGGGTAGCTAAATGCAGTTTCTTTAGGTGAAAATATCTGAAGGTAAATCTTCGCAGTGCTTTCTGGGTGGACATTTCTTCCAAACACTAAAGATGTTTCTCATGGCACTGTTTGTTTTAAAGATTGGTCAAATAAAAACACAAGGTAATATGCATGGTTTCTCTTATTTATAAGAAATCCAAATTATATTGATTTTTTTTTTGGTACTGGGGAAAATCCAAATTATAAATAAAGAGCAAAATAAAAGATAGACAATAGGAAATAGGGAGATAGATCTTTCTTAAACAGGATAGGGCCCAAGAGATAGAAAGAGAGGGAGGGAAAGGGAATGAAAAATATAATTAAAATGTACATATACCAACTGTACACAAGGAATGCAAAAATTATGTACTGTAAATGTGTAGCAATAAAAAATAAAAAAAGGTAAGAGTGTGAACATGGCCAATTTTATAGAAATTCATTCTTCCAAAAAGAGAAGAAGCTAGGATAATGAATTAATTACATAATATTCCATGTTGCTTTCTCTGACTATTTGTCAATGATATATACCAATATAGCAGAATACCTGGAGACTTACATCATTCCTGGAGAGAAGACAAAAAGGAAAAAAAAAAGAAAACAAAAAAAAGAAGAAAGGAAAAGAAAAACCTGTAAGTGGGCAATGAATCTATTGAGGTACATCAGAAATCTTCTACCTAGCCTTTTGCTCTATTTCTAAATTTTTGTCTAGAGCTCAAGCATAAAGGAAGGCATGCTAAAGAAAAAGAAAAAAACAAAGCCTGCTCACTTGTTAGATTTGAGAGTGTAAATTTACTCTATCAAGGTGCCTATATCTCATACTGCAAAAGACAAATTTCTCCATTGAACAGAGGGTGGCCACCTCTCAAATGTGACCAGACTCAGAATAGGAAACCCTGGAAAATTCTTCATCAGTCACTTCAGCTGGACACTGAATGGTGGGCTTGTGCCGAGTGTCCTGCATCCTTCTGTGAGCAAGAGATGCCCATGTGAGGTGCCTAAAGGATTTACCTTCACTTAGTTAGATGCAGCTTAGCAGACCACAAGGGTATTATTGTCCACTCTTTGTATCTGTGGGCTCTCCCTCTACCAATCCAACCAAACATGGTTCAAAAATATTGAGAGACAGAAGTGCATCTGTTCTGGACATGTACAGACATTTCTTTCCTTGTCAATGTTCAGTAAGCAATACAGGATGACTATTATTATATAGAATTTACATTGTGCAAGGTATTATAAGTAATTTAGCCATGATGTATGTATACAGGAGGATGTGTTCCATCACACATGAATACTACATCATTTTTAGAAGGGGCTTAGGCATCCTTGGATTTTAGAATCTATGCGAGGTCTCGAAATAAGTGCTCCATAGATACTGAGGGAGCACTTTGTCTCCTCCTCAAAGGACTGTGGTTTGTGAGGAGGAAGGACAAATGGAGGATACCTGCAGGGAAAGCACTCTTTCCAGTTGCGAGATGTGTCCCAAAGACAGAAGGAAGATGGTAGATGATGTTATCTCCCCCATAGCGACTGCTGAGTAGGTTTCATTTTCAATGACTCATATCTAGTTCTGATCAGGTTTAAGATGAAAATGACTCTCCAGAAAGGTGAGCTAAGAAACAGAGTGTATAAGAGTACTTCCCACGCCCCTTTCATTGGAGTCTAGACAAAACTTTAATCCTAAAACGCGCCGAATCAGAACATGTGGGTGGAATTGTTTACGTGGATGTTTTCTTCTCCAGTTACATGAGTGGTCTCAGTGAAAGGAATGTTTTGAGCTAAAGAATGAGTCAAAGTTGAAAGTTTCCATGGAGTGAAGGAAAGATCTTAGCTCATCGAAGGCTTTTCCCAAGAAGCTCTTTAGACTCTTGAGAGCCTTTTTATACAGCACAGAATATGAGCTTCAGGCAATAAAGTGGCCTGCGAAATTTTTATAGAGGCCATCAGTGTGTGGTTTGAATGTGTTCCCCAAAGTTCCAGTGTTTGAAATGCAACCCTGGATTTCATCTTAATATAACATTTGAAGATGGGATTTTTGAGAAGTGATAGGCTCCTAAGCATTCCACTCTCATGAATGGATAAATTCCTGGATTTATGGATTAATGGGCTATAGACGGTGTGGCGGCTTTGTTATAAAAGTGACCTCTCTCTAGCACACTTGCTCTGTTTCACCATCTGATGCTCTTGAACATCCCTGTCTCTGTCACCTTGAGCTAAAGAAACTTCCACTGCTCAACAGTTACCTGGTCTGAGATAGTAGTTATAGCCAAAGAAAGGAGACTTAGACAAACACTTTTAGTCTTGAAATTTTACAATTTGAAGGACATTCTGGCTGCCTTCTCATGCATCTGAGTTTAACACTAGACTAGAAAGTGTTTGATTCATTAGGGAGATAGTGCTTTGGCAAGAATGTCCAAGAATCCATAGAAGGAAGAAAACCTGGACCCTTTCGCAAAAGGTGTGGACCAGCTCCAGGGAACATGGTTGGGGATGCGGCAGAGGATAGATGAGTGTGTCCACTTACCCTCCCAGACTAGGTTCCTTCCCAGGACTAGGTTCCTTCCCAGGACTAGGTTGGATGGGCATCAGTTTTATACTGCAGTTGACCTCTGGTTTGCGGAAATGTAGCCATTTAACATTCACCCAGTCCCAATTAAATCATGCGTGATGGATTTGTATTGTGTTAATATAGCTGTGATAGTTCTATGCTTTAGAAATATGTTTCCCTGTATGACACTAGGAGAAGGCTGGCCATACAGAAGGTTTTGTGAGACTGAGAAACCATGAGTGATCAACGACTGTCACAAAAAGTTAACACAGGGCCAAGGATGTTTTCACTGAAGTCATCACTTCCGTCTTTGAACCTTGTGGTGGTCTAAGGTAGTACCTGGGGCCACAAATCTTTCAAATCCTTCCAAATCACCTTACCTGGGGACTCCAGACCAGGTTCCCATACAAATGGCACCAGCAGCATCTGCATCATTTAGTTTAGATGTGCTATTGAGAAAATATGGGTTCCAGTTGGATCTGGTGGGCTCCAATTCATCCTCTAGGGCTTCATGTTATGCTTGTTCATTTGCCCTCATGGATAACAACTGCAACTCCAGTGAGCTCTTACTTTTCCCTAATTTATCTCCAACATTCTTCTACTTGTCTTCCCTGATGTATTGGCCACATTTACATTGCTGAGACAAAATACCTGACCCGTGTGACTTACAGGATGAGATGCTTCTTTTGGCTCACCATGTTAGAGGATTCAGTCCATAGGCAGCTGGTTCCAAAGCAGAAATATTATGGCGGAAGGGCATGGCCCAAAAAAGTTGCTCGCTAATTATATCCAGGACACAGAGAGACAAGAAAAGAACCAGGGAAGAAAATTCCAGAGGCCAGATATAATTTCCAAATCCACGGTGATGAAAGCTCTAACAAAAAATTCCTCTATTCCATACTATTTGTGGTGCTTTGCCATCTCTACTTAAAGAGTTATTAACATATCAAGTCTGCTACTTATGAGCAAAGAGACTTTATTTGCCATCTCTACTTAAAGAGTTATTAATGTGTCAAGTCTGCTACTTACGAGCAAAGAGACTTTAAAACATTGACCAAGTGGGTGTATAGCTTTATTATTTAAACTACATGAAATGACTTAGACTGCTATGTCAAAACCCAAATTCATTGGGATTTAGCTCAGTGGCACCCTGCCTGCCTTGCATGCACAAGGTCCTGAGTTCAATCCCAGGTACCAAAAAAATCCCTAAAAAACGCAAATTCATATACCATCCTGGTTGCCATCTTGAAACTTCACCCCATTCTAGTGTTCTGGTCATAGCCTGTTATTAGTTTGTTTCTCTGCCTGGTATATTTTAAGGCTCACCTTTTTACTTCTTTACTGCTACTTTCACTCCAGATCCCACCACCTAAGCAGTGTCAACAAAAGGGGAAATGAATAATCACAATAATAAGTACAACAACAATGACATGCAACATTTCTGTGGCAAATATAAGTCCTTTAATTCCTCTGACAACCACGTGAAGTAGATATTTTTATACCCGGATAATATGGGACAGAACCATCTTATACACTCAGACTTAGGTGCCTATGAAGTCCGTACTCTAGTGAGTGAATTCACTCTAGTGAGTCACCAGTGGAAGGAATTTCCAAGACTGGAGTCACGTCCTTAAGGCCCTTCCAACCATATCCCCCAGTGTCGAGGAATATTCCCTGAGGCTTCCAAGGGTATGGGTGGATCTATACATCTTGCAGTTCAATAGCCTGTTTGAAACTTTGTTCTGGACCTCTACCTTCGCCTCCAATTACTGCTCTCTTCTAACGTTCCTCAAGCCCAAGAGTCACCTGGCTGAATGTGCAGCTTGCTTGATTGTTCTTTCTTCAAAGTGTGGCAGAGTAGGACCGAAACAGAGCATCATGAAAATCAAGAGTGGAATAGGCCTGCCCACCCCGGTGCACTGTCGTGGACATTTGGAGTATAAATAACCGAAAGGGATCCAAAGCTGTAGAAAAGTACAAATACTCGTGAAAACAAAGACATGACTGCTAGCTGCAGTGCTGTTGCTCTGACCAGCTACTTCCCTCCTGCTCCTACGTGCTCTCCTCCACATTGTGAGAGCGGCAAAGGGCCGAACAGCTCTGAGGAGGAGCCTGTCCCTCACCTGCAAGGCTCTGAATGTGTCACAACAGAACAGGCTTGTCCAAGAGCAGGCCTCCGGACACGCACTTCTGCTGTGCCTGCTCTACTTCTTCCTAATCCCAATTCTGGTGCCCCTGACCTGGGGAAATTGCAGTTGTCACAGTTTAGGTTCTGCATTGTTATCATGTGAAAACCCTGATGTGCCTGAAAATGCCTCCTTCTTTAGATTGTTCCAAAAAAGGTTCTGGGAGAGGGGGGTGGGCTGGCGGGGGGAGAGAGAGAGAGAGAGAGAGAGCAAGTGACAGACAGAGAGAACATTTCAATGCTGTCCCAAGCTCTGTGCAAGAGGGAACCAGGGGCCCTTGTCTGTGGTTGGATCCTATCTGCAATGACAAATGTCACCACTGGAAAGGAAACACCTGCCCCGCAGGACTATTTTGGGAGAGGTGGCTGCTGAGCTGGCACTTCACCCCGAACCGCACAGCGCCTGCACTCTGCAGGGAGATGCTCAGTAGGAGGCTCGGTAGGAGACTCTATAGAAGGAAAGGTCTTCCATCACAGGCACAAGCAGACATAAAATCTGCACTCACACAGTGTTCAATGCACTACACGGTGTCCAATTACACAGGACCAGTTAGAGGACTGCTTTTTAGACATAACTGCATTATTACTGAACAATTGTGTAGCTGTTCTTGTGTGTGTGCGCTACAGGAGCTTGAAACCAGGGCCTTGGCACTCAGCTACATCCCTGGTCATTTTTTATTTTTATTTTTAACTTTGAGACAGGGTCTTGCTAAGTCCCTAAGTTGCCCAGGCTGGGCTTGAAATTGTGATCCTCTTGCCTCAGCCTTCCGGAGTGCTGGGATTCCAGTGGGCACCACCACATCCACTTGTGAATTGCTGTTATAAATAAATGCATTGCTACTGAAAGATCATGCTACTCTTTAATTTGAACATAGAAAACTTGTGTGCTTCCATAGGTGAGCAAAACAGACACATATGATCTACTACACGATCAGAGAATGGAGATTCAAGTCCAAAGTAGGGCTAACACTGTCCAACAGATACATATTGCTTTCCTGGGCCATTAGGGAGATGATGTACAAGAAATTGATGAAGATACAGTAGTTCTCTAAAGAACAATCTGAAGAGAAATGTAATTGAGTGTCCTACAATGTTCTCTTTTTTTGTGGTACAGGGGAATTGTGCCCAGGGCACTGTTCCACTGAGCTGCATTCCTACCCCTTTTAAATGTGTGTCTTTATTTTTAAATTTATAGATGAGATCTTTTAAATATCAAGTTGTGATTCTCCTGCGTCCTTTTCCCTCAGTGCTAGAGTTAGAGGTGTGAGCCCTGGTGAGCCATAGGATTTAAAGGATGACTTTACATTGAGCTTAAAGTACTGAACCATTGTCGTGAGCAGACAATTCGTCCTGATTTTTATTCCTAATTTTTATTCAGACTTTTCCCTGAGATTAGGTGAGTCAGGTGCTTCAGAAAGACTGACTTGCTCTAAAATGATCTCCCTACCCACAGAGCACACAATGAAAATCGTGTTCGGTTATCTCTGCTTCTCAGGTAACTAAAACCATGCTCGGTAAATACTTGCCTGGAATGAATGGAATCTTTGTTAAGAATAGCCCTCAAAGTACTGTTTAAAAAGACTCTTGGAAAGAGTAATACAAGAGTCACTAAGATTTCATTTTTAATGAGATTATGGGATGATTTTTCTTTTTATGAAGGAGGAAGAAAAACAAGTTTGGCAGTGAGTTAGGGAGAGAGAGGAAGAGGAAGCATAAGAAGGAGGAGGAAGAGCAGGAGAAGGAGGAGAAGAAAGAGAAGGAGGAGGAGGAAGAAGGAGATGGAAGAAGAAGATGAAGAGGAGGAGAAAGTAGAAGAATAAAAAGGAGAGGAAGAATAGGAGGGGCAGAAGAGAAAGGATGTCTACTCGTTTCTCTGTCTCTCAAGTTGGCCAGTCAGGTGCTACTGGGAGGAATTTCAGCAGGGAGTAACCTACCCTTTCTGTAGTGATGAACCACCAAGCAACATCATTGAGAGCCCCAGATGTGTACCTCCAGTTGCAGCCAACATCTCCCCAAAGTGCTCCTTTTTGGACATGAGTTGTGGCATTAATTCACACCCTAGGACACCATGTGTAGGGCCAGGGATTTAGCTCAGTGGTTCCGCCTCCTGCCCCGCAAGTGCAGGGTCCTCAGTTTGATCCCTGGTACCAAAAACAAAACAAAACAAAAACACCATATGTATAACATGCTGTCTGTAGGAGAAGAGACGACTTATACCCATCCGTGCTACAACACACGTGTGTATGGCCAAATCCACGTATTATACGCTTCAAGTCCATTGCCTTAGACACATGAAATTTGCCTCTATGAAATGTGTTTACTATAACTGCAAAAACTTGAGCAGCCTGGGTAAAATGTATTCTAAGATATCGTCCATGGTAACAACTCTGTAATTAATATCTGTGAATGTGAGTTTCTACAGCTTTAGGGCAAAGCAAAGAACGTGAGGGGATAAACGTAAAAGAATTGCTGATGGCATCTTCTTTACAAAATACGGATAGTACCAGTTTGGAAACTAGGTAGCTTTTTTGGTTAGTCTGTGATTGAATGATCCATTGGTTTTACACAAAAGCCGTAAAAACATGTTTCTTTAAGACTTCGAAATGACGATTGTGTAGACTCTGACGTCCCCACACCCTGTGGACCGGATGCTCTTTCCTGCTAAATGTCTGGATCAATCTCCCCAGCTCTGTCTCAGTCATGATCTCTTTATTTAGCCGATTCATTTGACTGCTCTCTTATCCACCATCTCGGTAACGCATTTCTTTTCTCTGCGGGGAAAACAAACATTTAGGACGAAGTCTGTCTTGTGGAGAAGGATAAAGGAACACGTTATCGCTGGCGGGACTGACCTTTCGCAAGTTTGATAGACATCAACTCTAAGCTCCTGAGAACACTTCTCCGCCATTCCCTCCCCCAAGACGCGGCTCTCTGCTACTAGCTGGCTTATTTTCCTTCCTTAAAACATAATGCCTTCTCGGAGTCAATCTGAAGATATTTGTCAAGCCTGCTGTAGGTTTGCTGGGTGGCATTTCTCTTGTTATGCCATGTTTTGTCTTGTAATGTTTGAACTTTGTTTTGTGGCATAGAAATAAATATGTGTACATGCACTCCTCAGCCTGACAGGAAAGCAAACCCACATGGAAAATGTTGGAAAGCATTAGCCAGAGAAATTCCAGCGCCCCCTTCTTTTGAGAGCACTGTCTCTCTTGTCTATTGAAATGTGGGCAAAAACATTCCTGGTGACATATAAGGTGTAGAGATGGAGGAGACGGGACAGAGTCTCTTTGG
Source organism: Heterocephalus glaber (assembly GCF_053883595.1). Lineage (NCBI taxonomy): Eukaryota > Metazoa > Chordata > Mammalia > Rodentia > Bathyergidae > Heterocephalus > Heterocephalus glaber. Next base: position 2,179,875 of record NW_028258189.1, read on the forward strand.
GAAATGTATTTATTTGGTTAGAATGGTACAGAACTCTTTGCCCAATTAATAAGGAATTCAAAGTAGTGTTTTCCTAACAGGAGGGGTGCTCCTACGTGTTTTTAAAAATCAGCTTTCCTCTTGTCTGAAGGATACGGGTAGTGAAATGACCTAAAACAAAATCCTCCTTTAAATCACTCTGTGGATCAAATACCACTCCTTGAGCCAGTGGGCTGACAGAAAGCTGATCAGGGATTTTCTCTTGGGTCTGAAGGGAAAGAGAGGATTAAGGTAAATTTGGGCTGATCTTTTAAGGTCTGTCCTAAATGGTACTACCTTTCCAGTGATCCCTTCTCCAGTGTCTCCAGGTGGCATTCACAGCTTTCACCAGTATACTTCCAAGGCACTTCCCACGCCCATCAGTCACAGCACTGTGTTCCATCATTTATCAGCCCTTCTTTGCCACACACATCGCGAACCTCAAAGCTCTCAGAGCAAGCTCTACCTCATTTGTATATTCTTCACATTCAGTGCCTAGTGGTGGCTACACAAACTTATTAAACTGGCCTATTAAACCAGTGACTGAATGGATGATACAGCAGCAGCTCTCTTTTCATGAAGCTCAGCAAGGAGTCCTCATCTTGACAACCCTAGAACGCACCCTGGAGTGCAATTCCATTGGGGTCACCAAACTACTTCTGGTAAACAGAGGCTTTTGTGAGAAGTATCAGACTAATTGCTCGAGATTATGGCAATCTCATCAGGGCAAAACCCATTGATCTTTGAAAGCTCTCTGTAAATCAAAATAATGCACACCATTAAACAATTATCTTGCAAAGTATCTTCGGAAAAACAAGGCCATGGACCATCTTATTATGGAATCACCAACTAAAGTTGAAGACATGGGATATTATAGGCAGGAATGCCAGGGATGCAACCCTAAATATAGGCAGATGTAAGAAGGGGATGATAAAAGTATGGGTGCTTCAAATTCATGGGAGCAGATGCTGTGAAAGTGGCAGCATGCAGGGCACAGGGTGAGCTGACTAAACTTTCACCTCAACTCTAGGTCCAGGAAATTGTCGCATCTGTTAAGAAGAGGGGTAGAGAACAGGAAGGGTCTCTCTTTAAGAGAAGCCTAATGGGAGAGCCAGAAACTCAGCTTCCGTATTTAAGCATCATACAGAAGAGTAAGAAAGACATTACATATGCTATTCCTTAATTGCTTCTTTGTCCATTTTCATTCATATAGTCTTTCATGTAGTCATTCTTTGTACAGATGCATATTGATCATCAGTTACAGCAGGGCTTTTCAAACATCAATGGTCACACATCTCCCTGCTGGTCCAGAGAGAATGCAGATTCGGACTCCAGCTGTCTGAGATGGATCCTGAGGTTCTGAATTTCTAATGACCTCCCGGGAGATGTTGGTGTGGTCGGAGAACAACTCTAGGCGGGGCACTTAGGATATCAAGATGAAAAAGCCCTACTCTTCAGATGTGCCTCTGCTATACTGGATCTATACTTTTCCCTCAAAAGTTCATGCACACTCTGTCTGAATTCATTTTCATTACTATACCAAAATGCCCATGGCTGGTAAACTTTATAAAGAAAACATGCTTCTTTTGGCTCACAGGTCTGCTCCAAGGTCAAAGAGCTGCCTCTGCCAAAGGCCTCGAGGTGATTCCAGGTGTCCCATGGCCAGGCAGGGGGGATGGTATGTGCATGCCTGTCTCCACTGGATTATCTTCTTAAGACAGAACCAGGGCTCAATCACAAAAGCTCCGTCTTGAAGATCTTATCTAATCCTACCCTGGAAGACCCACTTCTAAATATTCATAGTTGGATTCAGTTTCAGCTTCCTAATACTTCATGGTGGGGATTAATTTCCAACACATGAACCTGTGGGAGATACTCAGGCCAATCCAAACAGTGCCATACTCTGCGTGACTCAGGTGCTTTGGGTAAAATCGCTGTCCTCTGCTTGTTATCGCTATACAACTATGTACATAGGAGGAGTAATCAAAATACCCCATGAATGTTTAAATTTTTTAAAAAAATAATATGGTAAAAGACACATTGCCATTCATCCCTGTCAAAATACTCCTCCTTACTTCTGCACAACAATCCCGCCAATTTCTGAATCAGTTCTGGAGGTTCCCCTTCCTGGGTGTCTTTACAAAATGTGATATAAAACATACAGCGAACGCTGCTGCCTAGCACCATCCAATAGAAAGGCAGGCTTCTAAAATATCACAGAGTGTCCTCAGACACCTTATTCATTACATCTGACACTGGGTGACTTCTAGTTCTCCCCCACAGTCAAAATGACCACAAAAAGTCAACATTTTGAGTTGATTCAGGAGACTGAAGAAGCCATCACAGTGTAACTAAAGACACCCAAAAAAGAGGACTTCCAGAGCTGCACCAGAAAGTGGCAAGAATGATGGGATACATGTGTCAAAAGTGAGGGGCAGTATTCTGAGAGGGATGAATGGCAATTTTTTAAAACAATTAAACATGCACTGGATATTTTGGGTCATACCTCATACATGCATATGCATATACACATCTGCTCATGTGTGTGTATGGATTCATCTATCTCTTAGCAAAGGGTAATTATACTCTCACCCCATCTGGCTTGGAATTTGTTGGGGGGGAACAAATTCTGTCTCTCATATTCTCACATTTCCAATGGCCTGATCTCTGAATGGTACCTTGGACTCCATATCTAGGAATATGGATGACATGGATAGAGGTGTGTGTGTGTGTGTGTGCGTGTGTGTGTGTGTGTGTGTGTTATTAATTCAAGATGGGGGTAATACATGTCACAGGAACAAGAAAGCAGAATAATTTTAAAAGTGTGCTGGAGTCTCCATCAACTGATGAATGGATTAAGAAACATGGTACATATATAATGGAATTCTATCTAGCCATAGAAAATGGAAGAAATCCAGTCCTTTCTGACAATAGGGATGGACCTAGAGGACATTATGTTAAAGGAAATAGATCATGTACAAAAAGGCAAGTACTACATGGTCTTATTCCTACATACAATAAAAAGTGGTTCTCAGAAAAATAGAATAGTTATCACTGGAGGTGAGGGAGGATAGTGCAGAAACGAGGGTAGGGAAAGACTGCTCTGTAGACACTGAGTTGCAGTTGGATAGGAAGGAGACATTCTCAAGGACTAGAAGGGTGATGGTAAGTAATGAGCACGTACTGCATATTTCAAAAACCTACATGGAATTGTTTCCACCAAAGACAAATGATGAAGGTTTGAAGTGATAGTTCACTGTGATTTGGACATGTCACTATGTGTGATTTTGACACATCACGTGGTACTCTATCAATGTATAAGTTCTAAATACCTTTCTGTATTAAATAAAAATTGCTTTACATGTTGAAAAGAAAAAGTGGATTGCTTACCTTCAGTTCACTTCAGACTACTTTCCTTTCAAGAGTGAAAGGAGGTTGTCCTCTTCATGTCCCGTCCAGTTGACTGCTGTGAATCTCCTGACTTTTTTCTTGCTATTTTTCTTTGCAGTTTGGAGATTTTTACATTTCTTGGAAGGTTCAGTGTGATTTTGAGCAACTCCATTGTGGGTTTATCTGCTGGGTCCTGGTGCACGGGCTCGGTCCAAACAAGGGCTGCATATAAAAGTTTATTTCCTCAAGATATGGAAGATTCTGTTCCAGCCCTCAGCAAATAATAACGGGAATCCCTCCAAACCGTACCTCGCTAATAGATGTTCTTGGATGTGCCTCTTCCAGTGCAGCCCAAGAAGGAAACCCCTCATTGAAGCCCATGGGTTCTGAGCATGGACAAGCATGTTTGAGCATGTTCAAGGGCTGCATCCACTCCATGGCCCTGCACCATTGCACCAACAAGATGAACCCAAGCAACATGGCTCCCACCTCTGGTTTCCTCTCCCTGCCTTGCACATCCCCTGGGATCAGGCAGAGCGGCTGTGTGTTCCTTCTCAGCATGATCCTCTGAAGCACCCAGTTTCCCCCCAGCTAATAGACATCCATACACCTTTCCTTCAGCCTCAAATCTATGTTGAGGTACTCTGTATATTTTATTCGAAATTTTCTCCATGTTGCAGAAGTTTCAAGCACCCCCGACCAGCTTAGATGGTGCTAACATGCACGTGATCACTACACAGCCAGCATCAAACAACTTCAACTTAAAAAGTAGGTGTATGTTTCACAGACTGGTGAACATCTGTCTTCCCCTCTACATCCTCATTGCTGAGACAGCAATGATGCAATTCCAGCAGGAACTCCACAAATGGAATAAAATGATAGATTACCTCTTTTCTAAGGACTTTTTCTAAGCACCGCATTTGTGTTAGTTCACCTGATGGGCCAAACACCTGATAAAGTGAAGTTGGCTTTGTCACCAATTGCATTTCAGAGTTGAGCAAATCAAAGCAAGTGGGACTCCGTCCCCTGAAATCTGGCTTTTCAAGGGAACTACTGCAGGGAAGCCTTGCTGAAAGGGCTAGGAAAACGAAGATCTGAAACAATAAGCTATCTGTTCTTCTTCAGTGTCCTCTCTCAGATGCACCTGTCATGCACATTTTACCTTCTAGGACCTTCCTCATAGTTTACAATCTTTTTTAACTCTTATTTTTACTAGTGTGTGTTTACAGAACATAGAGATCATCTCATTGTGCAGAGTTGGTACGTATGTGTAACACATCTTACTTTTCTTTAAAATCCCCCTCTCCTCCCTTTCCCCTCCTTCCATCTCTGGTTTCCCTTCCCTTTCGCAAAAGATCTCTATCCCTGTTTATTTTGTTCCTTAATTTACTTGTATTTTGAATTTCTCGTATAAGAGAAACTGCAACATTTAAACCCGTGTGCTTGATTTATTTCACTTAACATTGTGTTCCCAAGGAGCATCCATTTTCCTACAAGGAAAATAGAAACCTTGAAATAATTTCCTTTTTATTTCCAGCCACAACTCCCAAGACTATGGCTTAGCCTTGGGGTATACAACCCCACTTGGGGACTGAGAAGAAAACAATAGATAAAATTTGGGTTGTGACATTCCTTTCTTACATGCATATTGTGAGAAATGTTCTCCTCTCCTCCATGTTTTCAAACCTCCACATTTTTTGAGGAGTGGGGAGGCGTCATGTTTTCCAAATACCTGAGATTCATTTAGGGACAATTCACAACCTTGCACAGCAAAATTATTGCATTAAATTTCATGTAAATAGCTTATGAGCACAAATGCAGAAACTCTCATTGTGAGTATCTGACATGCTTAAGCTTATATAGATAACATATTGTGTAGACACATGAGTGCATGCCATAAATAAATACATGATGTTATGCACTGACTTTCCCTGGAGCTCTTAGGAAACGCTCTTGATCTGATGGTTTGGCTGAAAGTTTATTTTGTTCCAGCACCCTAATTAACATGTAGAACATGTCACATGGAACCTTGCAGCTAAGCTACTCACAATTGTAAATAATCTTTGTCTTCATTGATCAGGGATCTTTTAAATCTTTTGAATACATACTGCTTTACAGCAGCACAAGATACTAATCCACTCCTCGGGAAGCACAGAGCTCTCTCGCTCTCTTCTGTTTATTCCAATCTCTTTTCAAGTTGAAATGCCCTTGGCAGTGCACAATCCACTGTCATTGTGTTTTGAACAAATACTCTTCAATTTCAATCACAATGCACACACAGAGGATCATCCCAAAGAAGGCAAAACACATCCTAGGAGATAAAAGCAAACAAACACTCCTATCACCTTTTAAAATGTAAACAAAGGCACAGCCCTCAGATACCTGGAGAAATGTCTTTGCCCTCCTCTATCATTTTTAAATTCCACCAGCTGTCTATTTCTCCCCCTACATACTGAAAATAACATCAAAATCAACACATGTTTTTTAAAAAAACCTTAACTTTAAATAAACCATTATGGCAAAGAGAGTAAAAATAAGTTAACAGCCAAAATCGCAATAGTTATGTTCATGATCAAATAAGTCACAGCCAACGAGCCAATGGACACAATGATGAAAACTTTAAATTCTTGGCTTTTAAGGAATTTTTATTAACGAAGCAAAATATGTGTAATGAAATATTCAGGGAAAGAACACTGTGATCATTAATTATGACATGTCAACTCGACTCTAAGAACTGCTCAGCAGAGCAGTAAAACTCTGGGCGCGTTTGTGGATGACTGACATGTGAACCAGCCCACTGGGTGGGGGGGAGGGACCAACCCCTACAGATAGAATTTCATTATCCATAGGTGAAAAAGGGAAAGGGTGGAGGTGTGTCCTACATGATCGCCTCTGTATCTTGGTCACCAGTTCCCTCAGCCTTCCAGCATGGACTCGCACTAGTGACAGCTCCAGAGTGAGTTTCCAGGCCTTCTACCTTCAACTGCTACTGGATTCTCCATTCTCCAGGGCACAGACACCGCCATTTTGGATTCTTCCAACTCTGGTCCCACAGGTGGCCCCTGGGACGCTTCTGGGTTTGACCTGCAAGCCTACCTGATAAACCCCTTTGTATAATTATACTTCTGTTTTATATTGATTCTGGTCCTCTAGAGAGCCTTAACCACTGCAATAATATACTGTCTGTGTACGCATAAAGTGTAAACCGTTCTATTAAAATTAAGCAATGGGTTAATACATGTAAAGCCACATGGATGTATGCATACTTTAATGCATTAAAATGAGAAGCAAAGAACAATGCTGTAAGGAAATAGACTGAAATCATATGTACAGAGAGACGTGTGGAGGGCCATTCTAAGGAATTATTTTACAAAAGAGTTAATGGAAGCTGTGAACTGCATGTTCAGAGATAGCCTGGGCAGAGACATTTCGTCTGAATTGTGGGTCTAGAACAGGGATCATCAAAAGGCAGCCAGGCAGGCAACGAAGAATCAATGCTGCATTTGTAGTACACACGCCACGGATGCACCTTGTTGGCCAACATAACCTGAAATACTTACAATCCGGCCCTTTACAAAAGAAAGTTTGCTGAACTCTGGGTTAGAATCTGGATGGGGCCTGTAGATATGATGTTTATCCTTCCGTCAAGGTTTTGCTCATATCTGTTGATACAGAGCCAAGATCTCCCCTGTTGCTTTCATTCACCACCAGGTAAAGCATCTCACTCTGCTTGAACTGCCGCATGCCACAGCCATTACTCCATTACAAATGAGGATGGATGAATCGCAGGCTTAAAGAACCACAGAGAAACATAATTACTAAAGACATAAAGTCGGGAAACACCACCCATGGAACCCCTGGTTCACAATAAATTTCCCAGCTGATTCACTCACACCTTCTTGTTTGTTTGTTTTTGGTCTAATAGAAAAGAAGACTAAATAAGTGACACAGCCATTTGCCCTAGAGCCATCTTGTATTTTGTTGGGCTACAAAATTAGAATTCTCTCAATTTGACTTGATCTCATTTCATTTCATTGTGGTGTTCTCATTGTAACAACTCACTGATCCTGGCTTTTTCTAGAACTGCTTTCCTGCCCAGCCTGGTGCAATGCAGTGCTGATTTTATGAATAACTCAAATGCATGGAGTAAAACGTGTGGACTGGCATCGATCAAGAGCATTTAGGATGTCAGCTAGAGGTGAAAAGACATCTTTGATTCTCTAACCTGGGAAGACAGGGACGTACATTGTAAGTTCCCGGAGCCGATGCTATAAATTGTCCTTTCCAAATGGAGAGCAGCATTCTCTCTTTCTCCTTGTGTGCCTGACAGTCGTGGGCCCACAAGTCCTGGTTTTAGGATGAAAATTCCCCATGCTGCCCCAGATCTGCAGAGTAGGACAAAAACTGTCATCCTTTCTCAGCTGTAGCTCTCATTCTAAAGGGAATTTAAGTGTCATGCTAATGACACCAGGCTTGGCAACATTTCAAGACCTTTCTCAAAAGGGCTCTTGCAAAGTTGAATTCTTCACTGCAGTGGACCAGCTGGCTCTTAATGGGACCAAATAAAACAGAATTCTAAGAAGTGAGTTTGGAGCGTTAAGGGGCACAATGGCTCTCCCAGTCTTGGTGGGTTCGACTGAGAAGACTAAGGTTTGAAAAGGTTCAGCCTTATTATGTGGGCTTCTGGAAAACTCTTTTTGACACCAGGCAGTTTTATTTTTCTCTTTGTCTTTCATTAGGGCTGCTGTGACTTATGTGTCTGGGAAGCACTTCTTTGTAAAATGTGATAGCTCTCCCCATGAAGACAGACTGGTTTTAATGACAATAACTCGATATTATAGGTGGCACTATCTATTGTAAGAAATTGCCATTGGTGATAAAAGGTCTGTAAACTTAAAATCTGCTACAATGGAGGCTGAGAAGGAGGAAAAGACACTCTTGGGAAGCCATCATCATAAAAATGTCCAAGCTAGCAGTAAATTGGGACAAAGAAAATGCTCTTTGGGGAGTGAAGTTCCTGCCTGAAGGGGGCATAAACCAGCCCCAACCTACCAGATATCAAACATCATTGGAAGGCACACAAGTTATGACTCTCATCTTTTTGGAAAATAGGATTTGAGTCTTTCATTTCCATTTTTTTCTGTAAGACAATAAAAGATCCTATCATCATTAAAATGAAACCTAGGCAGGTAATATGGGGGGAATTCTCTGCACTTTCTATACCTTTTTTTTTTTCTGTAAACCTAAAACACTTCTAAAAAATACATGAATCTATTAAAATGCAAACCTGTAAAACTCCTAGAAGATAGTTACAAAACTATGACATTCTGGAAAAGATTACATTGAAAGTAAAAAACAATCCAATGTCACCGGAGGTTAGAGAGGGGCGGGTTGGTGGAGAATAGAGGATTTCTGAGGCATGGAAACCATCATTTATGATACTGTAATGGTGGATATTATTATTATATGTTTCTCAAGCTCTTAGAATGCATGTCAGTAAAAGTGAACCTTAATGTAAACTACTGTAATAATTGGGCAGTAATAATGTGCCAGTGGAGTTTCACCCAGTCTTTAGAAACCCAAAAAGTGTACCACTGTGCTGGGGGATATTGATGATTTGGAGCATTGTATCTGTGTTAGGGGTGTAGAGAGTATTTGGAGAATCTCTGTGGCTTCTACTCAATTTTTCTGTGAAAACACTTCTACAATAACACAAGGTCCTTAAAAATACACACAGACACATATACAGACATACATACCCTCTCCTCTTTAAAAACAGTAATAACCTTGCAGCATATACACACAAATAAAGTCAAGCCTGATAATCAGTCAGAAATGATTTCAGATGAGATGAAGGAATGGTGGTGACTGTTGGGTAGGTGAAATTTGCTGGTTCTTAACTGAAGCTCAAGGCTCCTACAAGAGATTCCTTCTCCTCCGTTTCCTAAGCCTCAGGCTGCTATGCAGGTATTTGTTGAAAATCTGAATGGATTCCAGGAAGGAAGAAATTGAGGCTGGCAGAATATGATTCCGTATTTCTTTCGTATATTTCGATGGCAGAGAATCATCACTTGCTTTGTGGGAGCAAACCCCTGCTCGCCAAATGGGGACTGAGCCAGCTCTACTGTAATTGTGCCCAAGCCAGAGTGAAATCTGCCCAGATGCTGAGCAGCCCCTCCTGGGGCATGCCACATGGAGTCAGGCAGGATGCCAATCTGAAGAGGACATGTGGGATGCTAAGAAGAAATCACCAACATTAGATTGTAGGACACAGGGTTGAACAGAGTTTTGCATTATTTGAGTTATTCATCTTTTCTTTAGAGATGCCCTGTTTGTTTCCCCAAAACACAGATTAGTGAAACATTAGGGTATCATGAGGTCCTCCTGGTGCAGAAGCAGTGGAGAGAGAGGAGAGAATTGGGGTCCTGGGGAATTCAGCAGCTCCCTTCTCCACATCTGATTCGAGCGCTGTGTGTTAGTACTATAGTGACTGAATCTCAATCTCCACAGAATTAGTTCATGGGCTCTCCAAATTATCCATTTGCAACCCCCCCCCCCAATATACCCTTAGGGTTTTCTGGTTTAAAGAAGTAAGTTAGATAATCTCTGTTTTTTTTTTTTTTTGGACCAAACTAGCTTCCTGTAACTTTGTTTTTCAAATCTACAAATGAACTAATTGTGAAATGTCTCTCTAGCTGTTTGTGTGTATGTACTTCTAAAAATTGAAAGGCAGAAGAGCAGTAGCTCATGGGGAGCAGACCTCTTAACTTAATGGTCAAGATAGTTGGCAAATTGATAAATTGATTGGTTCATTGGTTGATTGATTGATTGTAGTACAGAGGATTGAACTCAGGTCCTTTGCACTGAGCTACATCCCCATCCCTTTTTAATTATTTTATTACGTTGAGACTGAGTCTCTAAATTCTCTAAGACTGAAGTAGCACTTCTGATCCTCCTGCCTCAGCCTCCCCAGAGTGCTGGGATTAGAGGCCTGTGCTACCGCACTTGGTTTGCAGTAAGAAAATTAGTCATTACAAAGGCCATCTCCAGCAAAGGGTGTTTCCAGTTGCACTGGAAAGCAACGTGGACACATTTAGATCCAGGATTCCTTGCTGACATTACTCTACTTTCCATTTTCTTTTTTCCTATACATGCATACTTATATATCTCAAATGTACAAGTAGATTGCATATTAGCAAGTGTTGATATTTGGTCCCTCACCGGCAGTGCAGCATCTCCTTTCGTGAGCTCTTCTGGTTGTAGGAGCTCTGTCAGGGTTAACTTTGTGGATGCCATGTTTTGGGGTGTTTATCTATTTGGTGAAAATGCACTGTTCACTTCCCAACTAGATATTACGGTCCTCTAACTACTAGTTTAGCAGTTAGGGTCGGGAGAGTAGAGCCACATCACTTCAGGCTGGATCGTGGCTTTGCTACTTGGTAGCTCTGTGACCTTGAGCAATGTACTCAACCTCTCCGGGCCATTGGTTGGTTCTTCTGTATTTTTTGAGTCAAAGTGAGGCTATTACCAGAACGGTGCAACAAGAATGTGAAGACAAAGACGTTGTCCAATGAACATTGCAATTAAGCAAGAAGCAAAAAAACAAACAAACAAACAAAAAAAACAACCAAAAACCAAAGCCAAGCTCTTACCTGCTCTTCTGGGAATGACTTTCTATTCATAAGCGCTATGTGCTACCCAGGAGGTACTGGACAGACAATGTCTCCCCTGGCCATGCTGTCTTTTGATCATTCCAAAAGGAAACTCCACCAAGGGGATATGGTTTAATGGCTGGATTCTATCTCTCCTTGGGTGAAAAGAATAGAATGGAATCAATTGCATTGTAGCCATGGTGTGTTCCCAAAAGTTGAGCTGAATTTTAACACTGGAGATATTAAAGCATATTCAACACGCTTGTAAAAATGCTAGAATTATGATTCCTTGGAGAGTTACTGTTCAAAGTTGCTTAAAAGTTTTTAGTCCATGAAATACTAGCACCTGTTTCAGATATTGAAACAGAATCATTGCTCTTAGAGGGGAAAGAATAACCTAAAGATATCTTATTAATTCCAAGCTACATTGTCAGAGAGTCAGAATGGAAATCTAAATGGCAAGAATAGCCTAGCTTTTCCTCGGCAGGCAGGGGATGTGGGCCTTTCTTCTCTGGAATCCTTTGCTCGGACAGTGCATAGGCAGAGAGGATTAAGAAGGCAGGAAAGGAGGAAAGAAAGAGGGTAAGAGGGAAGGAAGGGTGGAGGGAGGGAAGGAGGAGCAAAAGGAAGGCAGAGAAAAATGTGGATGGCAAAATTCACAGCATTTTATCATCATATAAAAGCCAATATTCTTGTTGAGCATCAAACAAGGAAATGGTGTAATGAGCACATTTAGATGGTAACGATAGAAATGACAAGATGTGTATATATATATGTATGTATATATACATATATATTACCAAATAATATTATGAAACGAACTGAATCCAGCAATTATCTTGAAATGTATTTGAAAAAGAATTCTTTTTCTCCATGGTTTAAAGAAAACATTTCATTTGAATTCTAAAATTTAAATATTCATTTCCTTGCCAATAGAAGAAGAAGAAGCGAAAGAGGAGGAAGAGAAGAAGGAGGGGGAAGAAAAGGAGGAGGAGGAGGGGGAGGAAAGAGTAAGAAAGAAAGGAGGAGGAGAAAAAGAGGCTTTGTATTCTCTGCGTGGATCCCGTGAAGAGCGAGTGCTTTCCCTTGCTGGGCTAACTTGTTGACTTTTGTATACTGAACCAACAGGAATTTCACCTCTTAATGAAGTGAGCTACTTCAGACACCCTGACCTCGTCGGGAATGACCCTTTTCATCCCATCACGAGCCTCTCCCCCTGAGGAGAGTTGATTAATGGTGCTACAGACACTTTACCCACATGATCGCTTCTTTGGCTTCACCGTTCTCCAGCCTGAGTGCACTTCCTTTTATCATCTATCAAATGCTGTCTGTGTAACAAACGCTTGGCTTTTTGGGGGGGATCTTCTGCTTTCTTCGATGATACAGATCAGCTGTATAGGGCAGCTGGAAGCAAGCTTTTTGCCAGACAAAGGAAAACGTAGCCATTCCAGCTGCCCGCAGAAGGACGGCTGTGACAGCTCTGCTCTTCCACCACTGTCAGTTTTCCTTAAAGCCCCGTAGAAAGGTTAGGTTGAAAGACTTTCTATAAGAGATGCATATTAATATTTTGATGTAGTTAAACACCCAAGATGAATGATATCCATTAGTTCTATGTTGCCTATTGTGTTATATATCATATATATTTTCTATAAATGTGCATATTGTCACATTAACACTATATTGTATACAATATTACAAGAGATAAACATATTGTGCATATTACATGCAGCATGTATGTATTATAATATGAATATGTATACATGCACACAGGGCCACAAAGCAACCTTTGAGTGACACATGTACTGAAATTTAAATTGAATAATGGAGTATTTCCTAAAGGCTGAGTAAGCCACATATGATATAGAAGCCTTTTTCAAAATGTGGATTTATTTATCAGAAGGTAGGACATCATATATAATGGCAGCTATATATAATGGTTACCATAGAACACCATGTATAATGGTAAAAGTACAGTGTCTTTTTATGGAGGTATGTAAATGGTTCTTTTAAATTAACTACTTCTACCTTGGAAGGATGTAAAAGCTACACTACTATAAATAGTATTCATTTATTCATAGCTATATGTTTCCAAATGCATATGCTTTTTTCCCCCCACTACTGGGGATTAAACCTAGGGCCTATGCACTGAGCTACATCCCTGGCCCTTTTGTATTTTTTATTTTGAGGTAGGGTTTCTCTTAGTCACTAAGTTGCTCAGGCAGGTTTGGGTCAAACTTGTAATCCTCCCACCGCAAGGTCCTAGAGTGCTAGAATTACAGGGGTATACCACCATCCTCCACTTGCCCATATTTAATATCTTAAAAGCACATATGCAGATATGTGGGAGTCTGTGGGTGTGTTTAGGCTCCCTAATATACGTATTACTACAATATCTCTAATGATGTAGAAACATATTTGAAAGTTGATGTCATCATTCTGACCATTAAGGAAAATACCACAGGGAGAATTTCAGAAAGTGGAATGAATTTGGCAAGCTTTCTAACTTTTCTCACTAAATTAAGTATTTTCCTAATATTCAAAATTTATGTGCAGAATTACATATCTCACATAACCTTATCAGAAACTTCCTGGGAAAAGGCTCATGCATATAACTGATTATTTTAATAAATGTTTGATATAGACTTGTTTTGTTCCTAATGAGATCCAAAATAAAATCAAAGCAGTACTTTATTTTTGATCCTTGGCTGAAACTAAGAGATAAAAGTTGAACAAACTCTTGAGAGACAAAGAAAAAAAAGTCCAAAAGGGCAAACTGGATCCCTCCCTGCTGGATGGCTTATTTCAGTATCTCTGTACAGAGCTTCCCATTTACAAAACAGAGGGCAGAATCAATCCAGGGCAGGATTCCAGACCAGAACAGGTGAATCTGAGGCAAGAACAGCTCTATATTTAACCTGTGCCACAAAGGCTGCACAAATGCACTTAGGTTAAAGCAGAAAATATTCTTTATGAGATGAAAAGTTTCAGCTCTTCAATGGATTTTTACTTGTGCGACATCAGAGGACATTAATTTGATTCTGTGATCAGAACAAAACCATTGAAGTGGGTAGAGAGTCATGATGAATTGGTGGGAAGCGAACTCTGAGTGGATAGACGGATCCCGAAACCACAGTTTTAGCAGAATTGGAGAGAAAACTGCAAAATTAGATCTTAATATTGGAAGAACATAAATGGAAAGCTTCCTTGGCTCTAGTCTAAATAATAATGGTATGGAAGAAGTTAAACTGTCACTATTTCCTGAAGACATGATACTCTACATAGAAGACCCAAAAAATTGCACCTAAAGACTTCTACACTTAATCGACAGATTCAGTAGAGTAGGTGGATACAAGGTCAACACTCAAAAAACAATAGCCTTTTTGTACACAAATAACACGTGCACTGAGAGAGAAATTAGGGAAACAATCCCTTTCACAATAGCATCCCCCCAAAATGAAATATCTAGGAATCAACCTCACAAAGGAAGCAAAAGACCTCTACACAGAAAACTACAGCACTCTGAAAAATGAGATCAAAGAGGATATTAGAAAATGGAAAGACATCTCCTGTTCCTGGGTAGGAAGAAACAACATAGTGAAAATGGACATACTTCCAAAACTGCTATACAGATTCAATGCAATCCCAATTGAAATCCCAACAGTATATTTCACAGAGCTACATAAAACAATCCAAATATTCACTTAGAACCAGAAGAGACCTAGAATAGCAAAAGCAATTTTAGGCAACAGAAACATGGCAGGGGGTATCACAATCCCCAACTTGAAAGTACTACAAAGCCACTGTGATAAAAACAGTGTGGTACTGGCAAAGAAACAGACCTGAGGATCAATGAAACAGATTAGAAGATGCAGAAACAACTCCAGACATACTCAGCCACCTCATCTTTGACAAAGGAGCCAGCCATCCTCACTGGTGGAAAGATAGCCTCTTTAATAAATGATGTTGGAAAAGCTGGATTTCAACTTACCAAAGATTAAAACTAGATCCCTATCTTCCATGATGCACTAAACTAAAATCAAAGTGGATTAAAGATCTAAATATTAAGACAGAAACACTAAACTTGCTGGAAGATAAGTTAGGGTAGAACTCTT
This sequence comes from Heterocephalus glaber, assembly GCF_053883595.1. Classification (NCBI taxonomy): domain Eukaryota; kingdom Metazoa; phylum Chordata; class Mammalia; order Rodentia; family Bathyergidae; genus Heterocephalus; species Heterocephalus glaber. The sequence continues at coordinate 2,195,047 of NW_028258189.1, forward strand.
GAAGACATTAGCATAGGAAAAGACTTTATGAACAAAACCTCAGTACCACAGGAACTAGCACAAAGAATCAACAACTGGGATCTCATTTTATTAAAATGCTTCTGCCCTGCAAGAGAAACCACCAACAGAGCTAAGGGACAACCTACAATGTGGGAAAAAAAATTTAGCAGCTGTTCCTCAAAGGTCTACTATCTGGAATATATAAAGAACTAAAAATAATCAGACCCCCAAATATAAAGACCCAATTCAAAAATGGGCATCCTAAATGAACAGACATTTCTCAGACAAAGAAGTAAAAGCAGCAAATAAACATGAAAAAATGTTCAACATCACTGGTCATTCGAGAGATGCAGATGAAAACAACACTGAGATTCCACCTCACCCCAGAAAGAATGGCTGCTATCAAATCAACCAATGACAAATTCTGGTGGGGTTGTGGGGAAACAGGAACCCTGCTCCACTGCTGGTGGGAGTGCAGACTGGTGCAACCACTGTGGAAATCAATATGAAGATACTTCAAAAAAGTAGGATTAGAAGTCCCATTTGACCCAGCTATTCCCCTGCTGGGTATCTTCCTCAAAGAATTAAAAGAATTATACCCCAATGATATATGTGCACCCATGTTTATAGCAGCACAGTTTGTAATAGCTAAAGCTTGGAAACAGCCTAAGTGCCCATCAACTGGAGACTGGATAAAAAAGATGTGTTTGGTTTTTTTTTAATAAATATAGTACTACTCAGCCATAAAGAATGAGAAACTAGAGACATTTATAGCTAAGTGGATGCACATTGAGGCAATACTCTTAAGTGAAATAAATAGGACACACATGTGTAAATACCGAATAGTTTCTCTGGTGTGAAAAACTAAAAGTGTAAATAAGGATCAAAATGTATAATTGATATTGTGAAATAGGAAGAAAAGGTCTAAAGGAGTAGGGGAAGTGGGAGGGGTAGGGGAAAGGAAAGAAGGGAAAAGAAAAAATACGAGAAAAGGAAAAAATGGAAACAAAGTCTTTGTAAATAGTGAAGGGTGGAGGAGGTGAAGGGAGGGCAGGGGAAGGGGGAAAAATATGAACCAAGATACGTCATGTACAGGTACAAGATCCCAATGATGAATGTAACTGTATTGTATACCTAAAATGTACCAATAAACTTAATGGAAAAAAAATAGGGCTATTAGTTTCTTCCTACACCACCAGTTGTGTCCCTGTGATTGGACCATTGAGGTAGTGGGTGACCAAATGTCATCTTTTGGGACTCCCAGAGTCAGATATCTCACCTAAAAATTCATTACAATAATGAATCCTTATGAAGTGATGTTTCACAAACCTAACTCATGAAATAATCAAACCACAGCTTTTGTTTTAGTCTCCAACACATGATTCCAAAAAATGCAAATTGTTGTGACCTTTCTCTGCCCTGGAAGAAAATCCAGGAGGAGTCCTTGTGCAGCACATGGGGCTTCTGCATTTCTTAATCAGGACTTTCCTTGTTTGTTCCCTGGGTTTCTGTTAATTCCTTGTCTAACAACATCCATGTCATTAAAGTGAGAGCTAACACTTTGTAGGATTTCTATGTTCTGGGTTCTGCTTCATTCTCCCAGCTGGTCCAAGAGAAAGACTGTATTAGTTTTCCTGTCCTTGGAACACAATACCAGCCACTCACAACTGAAGGCAGGAGAAGTTTAACATGGCTCATGGTTTCAGGGGATTCAGTCCATGGTCACCTGGCTCCAAGGCACAAAAGTATGGTGGAAGGGCCTGGTGAAGCAAAGTTGCTTAGTTGATGGTGGCTGAGAAACAGTATGGGAAACAGTGTCAGAGAGAAAGGGATGAGGGACCAGATACAGACATCCAAGACCATGCCTCCATGACACACTGAGACACCCAGAACCGTGTTTTACTAATATACCAGGTATTTACAAAACCAGTCAAGTTGACACAATTAAGGGTAAGCGCCACAAAGGTGTTTATTGTTGTCTCCCTTTGATGGAAGAGAGGGCTGAGGTAGGCCTAAGTATCTTATGCACAGTTGCAGGTGAAATACGATTGGGGAGCTCCCATCTAGTCCCTAATCCTAGGATTATACTTACCTTGGCATTTCAGCCTTGAAGGGGGCCCATAAAAGTAGGTAAATTTGGAGCTCATCAACATTGTATTACCAGTTTTAAAACAGCTATTTCTTAAATGATCAATCTATCTATGTGCAGCGTAGAACCAGAATCTCTCCCGAAGCTCAAGGTAGTGAAGGAGACATCTGCAAGCACAAGGGAACAGTCAGTATTTTTAGCAAAAGCAGCAGCCTGTGTTTCCCTGTTACAACTGAGGTGGATTTGGGCCTCCATCATCTACACCTCCAAAGACGAGAGCCAGCAAGTCTTCATTATGACCTTCTTATCATCAGCACTCTTTTTTGTTCACATCCACTCACTGGTTCGCCTTTTCTCCCTCATAACCAGACTTTTGCAGGTCACACGGAGCTCTGCTGTGGATCTCTAGTTGTTTACATCTCTTGCACTGTAGGGATCAGATCTACCAAGAGAAGAAGCATTTGTCTCAACTGCAGAAATCTCCTGATGAAAACCCATCGGCCAACTCAGGCTCCCACCTGTTAAATGGGGGACGGGTTTGGGACCATAGTATGAATCTTGCAGGTAAGTAATTTTTGTCACATCCAGTTTTACCGTGGGCAATATTTGGGGATTCCTCCTAAGAGAAGTCAATGTAAAACCCAATATCCTTTCTTTTTTCTACTGAAATGCAATACAGGTAAGCCCAACCCAGTCTGTCAGCCAGTCCTTAGAGCTGAGAAAGAGACAAGGACTTCATTACAAAGAGACACAGGAAGCACAGATGTTCCCAACTCTCAAGAGAAGCTGGCATGGCACCGTCTTGGGCCTTAAGGTTTTGGATATTACTCCACAGGTGGGGCCATATGCCTAATTCTAAAGAGACAATTTATAACCTACTTCCACTTCATCCTTCAATAGATGCAGCAGCTATAGCATGACAAGCGGCTCCTTATCATATTATGAATAGTCACATCAACTTCTTGAGGATCCTTCTAAGGTACTGGACCTTATTCTCTACCTGTAAACAAACAGCCTCTTGGAACCAGTCTTCCAAGCAGAGAGCAAAAGCAGGCCAGTGCTTTGCCATCTCAGAAACCCCATCGCATCCCAGACTCTGCACCATTCGCCTATTAACTCATCCCAGCAAGGAGTAAAACTGTAAATGGTGGTGTCAGACTTTATAGAGAGTGGCAGGTACATACAAGGAGTATTAGGCCAACTCTTAGAAGTTTTCCCGTGTTCATTCTGTCCTCTTTTCCAGCTAGTGGTCTAAGGATGACTTGGGAAACTTTTCTGTAAACCTGGTATCCTGCACTTGACAACATTTTAGGCAAGGATGAACCACATACTAATAGTCCCAGTGATACTATAATCCTCTTAGTTTGTGTAAGTACACTCTATAATGTTTGCACAATGATAAAATCACCAACAAATGCATTTCTCAGATGTTATTCCCTGATGAAACATTACATGACTGTACTTGCTTGTAACTCTTCATTTTCTTGTAGACAGTAGTGTATTTGCCAGGCTCCAAAACTTCCTTGGTTTTAAAACTCACAATCTTAACCCCATAAGGACCTGTGTCTTAGTGGGCAACTGTCATGCATGACATCGAGCAGATCTTTTATGAAATATCCCCCAGATCCACAAGGCCAACCTTGAAAAGCACATTCATTTCTAAGCCTCACCACCTTAAAAATGTGCACTTTACCTTCCTGGGGCCACTCCTTTCCAGAGGTACTCTAAAATTTTCAGGACTGAGTTTGATCAAACCCTTGTATCTAGTACCATTGTTCCAACAGTCCGGCAGGCAAGTGAAGTGAGCTCTTCACTCTTTGAAAGCCATGGTTTTAGCCCTGAAAGTGACTGAATGATGTCTTTTAGATAACAGAGGCTAGAGAATGCTTGAAAGTCCTGCTAGTATAACCCCACTGAATCCATCACCCACATGAAGTGGTAGCACAGCCTAGGGAAGAGAGCAGCATCTTAAAAAGTGATTTTCCACTTTGTGTGCAATCTCCATACTCATGTTCCTTCAACACCTTGGTATGATTTATTGCTTACTCCAAAGTTTGCAAGCTTGATCTCCTCTCTGTAGGAATGCCCCGTAACCTATGCCTTGGCTGGCACATCAGTCTTGAAAACTCAGTGTAAAGCTCCTCATTTAGATGTGACCTGAGGGCATGGGCAAATCCACTCCTTTCAAACAGACGAGCACAAGGAGAATGCAAGGATCACAGATTTTCCTGTACCGAAATTCCTTCCATAAGATGTGCTCAAGGAAGACAGAACTGTGAAGAGCTTCTGCTACTTGGATAAAGGAACAACGTTCAAAGACTTATGACAGTAGATGAGATGATCCTGAGCTATGGATCTCAGCTTTTTTCGAACAAGCGTGATTCACTGACTGCAGCCACTCTGTCTGCTTTCATTCTGAGATGTTTCCCTCTCTGCAACCTGTGTCATCAAAACATGAAGAATGCATTAGAAGAGGGACAAATTCCACTTTCTCCCTCAGCGTTCCACCTCCAGTAAATCGCCCCCTTCCGGGGCAGTCTGTGTACTCGCAGAGTTTTAGTTGGGTCTGCTGATAAGTTCAGATTGGAGCAGATGCATGGTTGAAAAGGGGACCTGAGGAGTTGGTTTTATGGTGAAACATCATTTTTCTATACACCCTTGGCCATGCCTCGAACATTTTATATGCTTGGCCAGAACTTTCTGCATCCTTAGTGAAGCCTGGGATTTGCCAGTGGGATGTGCCTCAAAAGCTCCTCATGAGCAGAGTTTAGCATATTCAATATGTTGGAGAAGTAGGCCCTTTAGAACTGCCAGGAGGAAGGGAAGCAGTAGGAGAGAATGGTGGAAGAGCGTGGCATTATCAGAGGCCTGAAGCTCCAATGGCCCTCAACAGTGGTCTGAAGTGGAGGTGAAAAGCATGTATGTGTGTGTGTAGTGTCTTACACCCCTCATCAACAGCGATTAGATATACAGTGCTCCCAGAGATATCACACTATGTAGAGGAAGAGAGATATCTTTGGAAAAGTCCAAAGCAGAGGGCTGTGAGGAGGGCTTTAATTGTCTCTATAGGACTTGATAAGGATGCAGCACTACCGTGGCATGTTGTGCTGTAGTGCGATGTGGCAGGGGGTCAGGATCAGTAGATCGAATGAATCCATGGGTCAAAAGCATTTCTTGAACTTAGAATGGAGTGTGCGTAGGAAGCAGCCAGAGATGCCATGGGCGTGTGATGGGCATGCTAGATGTATCTAGAGACAGCCCCCCCCGCCCGCCCCCATTCTGATTCGTGCTCCCAGCCCTGGATGGAAACATCTGCTTCTCATGAATGGACCATTCTATCACCTCTCTCCTTTGCTCAGTTTGGTCCGTTGAAACAAGAAGGATGTAGATAAGTAACACTTCATAGAGCATGCAGCACCAGGAGGAGTCTGGGTTCTCCCTGGATACAGGAAATGTTTCAGGGTGGCTTCCTGGTAAATATGATACAGTAGTCCCCTCTTACCTATGGTTTCTCCTTCTACGTTTCAGGTACCTGTGATTAACCATGGCCCCAATATATTAAATGGAAACTCCCACAAATGAGTACTTCACAAGCTTTACATTGTGCACTGTTTGGCATGATAAAAGCTCACAGGGTTCCAGTCCATCCCACCTGGGATGTGACTTATCCTTTGTCCAATGTGTCCACCCATAGCTGCTATCCATCCATCCATCACTGGTCAACTATCACAGCGATACGGTCAAGCGTGGTGGTATCTCACTTATGCGTTCAGGGAACACTTATTTACTTCATCACGGCCCCAGAGTGTGAGAGTAGGGCTGATGAGAATTCAAACATGACAGAGAGGGACTATAGACTATTGTGATTTTGCTGCTGTGAATTAATGTCAATATTTGTGTAGCCACAAAATAGTGGGTAGGCCCTTGCAGTAGAGACACAACCACGCCTGCACAATGGTGATAGGACTCTCTAGGAGACATTGGTATGGCTGAGGTATGTCTCTTTGGGTCATAGGTTGAAGCTACAAATGGAGCCAGTTGAGTGGCCTGAAGAGATGAGCTGCTTTGGGGACAAAGAAGGGCTTTACCTGCCAGGGTGAGCCCTTGACATTTTAATTGAAAACTGAGGAGGGGGCTCCACGGCCTCACAGTCGCTTAGAGAGGTTCTTCCACGTGCAGTTCGCTACCGGTGTCAAAAGAGATTGTGGTTAATGCAGCTCAGTGCTGTGAACATGACTTTTGCAAGATTCTCTATATTACTGTGTTCCATCTTTAATATGCCAATTCATACTTCCATCTCTGTAGCCAGTTCTTTGTACCTGGAGATGAGATTAGCTACTTCTGCAAGGCAGGTACTTAGGAACACTTTCAGGAAAAATGTCTTATGATTAAAAGATTTTGAACACTCAGGACATTGCCTATCATAGCATCAATTAAATAAAGTAGTAATGGCAAGACCTATCCTCCTGCCTACTTTGGAAACTATTTCTGTGAACTTTGTCTAATGATTATTTTTGGACATATCTATATATCTTATACACCAATGCAGGGGAAATGATTTAGATATAAAATGTTGGAATTATAAACTATGGAGGAAGGGTTAGCTTTCTCTCTTAGTGAGGCATTGAGGGTAAGTAGTGGGCAATCGTGCATTATTTGAAATGATCAGACACAAGCTTCTAACATGGCACTCAACACCCACCCATTATTTAAAGTGATCAGATACAAGGCTTTAATATAACACCATAAAACCACCCTTAACTCCCAAGACCTTTAAGTTGACAAATTATAAAATGAAAGTCCATGGTATTCATAAGTGGATATCCTACAGTACTCTTGTTTAAATAACTGCTAACTTAAAAAAGTATTGATTTGATGATTTGCTGAAGAAAAAGCTAAGCCAGCCTTAATAATTGGAAGAATCAAACATCTTTCGTCACTCAAAACATAAATGAACATGTAATAAATCAGGGAGAAATGACTGAGTCCTTGGCAACTTATGAAATACACCACCGTCGCTGAAAACTCTGTCAACACATGTGCAACCTAGGCAATCATCTATCCTTTGCCAAAATTTGCTTTTTGGTGAATCTGCCAAAATCCATCTTTACCTGCAGAGTAGGAACCCTGCATGTATGGATCCTAGTCAAAAACCTTGATAATAAAATCACTTGGATTTTATACCTTTGCCAGCTGTAGAGAAATAAGCCTGGCCTGCCTACAGGCAAACCTGTTAGAGGAATACTCCCTCCCAGAGTCCTGTCTTCACTGAATCTCTTGTTAGCACTGTAATTTCATCAGCGTGCCACACAGCAATGCAGAGTGAGGAGAATACAGTCACTCTGGTCCATGAAAGTGGATGGTGGGCATGTAAAAGGTGAATAAAAATACTACTCCTATCAGATTACTATGAAGGCCAAGGATGCTGAACATTTTTTCACATACCAATTGGCGTATTCATTTTGATTGTCCATTTTTTTCAAGTCTTTTATTTTGGGGAGGTCTAATATTTTTAGCTCTTTTTTATTAGTACATGTTTATAGTACATAATGATTGTATTCTTTGTGTGGAGTTAGTACATATATATGACACATCTTAATTATTTTCTTCTCCCCTTTCCTGCCCCTTCATCTGCCCTCCCTCTATCTCTTGATCCCCTTCCTCTTTAAGAAAGAGCCATCTCAATGTGAAATAGGGAAAAAAGGTCCAAAGGGGAAGGGGAAGGGGAAGTGGGAGAGGGAGGGGGGAGAAAGAAGGGAAAGGAATAAATATGAGAAAAGGAAAAACTGGAAACAAAGTCTTTATAAATAGGGAGGGCCAGAGGGGTTGAAGGGAGGGCAGGGGAAAGGGGAAAAAATAAGAACCAAGATACATCATGTAAAGTTACAAATTTCCAGTGATGAATGTCATCATATTGTATACCTAAAATGTACCAATAAACTTAATGAATAATAAAAATAAAATAAAGATCTATCTTCCTACTTCTTGGTATCTATCTTTTATTTTGCTCTTTATTTATAATTTGAGTTCTTTATATATTCTAGATATTAGTCCTCTGAGGATTTGCTGGCAACTATTTTTCCCATTCTGTAGGCTGTCTCTTCACTGTTGGTTCTTTCCTTCGCTCTTCAAAGCTTTCTAATTTGATATAATCCCCTTCATTGGTTCTGGTATTATTTCTTGTTATACTGTGGTTCTGTTCAGAAAGTCCTTGCCTATGCCTACATGTCTTCTGAAGTCTTTTTCTGCCAGGAAATTCAGTGTTTCTGTTTTAATATCTAGTTCTATGATTGATTCTCTTAAATGATAAATCCAAACTATAAGTAATTTAAAGAGTAAAAGAAGATGAGCAGGAATGAGGAAGTAGATTTTGTGGAGATAGGAAGGGGAAAATGTGGGGGTAAGGAGAAGATGGGGAGGGAAAGTAATAATGATTAAGGTGTAATATATATGTGCACCAATTCCTCAAGAAGATTGTAATTATTATGATCTCAAACATATGCCAATGAAAAGGATTACCATGCAGGTTCTGTGACTTATCCTGCATGAGATCGCATATATGCATAAAAGGAAACAGTTGTTACCATTGTGAATATTGGCTTGCTGTACAATGTGTTCATGTACCTCCTACTTCCTTCACTGATGTTTTCCTTCACTCAGCAGATGGAGCTTAGTGACATGATTCAGAGCAAAGCAGACTGTGTCTCTGTTCTCAAGCTTAGGGATGAGATGGACAGATAATAACTTTTGAAAAAGACAGGAAAGGAAAGGAAGGAAGGAAGGATGAGATGGATAATTGATTGTGGCAACTTGAATAAAAAGCACCCAAATAAATTGGATTAGCATAATTATCGGTGTGGCTGAATGAATTTACTGAAGAGGGAATACCTAGTGTCCATGTAAATGGCAACAATCAATAGGCTTTTAGCCTGGATGGAGTGTAAAGGGGCAGAAAGAAGGCAGGTTGCTGCTGCTGCTGCTGTCTTCTTGTCTGCCTGCCCTGCCAAAGACTGTTTGACCTCTGTGATGAGCCTCTGCCATGCTATCCTGCCTTGGAGCCAGCCTAAATAAATCTTTCTTCCTTTAACTTGTAGGTGTCAGATATGAGAAAGGTAACTAAGATAGATTTTAGTACCAGAGAAGTCGAATTGCTGCTGGGACAATACCTGGCCATATGCTTCAGAAGGTTTTGGACCTGGTTTTTGGGAAGAGTTTGGAAAGATTTGGAGATACTAGCTAAAGAAACACCCCTAGAATGTTTTGAGCCAAATTTGATGGGAGACTGTAGACAGAACTCAGAATACCAGAATGCTGATAGAAATGCTGCTGGTAAAGACCAGGTTCAGGAGGTTTCTGTTAGGAAGACGGACTCCATTGGCTGTTGGACTCCAGGTCACATTGTTATGCTCTGGCACAAGATTTGTCTACATATTGCTCTTATCTGGAGATATCACAGGAGACCAAGATTAAGCACAGCAGACTGATTAATCTGGGGAAAGAAATTTCAAGGCAGTCTAATGTTGAGCTAGCAGTATGGCTATTGTTGGGTTGCTTTGGGCTAGATTTATGTTGAGAATCAAGATCAAAGTGCCCAGCAGAATGATTTAAAATTTTTTTTAGCTTGGCCAGCAAGGAAACTCCAGTTAAATTGCAGACTGCAAAGATGGAGCAGAAGATGTTGAGATGGTTGCCATTAAAAAGCTAAGTACTCTGGAACTGGAAATAGGAAAGATGGCCTGTGGGCATCACAAGAAACAGTAAAACTTCACCTGTTGCAGCTGTAAAGTTGCAAAGGTCAAAGACTTTGCTTTGAGAAGAGAAACCTAGAGAACTCTGTTCCAGAATGGCAGCAAGCTAGAGAATTTTTTCCTCAGGATTGGGTTCATAGTGCTCAACAATCCATGTTCTCTATTTTTACAGCAAGAGAGAAGGAAGCCTGACTATTGATCCAGCTGATGCGGCAGACCTTGGCATCATCCACATGGTGCTAGTTTTAGGCTCATGCAGAAAGAGTTATGCGGTCTGAAAGCCTTCCATCCAGATTTTAGAAGAAGCCCTGGGAGACCAGGCAGTGTGTTCCTGAGAGGATGGTGTGTGAAGCTGTATGAAATGAGTGGTGCAGTGGAGACATCAAAATATTGCAGAAGCCAAAAATATGGATTATCTGAGTAAAGTTGCAAGGAGTGCCACAAGAGCCACAACCACTGGCAGTGCTGTAGGAGTGGATCTGCCCAAGCTCTCTGGAGTTCACATCTGGCCATAGGTTGGCCAGGATGAAACTACAGAACTTAATGTTTGCCTCACTGGATTTTGTATCTGTGTTTGTCTCCTTCTTTTCTATCTCCCTATTTGCACCTGTTGGAATGGAAATGTTCAACTTTTGCCATATGTATGTCGGAAGTGTTTAACTTTCTTTTCCATTGTACAGGTGCTTCCAGCTAAGAGTTTGCCTTTAACTGAAGAAAAGAATTTGAACTTGAACTTTTCAGCAATGCTGAAACTGTTAGAACTTTGTTCAACTCTTACATATGGACTATATGCATTTTGCATAAAGGGATCAACGTGAGTCATTTGGGGACCAGGGACAGAACATTATGGCAGGTATATAGATATCCCCTCAAAGCCTCATGCACTCACTGGTGAGGCTTTTGGGAGGTGTCTGGTAGTAGGATATGTGATGCTGGTATTAAGGATGTGTGGTACTGGATTAGTCGACCAATTGATTCTGCACATTTCTGAGTATGGATAATGGGAAGCCCCACCCTGGATGTGGAGGGCACCACCCAAAAGGCTTGTGGCCTAGACAGGATAAAAGGGAAAGGGAGGCTTGCTGCTTTCTACTGCTTGCTGTCTTCTGCCTGCCGAGCCATGGACTGTTTCTCCTCTGTGAGGCCCCTCTGCCATGCTTCCCTATCTTGGAGTCAGCTGACTATGGACTGAAACCTCTATAAACCATGAGCTGAAATACAGCTTTCCTCCTTTAACTTGTGAGTGTCAGGAATTGTGTCTCTGAGATGAGAAAATTAACTAAGAGTGTAAAAGGGAGGGAGAAAAGTGAGAGGGAGGGAGGAAAAAAAGGAAGAGAGAGAGAAAAGGGAAAAAGGAGGTAGAGAGAGAAGGGAAAGAAAGGGAAGAAGGAAGGACAAGCTCTAAGATGATACCTGTGATTATAGATATGACAGAAAAGACTATAGTGCTAGGAGAATAGCATGATTTCCTAGACTGGGGGTTCACATAGTGAGGCTCAGGAACATTCAAACTCAGCGTGAATATTTGATTACAGCATGTAGATACAAAGCCAGTATTTCAAAAGTAAAAGTCAGAGAAGGTAAGATGTAGCAGACTTGTAAAGATGAGAGTTAGAAAGAAAGAATATTATCTGTGTGCCTGAATGTTTTCCTTTTTGAAATAGGGACAATAATACCATTGAGTTCCAAGGTGCTGTCAGAATGGACTCAGGTGTTGTCTAGGGAAATGCCTGATGGCTCCCCACACTAAAGAGGTTCTCTTGTATTTGTTTATATACCTGTACTTTCACTTCATTGTTCATTCAACAATGTTTGGTCATGATCCAGACCCAAGACATGAAAAGTCTATGCTTTGGAGAGGAAAAAGGGATGGGACAAATATTAAGACTTTGAGAAAGAAAAATGACTGCACTTGGAAACATGTAGAACGTAAAATTAAAAGTTAATTGGCCACTGGGAAATTTTTTTTTAAATCTATTGCTTTAGGGTGTATTAGAGTGTAATAAAATTGCAGAGTTACTGAGCTAATGTTTCTTGACTAATGTTTCTCTCTCCAAAAGAGAAAAATTTCATAGCACCAGAACAGAGCTTTTTAACACTGTTTTTTAAATGATTGGCATATTATTAATATGAGTTCTTGTAAATTTCATGAAAATTATATATATAGTAGAACATGTTTTAATATACATGCACATGGTAGAATTGAGCTAATTATCATATGCGTTGCCACACATAGTTATTACTTTTTGTGGTGTGAACACTTAAAAATTTACCATCATCTGAGTGTGGTGGTACATGCCTGTAATGCCAGCACTTTGGCAGGAAGAGGCAAAAAGACTGCAAGTTTGAGTCCCACCGGGGCAACTTAGTGAACTAGCAAGACTGTGTCTCAAAAGGAAAAGAATTAAGAAGGACTAGGATATAGCTCAGTGAAATGAACATGTGTTCAATCCCTAGTACCATAAAAAATGTACTGTCTTTTTCGTTCTCAGTAGTACACAATACCTTGTTATTAACGATATTCACTGTGATGTACGATATATCTCCTGAACTTATTCCTGCTACCTAACTGAAAGTTTCTATTCTTCTAACACGAATTATTCATAAAGTTCTCCTAGAAAAAGGTTTTCAGTTGTTAAATATGGAAGGGGGAGACTCAAGTAATATCCTGAAGGCATTAAGTTTACAGCGCACTGTCATGAATAAAACTCTGAGAAACAGGTAGAAACAGGTTGCCTCTCACTTATATCAGAACTAACTTGCACACAGCTCATCTATGAGTCATGTATTGTTGTCATGATGGGAATCTGCCTCCTTGCCCTCCTCGAAGCAGATACCTATGTGCCCAGCATTGAAAGTGGCTCATCTCCTCGGAGCTGGTCTCCACAGTGGCAGCCATCTTGGCTTCCATACTAGGAACTGTCCCATTTGACCCAGCTGTTCCCCTGCTGGGTGTCTTCCCAAAAGAATTAAAAGAATCATACCACAGCGATATATGCGCACCCATGTTCATAGCAGCACAGTTTGTGACAGCTAAAACATGGAAACAGCCCAAGTGCCCATCAGCTGGAGACTGGATAAAGAAAATGTGTTTTTTCTTATAAAATGGAATACTACTCAGCCATAACGAACGAGAAACTAGAGACATTTATAGCTAAATGGATGCACATTGAGGCCATACTCTTAAGTGAAATAAATAGGACACACACATCTAAATACCAAATAGTGTCTCTGGTGTGAGAAACTGAAAGTGTAAATAAAGATCAAAATGTGTAATAGATAATATAAAATAGGAAGAAAAGGTGCAAAGGGGAAAGGGAAGTGGGAGGGGAGGGGAATGGAATTAATATGAGAAAAGGAAAAAACAGAAACAAAGTCTTTCTAAATAGGGAAGGGTGGGCAGGGGAATGGAGAAAAAAATAAGAATCAAGATATATCATGTAAAGATACAAATTCCCAATGATGAATGTCATCATATTGTATACCTCAAATGTACCAATCACATCTAAAATGTACCAATAAAAATTTTTTTAAAAAGAAGAAAAGTGGGCCTGAATACTGACATTAGCATCAACCCAGAGTAACCAAGACCCACTGAGGAAAGACCCTACAAGCCCTCTACAAGAATATGACAGGCAAATATTTCTACTACTTTCCTCTGCTGTTAGTAGGCAACTGCCTGAAAATCAGAGGGAATGGAATACTCAGAAACTTTAAGGTGTCTTAAATATAAACTTTGGCCTCTATTTATTTTTTAGGTTTGACACAGTGATTCCACATATTTCCTTAGATTGTTCTTCAAGTTTGCAAGTATACAACTGGGATGAGCAATTTAGAACTTGCAGTATCCTCCCACACACTCTGATTTGTGGCATTGTAATAAGAAAAACCAAGAGGAGTCCTCTAATTCGGCTTAGTAACGATCAACTACTTGGAGAAATGACAAAGGCTAGATCTGGTATGAAAGACAGGACTGATGTAGGAGTAGGTGCCCGTATACCCTTGTTCAAATCCATTGTCTAATCTATCCCAGAACCAATAGGGCCCTAGGAAATAATTGCTAATCACTGTGTACAGGATCACACAGGGCCCCAGTTGGAGACAGTGCTGCAGAAATGATGTATTTTTATTATGTTTATTGGTACATTTTAGGTGCACAATACAGGTGCATTCATCATTCAGATCTTGTACCTGTACAGGATGTATCTTGGTTCATATTTTTTCCCCTTCCCCTGCCCTCCCTTCACCCCCTCCACCCTTCCCTATTTACAAAGACTGTGTTTCCATGTTTTTTCTTTTCTCATATTTTTTCTTTTCCCTTCTTTCCTTTCCCCTGCCCCTCCCACTTCTTCTACTCCTTTAGACCTTTTCTTCCTATTTCACATTATCAGTTATACATTTTGATCCTTATTTACACTCTCAGTTTCTCACACTAGTGAAACTACTTGGTATTTACACACGTGTGTCCTGTTTATTTCACTTAAGAGTATCACCTCAATGTGCATCCACTTAGCCATAAATGTCTCTAGTTTCTCATTCTTTACGGCTGAATAGTACTCCAGGAAATGACTTATTTAATGGAAGATTAGAGAAGGGTACTCACTGTACTTCTGTTTGAGAATTATTCCTTCTTGTGAGTTTCTCCTTCGCATGTTGACTTTTGCTCTGTCCCGCACGTTGGGCATCTTGACATTCTCCTTTGCTTTGCGCTAGTCCATTGCAATTGTGACATCACATTACTGTGAGCAGGCCAGGGCGTGGCAAGTGACCATTTTGCCCTAATAAGACACTGGCATGCTAGCAGGCGAGAGATGAACTACATCAAGTTTTCAGAGTTTGACATATTGGTGGCCCTGTGGTCTGCAACATGTCAGGACATCATTTCTAAAGTCAAAGGCCAGTTTGTCTCATTGTGAACTTCCTTGCACTAGCAAAGACACAAGAGCTTGGTGAGATAGTCAAGCCTGTAGTCAAAGTAGCATCCAAAGTTCTGGTCCAATTCACTGGATGATGAACAAATTTACACTAGACCTGCAATTTAAGATTTTCACGGAAGAAGCATTTGGAGATTTGGATCTGTATTTGAAAGGAGAGATCACTGCTGAAGATAGAGTTTGGGAGCCATCAGAATTTACCTCGTGTGTAGGTCCCTGCTGGAACTGGACAAGTCACTTATACTAGATAAGAGGTCTAACACCTGGGAACCTCAAAACTGAAGAGCATTAACGTAGTTAGTGCTCCCTGTTAAGGCTCTCAGAGGTGGGATGTCATTCATAAAAAGAGGCTAAGCCTGAATTTATTTTTCAATTTATGAAGCCCCTAACCCTAATTCTTCGTCCTCCCCAAACTCCCCCAGGTGTGGAAAAATGAGGCATTTTCATAGTTCTAGTGCTTTCTCACCAAGGAACTTCTTGGCAAATCGTTCACCCAGGTTTGAATTCACCCGGGAATGAGGATTTCTCTTTAAGCCTTCAACAGTTGTGTATTGAGAGCAAAATTTAAGCAGCCTATTTGCCAAGCTGCTCAGCATGAATATGAACAACTCATTTTCATAAGCTCTGGGCTCTTTGAGGAGATTCTAAAACTTATTTAGGATTTGATGATGCTAGAAACAATTTAGAGTACTTGAGCTCTTTAGTTTAGTGTGTATATGTGTGTGTGTGTCTACAAATATATATACACAAAAGAATATAAATTATAGGTATTATTGAATATTTATTATAAAGTGATTTTTCATTATAAAATATATGGAAGACAAGCAAGCCCATAATGCAAAGCATAAAAACAATATTAAAGCCCCTTCCTGGATTTAACCCTTCATACCTTACGGCAGGTTCAGTTACAAGCAATTCCTAGGTTGTTGATTTGCTGCAAGACAGAAGCCTGCAATGGTTCCCTTAGTGATATGAATCCCATTTGGGCATGAAGCAAGAATCACAGAGACATTTTCAGCCTAAGCGACCAAGCATAGAATTTGTAGGGCATGAAATAAAGCCCGAGCAACCACTTCAGAATAGAAAGTCTAGAGGTATTGACACAAATGAATGGTAAACACACGTGCACGCGCGCACACACACACACACGCACACGCACAATCGTTTGTGAAAGAGCCTTTCACCGATAATGGTTTATAAATTGGCCTTTCTTCCTAGTATGTAGCTAGCATGATTCCATTTTAATCATCATTTTTGGGTCCAAGGCTCAGATGATACTGAATTCGAGAAGAACAGACACATCTTAGTTGAGATCCATCTCTCTGTCTCTCTGTCTCTCCCTCCCCCTTGCCTAAAGCAAATCTCACCTCCCCTTTCTTTCCAAGCAAACCCCAGTGTGTGATTTTTCCAAGTCTGAGATTTCTCTCTCTTGGTTTATGGTCAATGTACGCCAAGCTGAGCACAACTGGGGTTTCCATTTTATTAAAAAAATAAACAAAGCCGGCGATGAGACATCACTTCTGCCAACTTTTTAATTATATTTTGATGGCTTTTCAGGAGTAACTCCTTCTCACAATAGTACATCATCAGCAAACAAAATTAAACCCACACCTGAGGGCTCACCAAATCATAGCCACCCTTACGAGAGCAACACAGAACTCATTTGAGAAATGTTCATTTGGAAAACATTTTTTCCTCCCCTCGCTAGTGAATATGTCACCTATACATCCAAAATGGAATCTTTGCATTGTCGTTTCTTTCCAAGATTGCTAACCAGTCCCTCGTATTTGTCAGGTTGCAGTTCCCCAGAGAGAGGTCCTTTGTTGCTTTTTACGGCTGAGTGTCTTTGTCTTTGTGTACAGCCTCTCTGTCAATTCCCCACATGGCAGCCTTGAGTCAATAAAACCTCTCATTATGCTCTCTGATTTCCAAGGGTGATGAGAGACAAAACCTGCCAAGACCCGCACCAATCTCTAAGTGGCAGGTACCAGCACTTAGCACGGCTTTCTCAAATCTGTGTCACAGAGAACAGCATTAGCGCCATTACCGGACACATCACAGATCTGCACTTGCCAAAGTGATAACAATCAACTCCAAAAGCCTGTGCTTCGTCGTTTTTCTAATCACTCTAACAATTTCTGAATTTATCCCAAATCCCAGTCTCATAAACCAGACAAAAATTTAATGGAAATGTAGTGTTTTGTGTCATAGCCTTGGGAATATATGATCACATGCCTGGACGTGGTTGCACCTCTGGCTCTCGATGGGCCATATTTTTAAATTTCAGCTCCTCCTTAATTCACTTAACAAACTGGACATGTTCCTGCCTCAGTCCCTGGGAGGGGGGTGGAGGAGGTATAGAAACACGATGCACTAGAGCTTTATGCCTGCTTCCTTTATTATTATTATTATTACTTATTTGTTTTATTTTTTTCTTCATTTATCTACAAGCATTTATTGCACATCCTCTAACTCTAGGAACAAATTCAGGGCCCAGGAGTGAATAAAGCCAACTTTATAAAATTGGCCCAAACAGATTTTATCCACGTTCCTAGAAGCAGTGACAGCCTGGAGATTGTGCCAGTGTGATTCTACCCTGCGGAACAGGTTTGTGCGGTTAGTGTGGAAAAGAACAATTCATTAGGACCAGGTGGGTCATGTGGCAAAACTAACACAAGATAATCTCTTGGTTTGTGTCTGAGGTCGTGGTATAACTTTTTGCATGGCATGTTATTTCAGTTTCAAACTGCTGCTCATCAGCAAATATAAATTATAGGCAGCCGTCCCTTGGTATGCTTTGTGGATTGGTCCCTGCATTCCCTGGAGGTACCAAAATCTGCACATGTTGAACCCCCAGGTAAAAGGGTGTAGTGTTCACATACCATGTAGGCACATTCTCCTATATACTTTAAATAATCCCTGGATGACTTTAATACCTAGTGCAATAGGTAAGTGATGTACAATAGGTATCACACTACTTGTACAGATAGTACTAACTATGAAAAAGGTTTTACATGCCCACTGCAAATGCAACTTTTAAAAAATACTTTTATATGCAACCCATGGGTATAGAGGGCTGATTGTATATCTAAAGTACATCATGATGTTTCCAAGTCTATATTCACATGATGTGTGGATAATCACATCAAACTAAATAATACACCTTTTCTCACATTTCTGTTTTATGGGTCTTTGTGTGCAGTGAGAATACTTAAAATCTATGCTCTTAGCAACTTCCAAGCATATGATGTTATCACTAACAATAGTCACCATGTTGTACCATAGATCTCTTGAACATACTCCTCTTAGCTAACTGAAATTGTATATCCTTTCACACATATCCAAATAATATGAGATTGGTCCCATTGCTATCTTTGTACAGATGCCCAATTTGTAGTTTTGGTCCAGTATCACCGCATCAGTGAAAATACTGAAATGCTAAAAAAAAAATAAAAAGAAGAAAAAAAAGAAAATACTGAAATGCTAATATATCCTGAAATATGGGTGAACCTCAAAGCCATCAGCTAAACAGGGCACGGTAGCAATGCTTGTAACTGCAGCTATTTGGCAAGCTAAGGCAAGAAGGTCACAAGTTTTAGGTCAGCCTGGGCTACATGGCAAGTGAGAGCCTATCTTACAGTAAAGAGGATTTTTAAGAATGGGGCTGAGGGTGTAGCTCAGTGTTAAGAACGCCTGCCAAGCAAGCTTCAATCCTCTGTATTACAAATTTATATTAAGCAAAAAAATGCCACATGAAAACAGTGTACATATTTATGACTCCACTTACATTAAAAACCAAGGGGAGGAAAATCTATAAACACAGAGAGCAGAGTAGTGGTTGCTGGTTTTGTCATGAGTGATTTTTATTTTGTTTTAACTTTTATTCATTTATGTTTTTAGCACATAATGTTCCCATTCCTCGTGTGGAGCTGGGGCGTGTGCACAACACATCCTCATTCCTTTGCATCCTCTTCCCTCCCTCCCCTTCCATCTCTTGATTCCCTTCCATTGGAGAAAGATCTGTTTTCCTGCTTCCAATTAGCTTTCTTCTATGTCATGCTTTATTTATAATTTGGGTTTCTCGTGTAACAGAAACCGTGCAATATTTAAGCTTGGGTGTCTGATTTATGTCACTTAGCATTATGGTCTCACAGGGCATCCATTTTCCTACACAGGACTCAACTTGATCCGTCTTTATGGCAGAGTAGTACTCCACTGTGCGCAAATACCACATTTTCTTTATGCATTCATCTATTGATGGACATACTGGCTGCTACCAGGATTTAGCTACTATGAGTTGTGCTCTTCTAAATATGAGTGTGGGTGGATCATTGTTGTATGATGTTTCTAACTCTTTTGGGAAGACACCTAGGAGGGGATGAGCTGGGTCAAATGGAATTTCCAGATTTCTGGGATTAGGGCTGGAGGTGATAAAAGGGCCTGACTCCTCATTAATTTTTTGCATTGATGAAAACATACTCCAACTGGATTGTGATGATTATTGTGCACCTCTATAAATTATTAAAAATCACCAAACACAAGAGATCTACAACACACAAATTATGCCCCAGTGATGCTATTAAAAAAAAAAAAAAAGAAAAGGAAATGTCCCTTACTCAAGAAGCAATGAAGTACCTCATCCTTAGGGATGCTTAATTTACTTTCCTACATGGTTTCATCTACACCATCCCCCATAGGTTGGGAAAGTGCAAGGCCTTTGGATAGACTTCTGGACCCACCTTTTCCCCAGCAATCAGCACGCCTTCCAGAAAACAGGAGTGAATCACCTCTGCACTCCCTGCCCTAAACAGTAAATGCCAGTGATGTTTTCCAGGTGCCCAGTAAAAGGCTCTGCTCTCTATCTCTCTCCAGTGGGCCTGCTCCTGGATGGACAGAAGGAGATGCATCTCTCTCACCAAGCCCCTGCTGTGTGCCGGACACAATCACGTTGCAGAACTCTCTGCCCTGCTGAAGTGACAGAGAATGCATCTCGTCACGCACCTTGCAGATGCAAAACTGAGTTGAGTTGAGCTCATGTGGCCCAAGGTCAGGTGCACACTGGGAAAGCTAAGGCCAGAATACACACCCTGCTCCCTCCCATTGGGGCTGGAATTCTCATGGAGACTCTCTGCCTGCTCAGCTGGTGTCACTTGGGAGGCCCGCGTTCTGTGTCAGTCCGCATGCTGAATACCTCTCCCTTCCTTGTGCTGTTGAGCTGATGCAAGGTGCAGAAGAGCGCTGGAACTTACCTTTGACACCACAGAACCCTCCACAGTCGGGCGAAGTCAAGCAAGCATGCTTGCCGTGCCCACATGGCTTGGTCTCTAATCATATTGTAACCGAAGCCGTGCCAGTGGCCAGCAGCACTGTCACACCAAGTTGTCTTCACATGAAATCCACCTTCGGAATCTCATTTTAGCACCCCAGTGAATCGGCACCAAAGGCACTTCGGTTAGTATATATATATTTTTTGAAATTCCCCCAAAATCTTTTCCTACAAATGACATTTTTAATGTCCAAGGGCGTGCAGGGATAACTAAGGATCAGAGGCATATTGCTCCTTACAGTGCAAAGAAAGACTAGATACAGCGGTTGGGATGAGGAGACAAGAATGTCAGGCAACAGGGTTTTGTCCACTCATTGCAAGAATGCTGGAGAGTGTTTTATGACAATCGAGGACAAGATAGCAGGAATAGAGCCATATGGGTGAGAAGAACTCTGAAAAGTGTAATATATAATTCTAAGGGAATTGCTGTTTAGTTGCAGAATAGACATGTTTGTATTTAAAGAATCGCATCAATTGTGTTGATTTGCATAGAGTCACCGGGAGTGATTTTGTGCATGAACACACACACACGGCTCTGTGGCAGACAGTAAGCAATATATACATTCATTTTTTAAATTTTCGCAACTAGGGTCCATTTGTGTAGAAACCAGAGTCTTCTACATATCCCACAGTGACCAGAGAGTGGTCCACAGTAGAGTTCTCCAGCTCCAAATGTCAATAGAATGCCTGAGAACATTTGATGAGACCACAAAAAACTCTGAATGTAACTCAAAAATAGCATGACAAGTTTTGCTAAATCAGTAAGGATCCGGACTATGAATTTTCTTAGTACCACTTGACGCAATTTATAGCAGTTCTACAAACACACTTCCAAATCCATCAAACAGGACCATCATTTCAACTTTTCTTTAAGGGAAAGACTAATTCGTGTAGAATCACTAGGCTACCAAAGGACAGTAATATTTTACCCCGTGGAGATTTTCACCTGGATTTTTCAGACACTTTCACGCTTTTTAACATTGTCCAGTCAAATCTGCCTCCCAGAAAAATATCCCCAAGATACAATGAACACTTTTTT
This sequence comes from Heterocephalus glaber, assembly GCF_053883595.1. Taxonomy (NCBI): domain Eukaryota; kingdom Metazoa; phylum Chordata; class Mammalia; order Rodentia; family Bathyergidae; genus Heterocephalus; species Heterocephalus glaber. Next base: position 2,216,183 of record NW_028258189.1, read on the forward strand.
TCCAATTGCTGTTCCAGTGCTGGGACCTAATCAAAAACCTTCATTTTTAAACTACCTTTGGCAATGAAATAGCAACGCCTCTCTCTTTGGGGAGTCGTGTTCAGAAACGGCTCGGCCCTGGAAGTTTTGGCTTCCAAGCTGTTTCCCAGGTCTGATAACTCAATGACATAGATTGATTGTCCTTCAAACAGAAGGAACTAGAAATAAAGCTGCTCCCTGCAGCTCTTCCCATTAATTTCCTACAATCATGTCAGCATCAATTACATATTGATTTACTGGGCAAATTTTAGCTTCATTCAAGTCTCAACCACTCCTGAGAACTGTTTATGTTTTGCCAAACAAAGGAGGAATTTTCCACTTAATAAACTTCCTCTTATTTATCTATCAGATCTCACAGAAAATGACACTCATAAAACCAATTGTCAGTATTCTGAAGCCCCACTGAAACCTAGGTTCTTCCTGATTCTATGCAATTATGGGTCCTGGCTTTGGCCAAGGAGATAGTTTGGTTCACATTCTCCATGGGAAGCCATGTTTGAGTTAACACCTACTATTAAACTCACATCCGTAGCAAGACAAGTCATCCCTGAAATTTGTCACCATTTTTCCAGTTCTGGGGATATAATTCAGGACCTTGTGTATGCTAGGCCCTACCACTGAGCTACCACTGAACTACATTCCAGCCCTTGTCAGAACTTTGACTTAGAGGACTGGAAATGTTTCCTCTCCCAAGCCATTCAGTTTCTTAAGAAGAAATACATATGCTACTTGAGGGAGCCAAAAATTGTGTCTTGAGACCTTTGTTTGGCCCTATAAATCATGGTAGAGCACCTGATCATCAGAATTGGTAAGTCCTACCCAGTAGAATACGTGAATGTGGTTGAAAATGATCCACCCTGACTCTCAATCCCTAGGGACCAAATCAGGGGTGTCAATAGTAAGGAGAAATCAGAATGCTGCTCTCTCTCTCTCTCCTCCCTCTCTTTCTTCCTTTCTCTCTTTTCTTCCCTCCATCCTCTTCTCCCCCTTCTCCTCCCTCTTCCTCACTCTTCCTCCTATGTTCCCTCACATAATGCCAATGTTCAGAAAGAATTTTATCAGGGCCGGGGATTTAGCTCAGTGGTTTTGCCCCCTGCTGCGGAAGCGCAAGGACCCGAGTTCAATCCCTGGTACCAAAAAAAGAATTTTTATCAACTTTGAGGACCTTTGTGCAAGGTAAAGAAAAAGCTATGCTTTCAGTCCTCTGCAGGTCTGTTTGCCATTTTCCCAGCGCCATGTGTCGGAGAGGCTGTCCTTTCTCGAAAAAATACTTAGACACCATTTAGCAGGAATGTAAATTAGCAGTCATTATGGAAAACTGCAGATGTTCCTCCAAAAAACTCAAAGTCAAACTAACATATGATCCAGCTAGATCTCTCCTGGGTATATACCCAAAGGAGCCGAAATCAATGTGCTGTGGAGAAACCTGTGATTGTAAGTTATGGAATCACAACACCCAAGTCAGGAACTCGACCTGGAGGCCATCAGCAGATGAGTGGATAAAAAAGTTATATGTATGCAATGGAGCATTATTCAGCCACAAGGAACCGTGAAATCTTGTCATTTCAGGAAAATGGATGGAATTAGAGATCACTGTGTTAAATAAAACAAGCCAGACTCAGAAAGACACGTATGGGATATTTTTCCTCTAATGTTGAATCTAGGGGTAAGAAGAGAGTGATGTAAAATTAGAAAGGGGACTGCTGGGGAAGGGAGAGTGGGCTGGCGGAGGGTAAGAGAAGAGAATAGAGAAAGTGGATACGATAGAAGCATGCGCTCTATACGTGGATGGAAAGCAACCATGAAACCCTTTCCTTTGTACAATTGCTATGTACTAATAATTACACTGGAAAAGGGTAGGGAGCCACATCCTAATCAGCTGGTAGCTACCTTCTCTCTGTCCTCCAAGCCCCTCCGTGTGTGAATGTGTATGTGTGTGTGTGCACGTGCACATTTGCATTCACAGAACAAGGCTGCCAATCCTTCCTTCTTTCCCACTTCTTGTGGATGTTGGTGTAATATTTAAGCATTAATTATGTAGTGTTTGTCAAGTGTTTGAAGCTGCTAGGGGGAAAGACACTATATTAATAGCATTATTATTAGTGTTTTCTCTGTTAAATCTCCATTATGAAATGCATCAAGAAAGGAGTAGCAGCCATCTGTCACAGAGCTTAAACGTGTACATCCTGCAGGATTTTGTTTATTGCAGAACAGTGGCACTGTGCAAGCCATATATGAACATAATTTTCAAAAACAAGTCGAGCAGCTGTTGTGTCTTGTACTAATTTTAACACCTTGCTGGCAGCTATTATTTTTAGCAAGCTGAAAAACAAATCGCAGTTCCCATTACTCAGTTTTGACAATGATCTTACAGACAGACATCGTGTGTTACATCATAAGTGATTCAGTCGAGGAGGAACAAAAACTGAGACTCGTACTTGGATCTTCAAGGATTCCTAACGTCCTCCGCTACTACATGACTTGGATACTGACTCTAAATGCGGTCTCCATAAGCAGAATTGCCCTGCCCCGGTTTAATCTGCCCTACCATCAATCCATAGATGTCCAATCATTTCATTTTATTTCCTTTCTAAGGTAGAAAGGAAATCCTGTAGGACTGAATATTTTTTAGGCACATCTGTGTTCAAGAGAACTGTATGAAGTGACATCTCTGAAGCACGGTAAGGAAGACTTTATTAGGACCATCACTATTAGTGTGGGGACAAAGAGATTGGACTGAACTCTCAATACAGACATAGAAGTGAAAATTCCAAAGAAGAGGCAATAATAGATAGTAGAATCGTGGCTGGACACACCTCACAGGTTCTAGCTGAGGACAGACCAAGGTAACCAGAGACATCAACTTAGAAGTCTGCCAGATGAGGAACCGGATCGTATAAAAAGTGATGGGATTTTAAGGTGATTGGACACAAAGGCTCAGGGGTTCTCATTAAAGTCACCTAGCACGGTTTTCCTTCTTCCTTCCTTCCTTCCCTCCTTCCTTCCTTCCTTCCTTCCTTTCTTTCTTTCTTTCTTTCTTTCTTTCTTTCTTTCTTTCTTTCTTTCTTTCTTTCTCTCTTTCTTTCTTTCTCTCTCTTTCTTTCTTCCTTCCTTTCTAAAACAGGATTTTATAAGGAGGCATCCAGGTGGGGCTAGGAGAAAGTTCCGAAGTCTGACTGTAGTTTCTCATCAGCCACTGGTACTGTATATTTCTAAAACGTCACGTTGAGCTTTTTGTCTTTGGTTGTCATCTTTTTCAATTGTTCTTAATTTAGAATGAGAAGCACTTTTACTGGATATATTGTTGCAAGAAAATTCTCCTTCCTCTAAGGTCTCCTTTGCTTTTGGATTGCTTATGAAGTGTGTGCGTGTGTGTGTGTGTGTGTGTGTGTGTGTGATTTCACTATTTGGAAGATAGGAACTTACAATACATTTTCTTTCAGACTTCTGGAAATAGCATAGTGATTAAAAAAGGCCTTCCCCAACAACAACAAAAGTTAAAACAAACAGTTTCTCTTATTTACCCATTTTTAAATTACGTATAATTTATTTTGATGTAAATTATAATTAAGAAATCCAGCTGTGTTATATTTCCTAAACTTTTTCAGTTGCCACAACACCATTACTTGAATTTGTTTTCAGCATGTCTGAAATGTAACATGAATTCAGACTATTTCCATGCCTATTTTGGCATTTTTATGACATTTTTTCCTCACTGCATCGATTTGTCTCTGTTGCTAGGCCGAATACCAAACCATCGAAACATGGATTCTACATGAATTGTAGCACCTAATAAAGCTCCCTGCAAAGGTACATTTTCTCCCTTAAATGGCCTGGGATGAAGGCTACTCCAGTGATCACAAACAACAAAATGTGTCTTTCCACATAGGTTACATGAGGTGTCAGCAAAATATAAATATTTAAATTTTAAAATTTTATCACAGTAAAAGACACATTGTATTAATTCCCCTCAACACACTGCCCCTTGTACCAAACATAACTTATTCCATCTTCCTAGGCACTTTCTGAAGCAGTGTGAAAGTCTCGTTTTGGGAGTGTGATCAAAAATACACTGCATGCTGCTGCTGAGCAGCATCCAACGGAGAGTCAGGCTCATAAAAATGGGGCGCTGTGGGGCCGGGGCTGTAGCTCAGTGCATGTAGTTCAGTGGATGTAGCACAGTGGATATATCTCAGTGCATGTAGCTCGCAAGCCCAAGGTCCTAAGCTCCATCCCTGGTACCAAAAAAAAAAAAAAAAAAAAATGTGACGCTGTGTCCTCACCCACCTTATTCAATGGATCTGACACTGTGTGGCTTGTGACTCTTCCTGAATGTGAAAATGACCATGGAAGGTCAATGTTTTGAATCCATTCAGGACATCGAGGAGCCTGGAGGACGCAAGTAAAGACACAATACAAAAGACGACTTCCAGAGCTGCTGCAGAAAGTGGCAAGAACATTGGTATGAGAGTGTTTGAAAAAAAGGAGTGTGTTTTGAGGAGGGACTATTTGCTAGTCTTTTCATGTAATAATTTTTAAAATGTAATCGTGCGTCATTGTTTTTTATCACGTGTGTCTCGTGTTCAGGGAAATGTACCTCCAGGAGACCCATTGGCAATTTTGTAGTCACAGATAATACAGCTGGACCCTGTACCTACACAGCTCTTCAAAGTGAATGGCCTAGAGTTTATCACATGTGATATAAAATATCTTTACGGGTCAATTCTTTTTTATTTTCCGTACTGGAAATTGGACGCATGGCCTTTGCACTGAGCTACATCTCCAGCTCTTCATTTTTTCCCCTTTGAGTCAAGATCTCTTCTACGTTTCCCAAGGTGGACTCAAACTTGTGATCGTCCCGGCTCCGCCTTCCAGAGTGTGGGTCAATTCCTAAAAGCATAAAATACTTTTTAAAAAATTATTTCAAAGTAGTACTTTGTTTTGAAATTTTTATTAGCCTACGTTTGCAGCGCGTGATGTTTACATTCCTGGCAAGGAGGTGGTGTGTGTGCAGAGCACATTTTAATTCCTTTCTCCATCCTCTTCTCCCCTACTCCATCTCTATCCCCTTCCCACTTGAGAAAGGTAATCTATCTCTTATCTTGCTCTTTATTTATATTTTCCCTTTCTTGTATAAGAGAGACCATATGAGAGTTAAGCTTGTGTGCTTGATTTATTTCTCTTAAATTTATGGTCTCAAGGTGCTTCCTCTTTCCTGCAAATGACTTGAGAGTCTATCTTTCTTTATGGCAGAGCAGCACTCCATTGTGTGTCAATACCACATTTCTTCATCTGCTCAACTGTGGATGGACACACAGGCTGCAACTGATAATTTTCTGTCAGAATTTTGAACTTTGTCTGAAGGGCAGAACGGGGAAGTTCCATCATCACTGTCCTCCAAGATAGAACACTACCCACAGTGGCAGTATTTTATCTTGGCTCCACAGACAGACATAGGACAAATTCTTGCTGGGATTTCCTTTGGCTGTTACTATGTTAGTGTGTACTTTGTGTGTGAGTCACAGAAAATTCTTTCAAGCCAACTTCAAAAGATAAGGGGTTGGTTCATTTCTGGGTACATGGTAGGCATTTTAGGGCAACCCAAGAAATGGATTCAGCTCTTGCTCTTCTCAGTTCCAAAATCTAATTATTTTCATAGCTGTTGGCATAAAGAGCAATAAAACTGGACACAGTAGTTGAGCGAGACTACAACAACATACTGAGAATAGTCATTTTGATGTCAGGGAGGGGGGTGCTCTGAATTAATTAAAAAAAAACTCATGCCCAACTATGTTCTCAGAAAACATTTATGCCTTTCAAGATTTCAGCCCCTTACATCTGCAAGAAGTTAGATGATTCCTAAGGAAATATCAAGGTAGGTCCAGAATTCTCCAAACTATAAGCCGTGAGAAGAAATGGAGATTAGGGTAGGTACCATTGTGACTCACAAATTCTACAACCAGCTGAGGAAAAATATTCTCCCATACTAAGTCTTTGAAGGCATAACAAATATCCATAATTATTTAAAGTATTCAAGCACTTCAACAAACAGATACATGAGGCAAATTAATGCATTATGCAGAAAAATTCCATATTTAAACAAAATGTCAGTGAGCAGTAATATAGGAAAGTTTTGGGTGGGCCAAGGCATGAACACTTGATATCATTATAATAAAGCATTACAGAGGAGTCAGAAGTAAACCTTGAAAGAGAAGAAATTTATGGGCTACATTTATACATTGTAGCATATAATGTTATATAAAATATAAACCATACTGTAACTAATACAGTGACAACAATCATTATCTGAAAAAAAAATCACATCATTTCAATGAAAATCTATGTAAAACAAAATTAAAGAATGCTAAAAACTGTGGTAAATTTCTCACTGGAAAATTACAGTGGTGACGTGATGTTGTTTTAGAACTAAATATCCAAATATAATTTCTTTGGTATAATTTTCATATAACCCAGGAGAGGAAAGGAAGGAGAATTTGAGTGATTATGTAACAAAAAAACCCCAAAAAGAACAGGCATACATAAGAACATAACACTAATGAACGAAAGAACTGATTTTTACAGTCAGCAGAAAATCAAATGTTATTCACTGGGACAATTAGATTGGTGATGTAGGGTTAAGCAGTTGCTTGTCTATTTTAAACCTGTTTTTCTATCATTTCCCTCAGACAGACCATTCTGAGAAATTCGCAGATTCTCACTGATAACAATAGGTCAGTACAGCTCAAACATGGGATTATGTTCTCACTCTGTATTAGGGTCAAGTAAGTGAATCAAAAATCCCCCACAGGTAATTTTTGTCTCTTCATTATGAAGAGTGAAGAACACTGGAGAAGTATTCTTTAGACATTTCATTATAGGAACTCTTTCAAGGATAAATAAATCCAATGGTAGTAATGTTCTACCCCAAAACATGGCTCCAAAGAAAAATCTTAGGTATGTCTGGTATATCCTGCTGGGAAAAAAAAATTTCATTATGAACTATACTAGTCAACTTTGTGCTACTACAACAAAATAATTAAGGCAACTAACTTTATTGAGAGAAAAGTTGTTTAGCCTATAGTTCTGATTCTAAGGCCAGCTGGCTCCATGGGTTTGGCCTCTGGTGAGGGTAGCAGATGTTACCACATTGTGCCAGGAATATGTATGGAAGCACTGGGGACATGTGTATTGGAGCAGAGAAAGAGAAAAACTGGGTCCCCCAACTCCCTTCCCACAAGCCCATAATCCCACTTATTTAGCATCTACTATACTTAAGAGACTACCACTCCATTAGTAAGTGTGGTCCTTTTCCGTAAGAAATTTAAAATCTACTAGGGAGAAATAGTGCTATTGAAGGCTTTCTAGACCTAGACGTTGTCAAGGCCACCGAGGCTGAAACTCTCCAGGAAGGCATATAGAAGAGGTAATGTGTGAGTTGAGTGTTAACAAATGAGCAGCTTTTCACGGGTAGCACTATGGGAAAAAAGAGATTATAATTATGAGAATCGTTACAAGTGAAGTCAACAAAAGCAAACCAGCATCACGTTGGCTAATGCATATAGCAAGATACAATGTAACAAACAGGCAATAGATACACAGCTGTTGAGAGTCAAGCCATCCTGAGGGTTAGGAATGATCAATTCAGGTAATTTAGGAAAAAGCCTCCAGGCTGGTCTGGTACAAATGGATGAGTAGTGTTTTCCACAACTGAAATAAATTAGAACTATTTTCATTCAGGAAACTTGGGTTTGGGGTCTCCCTCTTTTTCTGACAGTGACATAGGCAAAGTTGTCTAACTTCTCACCCTTGGTTTTGTTTCTTTAAAATAAGATATAAAACTATTTTGTACTTCCTATATATTCTTAAGAGTCAAAATGAATCCCTTAGTCACTTTCTCATTGCTGGGAAAAAATACTCAACACACACAACTCAAAGTAGGAAAAGGTTGTTTGGGCTCATGGGAATCTGGCAGGACGTTTTACATTTAAACCACAACATCTAAAGTTTAGTTTTGTTTCTGTAAACTATAGATAATAATATTTCTTTGATCATATGGGTTCTTAAGATTCTGAATGACTCTCAGTAATGCATTTGAGATCATGCCATTCCTTTCTTTTTATTACTGTCTATGCTTGTTCTGAAGGAAAATCATGAGATGCCAGTGGGATTTCAAGGTGAAATTATGAAAAATTAAAAACTAAAAATTAAGCAAGCATAAGTACATTGAGATCTTTCTGCACAAAGGATCCAAAGGAACTTTCTGCACTTGATACCAGAGGACCATGGTACGAGAACATAAAAATAGGGACTTTACACCAAGAACTCACAGACCATTTAATTTGTAATAAGATTAAAAAACAAAAATGGAAACACATTCCTTGTTCCTGGGTAGGAACAACCAATATAGTGAAAATGGCCATACTTCAAAACTGCTATACAGATTCAGTGCAATCCCAATTGAAATCCCAACAGTCTATTTCACAGAACTACATAAAACAATCCAAAAATTCCCTTGGAACCAGAAGAGACCTAGAATAGCAAAAGCAATTCTAGGCAACAGAGACATGGCAGGGGGTATCACAATACCCAACTTGAAACTATACTACAAAGCCACTGTGATTAAAAACAGCATGGTACTGGCAAAGAAACAGACCCAACGATCAGTGGAATAGATTAGAAGAAACAACTCCAGACATACTAAGCCACCTCATCTTTGACAAAGGAGCCAACCACACTCATTGGAGGAAAGATAGCCTCTTTAATAAATGGTCTTGGAAAAACTGGATTTCACCTGTCAAAGATTAAAACTAGACCCATGTCTTTCATCATGCACTAAACTAAGATCGAAATGGATTTAAGATCTAAATATTGAAACAGAAACACTAAACTTGCTGGAAGATAAGTTAGGTAGAACTCTCAAAGACACTGGCATAGGAAAAGACTTTATGAACAAAACCTCAGTAGCACGGGAACTAGCACAAAGAACCAACAAGTGGGATCTCATCTTATTAAAAAGCTTCTGCACTGCAAAAGAAACCACCAACAGAGCTAAGAGCCAACATACAATGTGGGAAAAAAATTTTAGCAGCTATACCTCAGACATAGGACTACCATCTAGAATATGTAAAGAACTTCAAAAAAATCAGACCTCCCAAATTTAAAGACCCAATTAAAAATGGGCATCTGAAATGGACATTTCTCAGACAAAGAAGTAAAAGAGCAGATAAATATATGAAAAAATGTTCAATATCACTGGTCATTCAACAGATGCAAGGGAAAACAACCCTGAGATTCCACCTCACCCCAGAAAGAATGGCTGCTATCAAGAAATCAACCAATAACAAATGCTGGCGGGGGTGTGGGGAGAAAGGAACCCTTCTCCACTGCTGGTGGGAGTGCAGACTGGTGCAACCACTGTGGAAATCAGTATGGAGATACCTCAAAGAACTAGGACTGGAAGTCCCACTTGTCCCACCTATTCCCCTGCTGGAGATCTTCTGAAAAGAATTAAAAGAGGGCCGGGGATTTAGCTCAGTGGTTCTGGCACCTGCTTCGCAAGCTGAGGACCTGAGTTCGATCCCTGGTACCAAAAAAAAGAATTAAAAGAATCATACCACAGCGATATATGTGCACCCATGTTCACGGAGACACAGTTTGTAATAGCTAAAACTTGGAAACAACCCAGTTGTCCATCAACTGGAAACTGGATAAAGAAGATGTGGGTTGTTTTTTTTTTTATAAAATGGAGTACTACTCAGCCATAAAGAATGAGAAACTAGAGATATTTATAGCTAAATGGATGCACATTGAGCCGATACTCTTAAGTGAAATAAATAGGACACACGTGTGTAAATACCAAATAGTTTCTCTGGTGTGAGAAACTGAAAGTGTAAATAAGGATTGAAATCATTAAAATGAATAATTGATAATTTGAAATAGGAAGACAAGGTCCAAAAGGGTAGGGGAAGTGGGACGGGAAGGGGAAAGGAAAGAGGGCAAAGGGAAAATTATGAGAAAAGGAAAAAATGGAAGCAAAGTCTTTGTAAATAGGGAAGGGTGGAGGGGGTGAAGGGAGGGCAGGGAATGGGGAAAAAGTAAGAACCAAGATACATAAAAAAGAGAAAAAATAAATAAAATACAACTGATGTTACCATTTATTGATTTTTAAACACCATCTTAATTTGTGACTATATTTTCTAACCATATTGTCCTTTCCCTTCATACAGCTAAATTAAATGTCTTACATTGATAAAAGCATAAAAATAAAAGCCTGTCACTAGAATGCAACTATGACGCCTCTCAGCTACTGACCTTCCTTACACTACGCAACATATGAAAAGTCGTTCTTCTCCACAACCCCAGGGAAGGTCTCAAGCTGCTGTTCTTGGACAGAGTTTTGCCTACACCTCTCACACAGCTTTGCATCTCAAGATAGCGCACATTAGAGTTTCTGAGTTCCCTCTCCACTACTTGTTCCCCAAATCAACCTCCTCTTCTTTATTGGCAAGTGGCTAGGTGGTGCTTCGTAGCCTCCCCTTTGGTTAGATGCCGAGGCTTGCTGTTATTCTAGCCAATAAGTGGAAGTGATGTGTGCTGCCTCCAAGCCTGGATCAAACTCTCTCCCATGTGCTTCCTTTTTGTCTCTTCCCCCTTCTGTTGCCAAGGACCGAAAGGATTCCCCCTACCTTAGAAAAGCCTTGGATGTCAAGCATGGAAGTTGGATCCCTAAAAGATTGCTGGGTTCGGAGAACTCTTTTCCATTTGAGTTTGCTAACTGGATGCAGCCATCCTGGATTGCTAGCAAGAAGACAGCTTCTAGCCTGGTGTGGTGGTGCACGCCTGTAAACACAGCCCTCTGGGGCTGAGGTGGGAAGATTGTAACTTCAAGCCCAGCTTCGGGACTGGGGATGTAGCTCAGTGGTGCTGTCGACTGCCTCGAAAGCGCAAGGTCTTGAGTTGGATCCCTGGTACCAAAAACAAAATAAAAGAAGCCCAGCTGGGCAACTTAACTGTTTCAGAAAATCTTGTTAAAGTTTTTACAAAGGACTGGGGTTGTAGCTCAGTGCAAAGAACCTGAGTTCATTCCCCACTTCCACAGGAAAACACAAAATGAAACGAAACAAGACGACTTCCTTCTAGACTAGAATTACTGCTCATTGTTGGACACTGTACTCTGACATACTGAATCTAACTGAGCATTTCTAGCTATGAGAACATTCCTGGTTCAACAGGAGGAATCTAGAAGACTTCAGCTACCGGGAGGGCTCTTCACTCTGAAATATCTTCTACTTCTATGTGGAATATATTGAGGGTAACAGTGTCTGGCTCGCAAAATACACAGGTAGAGTTCCAAACCTAGTCTTGGTAAAGTATAGATCTTTGTAAATACATCAGGTTTTTCTGAATCTTAGGTCCCTGATTCACAGTAAATTAATAACAGACATTTTGTCTGAAGGGGTCATGTTGATTTTTGAGCACTTACGTACATCAGACTTTAGTAACACTGGGAAAATATTGAACATTCTGAGAAAAGTCCCCATAAAGTTTATGGGAAATGAATGCATATCTGCACACATATGCATGTATCTATATAAAACAAGTGCATTTACATTTTAAATTTTCAATAAGGCTATTGCATTCTTTTCATTTGATTGGGTCCCTGCATTTCAATACAGCCATGTAAGACAGCAGAATAAAGGCTCGGAGAATGGAAGTCAGAATGATTAAAGATCCAGGGCTGCAGATGTACACAGGCAGCTTTAAAGGATTAGTCTGACTCCATCAGCAAGGACCAAAGCTGACAGGGGATATGACTGAAGTCTATAAAACTCATAAAAGGTATGACTGGGATGAACACAGACTTGTTCGCCAAATCCCAGTTTACCATGATGGCAGTATTTCCCCTCTGTCTCGCAAGAGGCAAATTTAGGACAAAGAGAGAAAGGATCAGTCAATAAAACAGAGCAGGTAGCCACAGCCCAATTGGCAGAAATCTTAACCTGGTGTGCCAGATGCATACCGCACACATAAATAACTTCCAGCGAGGGCTCGAAAAATCCAGGCAAGACATTTCCATTAAGCCAGCTAAAATAATGTGCCAACATTTAAAGAGGCTAAAAAATGATGGGCCAGAAATGAATGACTTCCAATTAGAGCAGTATGTCTAGATTTAGAATCTTTATAACCGGGCCACTGTGTACCCGACCGCTGCTGCTCTGCAGTTTTGCAGGTGTCCATCGCTTAGCTCCATGGTATTAGTCCCAGTGGATTTATTTTGTCTCAGCCAAAGTGCTGTTTATATGGAATCGCCCATGGAGAGGAGCCCATCATAGATCCTGAGCAACATGAAGAAGCTCTGGTAAACTACTAAATCTAAGTAAGATTGAGCCATCCACTGAAATTCCGAAATGACCTCACTTTTAAAGTCTCTTCCAAGCATGAAATAGACCCTCTTGCATAAGATATAGTGTGGGCTATTTCAGAAAGAATAGGAGACATTCTGCTTCCAAGAACAGGGACATAAATAACAAGGGAGTCATGGATTAGAATCCCTGGATGCTTGCAGATTAAATTCAGTTACTTTTTAAAAAGTCAAAACTCTTGCCTTCTAGCTGGTTCTGGCTAATGTGATTTTCTTTGTGTGCAAACTCAGCCCTCTTCATCTTTTCTAGGAATGGTTTCATTTGGAAGAGGGCCCTTAGCCTTGGGAACCAATCCCACTTCCAAACTGCAAGTTGCTTTAATTGTGCTAAACTGAGTAAAAATTAATAGGTATGATGGTTGGACATTATGCAACACAGTTTCTCAAAAGAGTGGTAAACTTTGAGAAATCAGCTCTTCAGGATTCCTGACCACATCCGTCGGGAGGAGAGACAAAATGGACACTGGTGGAAGGGGAAATTTTAAAGGAATGTCTTGCATAAATTCAAAGCCTCTTGATAACAACTGAAGAATGTCTCATCAATAAATAGATGAATTATTAAATACTTACTGCTCTGGTTTGAGTAGACATTTTGTTTATAAGACTATGCAATCACATGCTGCTTGTGATTTACCAATTAAAAAACTGTGGCAAATCCATGAACAGACACCTTTCCAATCAAATATTTTTGTTTTCTTTTTTTGGTCCTGGGGATCGAACTTGGGACCTTGTGCTTGCAAGGCAGACACCGGAACCACTGAGCTAAACCCCCAGCCCTCCAGTCATACGTCTTGTAATCACTCACAGGAAACTCTTTATAACCCTTATGGTGAGATTAACCTTATACCTAGTCCTCGCTCCCTCCCCAGACTGACAGCCTAACCTGGACCGCAAGCGACAGGATACTGTCATTCCCAAAGATCTCCAGAGGAAAAAGCAAAGATCCAAAGGAGCAGCACTTGAAGATTCCCATGTACACTTCAGGGTCACCTTCTTTGAATGATTGCAACCATTTATTTCCATTTTATATCATGAATAAAATATTAGCAAAGGCTGGGGTATTATTTAGGCATAAATAGTATAGAAATAAGTTTAACTTGTATCTCAAAGGAGATTTTTCTTGTGGTACCTGGGATGCTCTACCACTCAGCTACAACCTGAGGCCCACCTTCCTTCCTGTCTGTCTTCCTGTCTTTTTTCTTTCTTTCTTTTCTTTTCTTTTCTTTCTTTCTCTCTTTCTTTCTTCTCTTTCTTCCTTCCTTCTTTTCCTCCTTTGTTTCAACTCTGTCTCTCTTTCCCTCCCTCCTTCCCTCCCTCATTTCCTTCCTTCATGTCTTTCTTTCTTCCTTCCTTCCTTCTTTCCTTTCTCTATTTTTCTTTCTTCCTTTTGTTTTATTTTGAGACAAGTTCTCTCTAAGTTTCCCAGGCTAGCCTTCAACTCTTCTTAAACCCCCTCGCCTCAGCCTCCCACAGAGCTGGTATTACAGGCATGTGGCTCCACGATGACTGAGAATTTCTGTCGTGTGCTTAAATAGAATCTAGCGAGAAAGAGTAATTACAAACACAGCACCACTGATCACAATACTCTCAGCCCCTGTCACATGAGCTTGGTGTCGTCTTTGTCCAGGAGCCACTGACAATGTGAAGTCTCGGGCTGACTGAGCACACATGAGTGTTCTCCATGTGAAGCAAACATGCCTCAGAGAGAGAGGCAGCTCTGCCATGTCCATAGACTCTTCCTGTGACAACACATAATTTCAAGCCCTCCGCAGAGGGAGACGTCACAGACAACTCTCCGAAAGTCAAGGTTTTGTTGACAACAGCTCATTATTTCCAGTGCCCTGAGAAAAGGAGGGTAAACACACTGCCTCACATCACACCCTTTTAGAAGTTAGTCCGGAGGACCCATCAGAGCTATCCTGACACAGGGCTTTCCAAAGGCCACGCCAGCCACAGTAGAAACAAACCTGGGCTTGAGGTAGAATGTTGGAGGCAGCCGTTTGTATTCCAACTGTGCACCCAAAGCCACTTGCTTAAATGAAACTCGAGCATTCTCATTTAGGTCCTTTAAATTATCATTTCTGGCTTTATTGCATAATTCTTCTGGGCCCCTTCCAAATGGATCCATGGGCATGGTTAGATACAGTGATAGAGTGATATTCAGTCTAAAAATCATTACCTTAATCATCCTTGCTGCTGGGATCGAGTCTGAGGGGGGAGCTGATTTTGTTTTCCTGTTCACTGTATGAATTTCACTCATGGTTAAATTGCTTTGATTTCAAAATGGAACTCATAGATGAGAGAATGAAAGGGGAGGGTACGAAAGTTGAAGGTTTTGTTTCCTATACGTGTTGAATCAGATTTCACAATAGAAATTTCATGAAGGGAACTAGCTCACACAAAGCTAGCATTTGGCTGAGATAACAGAACTGGATGTATTGGTGATTTGTGACTTAGTTTGACCACTTCGGACCATCGGGTATTCCCATACGAACCCAGTAGGGGGAAGAAAGATGTCCCTTCATGGAATCAAATCGGTGACGCATCTTTGCGCCATTACCCAACTTGGCCTAAGGACTGCATATTGAAATGTTTTCTATTTTCCTAAAAAGAGTTTCTCACAGGCAACACAAGTAAACATAGATAAACTGGCTAACACCAATAGTAAAAACATCTATCCATGTCAGGATAAAAGCAGCAGAGTGAAAGACAACCCATGAAGTGGGAAAAATAATTGCAAGTCATATATCTCATAAGAGGTGATATTCAGGTAAGAGAAAGAACTTTTACTACTAAGCACTCACAGCAAAAATAACTCGTTCAACAATACACCAAGTCACTAAATAGACATTTCTTCAAAAATGACTTCAAGTGCCAATGGAGCATAAGAATAAATGTTCAACACTAATGATCATTTGAGAAAATGCAAGTTAAAACAACAAGGAGACATAACCTCCCACCTGTTAGGATGGCCACCAACAAAACAAAACAGCAAGTACTGACAAATGAGACTCTGCTCCACAGTTGACAAGAATGTAAAATGGTCCAGTCACTGTGAAAAACATTATGGAGAGTCCAATAATAATCAGGAGAATTTTTATATGATACAGCAATTCTATTGTGTGAAGTCATTCAAAGCCGATTTGTGAAGAGATATTTCCACTCTATGTTCATAGCAGCATTATTCACCAAAGCCAAGAAACAGAAACATTTCAAGTATATCCATCAACAGACAGATGGATACACAAAAAAAATGTGGTACATATATACACTGGTATGTTACCCACCTTAAAAGGAAGGGAATTAGAACACACGCTAGTGGATGAATCGTGAGGACATTATGCATGATACAAATCAGGCACAAACCCACAAATTCTGCATGATTCCATTTTCTTATGAGGTACCTATATTATTCACATTTGTAGAAGCAGAAAATAGAATGGTCTGAGAGAGTAACAGAAAGTTGCTTGTGGATACGGAATTTTTTTGTATTGTGAAAAAGTTACGAACATTGAATAACAATGCACACTTAAAAGCAATTAAGATGGCAATTATATCATATTATATAGGTCTTTACTGCAGTGAATTTCTTAAAATTTGAAAGAAGATATTGAATAACAAAGGACTCACTCTTTTCTGTTCTCTTTTGATTTAAAAACAAAACCTTCCAAGCCATATATAAAATGTCTCATGCAATTGTCTGAAAGCGCAAATTGCAGTGTTTTCATCAAACTTAGTAATTGGACAGTTCAAGCCATTGCCTTATTTTTCTGAAAAGTTTCTCAGCCAGAGAAACATGTCAGCAGTCCTGGTGACAGGCCTGTAGGGGACACTGTCAGTCCTCTTTCTGAGCACCAAGCTCCAGACTTTGTCTCTGCTTAGCTGCAAGAGGCCAAAGTGACAATTGTAAACCTCGTTTTTAGCCAACAAGCCTACAACTAAGCCTCACCTTAAGGTCTGTCTTCTTGAGATGTTTTAACTAAGGATAGAAACAGATGGCATGGAGCAAGGATTTGAAGCACGTGTTATCTATGGGAGTCTTGAGCCAACATTTTACTGGGGAATGCTAACATTATTAACACAGCATTGTAACCCATCATTGTTTAGCACTGCCTACGATGATTCATCAAGCACTTTTACATGTCCTGAGGATCTCCAAGAGAAAGATACCCTGTTCCTGGTGCTGGCATCAATACAAAACTAGCCTTGGTATTATGAAAAATTTCCTATGGTTGTGTCTTGTGACATGGAAAAGTCACAGCAGAAAACATCAACATCATGGTATACAACCCAGCAACCCTTTTGTAGGATGCAGGTTCAGGAAGACATGAATGGAGTGGTCCAGGTGACTAGAATATGGGCTGCTGTCAAGAATCTTGGGGCTGGATGCACAAGAGAGGAAATTATAAAGATCAGAGCAAAAATCAATGCAATGGAGACTAAGAGAATGACACAAAAACTTAGTGAATCAAAGAGATGGTTTTTTGAAAGAATAAATAAAATCAAGAAACCTTTAGCCAACCTTATCAAAAAAGGGAAAGAAAAGACTCAAATCCATGCAATTAAGAACGAAAAAGGGGAAGTCACAGCAGAACCAGCAGAAATCCAGAGGATCATCAATACCTACTTCAAGAACCTGTACTCTAATGAAATGGAAAACACAGATGAAATGGACAGATTCCTCAATACATATGAATTGCCAAAGTTAAATGAAGAAGATATAAAATTCTTAACACCCCAATTACAATGAGTGAAATTGAAAATGTAATAAAATATTTACCAACAAAGAAAAGCCCAGGTCCTGATGGCTTCACTGCTGAATTCTACAAGACATTTAAAGAACTAATGCCATTACTCTTTAAACTCATCAAGGAAATTGAAAGGGAAGCAAGGCTTCCAAACTCATTCCTGGAAGCAAGTGTGGCTTTGATTCAAAAACCAGAGAAAGACCCAACCCAAAAAGAGAACTACAGACCAATCTCCCTAATGAACATAGTTGCAAAAATCCTCAACAAGATACTGGCAAACAGAATACAGAGGGTCATCAAGAAGATCACACACCCTGACCAAGTCGGATTTATCCCAGGGATGCAAGGATGGTTCAACATCCGTAAATTAATAAATGTAATACACTATATTAACAGAGTCAAGGACAAAAACCATATGATCATCTCAGTAGATGCAGAAAAAGCATTCGACAAAATCCAACACTCATTCATGATAAAAACCCTACAGAAAATTGGAATAGAAGGTCTTTATCTCAATCTGATTAAGGCTATCTATGAAAAACCAACAGCCAACATCATACTAAATGGTCAAAAACTGAAAACTTTCACGCTAGAATTAGGAACAAGATAAGGATGCCCACTATCACCACTCCTGTTCAATATAGTTCTAGAAACATTAGCCACAGCAATTAGAAAAGAGAAAGACATAAAAGGAATAAAGATAGGAAAGGAAGAAGTTAAGCTGTCATTATTTGCTGATGATATGATACTTTACATAGAAGACCCAAAAATCTCTACCAAAAGACTTCTGGACTTAACTGACAGATTCACTAGAGTAGCTGGATATAAGGTCAACACTCAAAAAACAATAGCCTTCTTATACACAAATAGCAGACTCATTGAGAGAGAAATTAGGGAAACAATTCCTTTTACGATAGCATCCAAAAAAATGAAATATCTAGGAATCAATCTAACAAAGGAAGCAAAAGATCTCTATGCTGAAAACTACAGCACCCTGAAAAAGGAGATCGAGGAGGACATAAGAAAATGGAAAGACATCCCTTGTTCCTGGGTAGGAAGAATCAATATAGTGAAAATGGTCATACTTTCAAAACTGCTATATAGATTTAAGGCAATGCCGGTTGAAATTCCAACAATATCCTTCACAGAGCTAGAGAAAACAATCCAAAAATTCATTTGGAACCAGAAGAGATCTAGAACAGCAAAAGCAATTCTGGGCAACAGAGACATGGCTGGGGCTATCACAATACCCAACTTGAAGCTATACTACAAAGCTACTGTGATTAAAAACAGCATGGTACTGGCAAAGAAACAGACTCCAGGATCAGTGGAATAGATTAGAAGATGCAAAAACAACTTCAGACATACTCAGCCACCTCATGTTTGACAAAGGAGCCAACTACCCTCATTGGAGGAAAGATAGCCTATTTAATAAGTGGTCTTGGAAGAACTGGATTTCAACCTGCCAGAGGTTAAAACTAGACCCATATCTATCACCATGCACTCAACTGAGATCTAAGTGGATTAAAGATCTAAATATTAAGACAGAAGCACTAAACTTGCTGGAAGGTAAGTTAGGTAGAACACTTGAAGATATTGGCATAGGAAAAGACTTTATGAACAAAACCTCAGTAGCATGGGAACTAGCAGAAAGAATCAACAACTGGGATTTCATCTTACCAAAAAGCTTCTGCACTGCAAGGGAAACCACCAACAGAGCTAAGAGACGACCTACAATGTGGGAAAAAAATTTTAGCAGCTGTATCTCAGACAAAGGGTTACTATCTAGAATATATAAAGAACTGAAAAAAATCAGACCTCCCAAATTCAAAGACCCAATTCAAAAATGGGCATCTGAAATGAACAGACATTTCTCAGACAAAGGAATAAAAGCAGCAAATAAATGTATGAAATAATGTTCAACATCACTGGTCATTCGAGAGATGCAGATGAAAACAACACTGAGATTCCACCTCACCCCACAAAGAATGGCTGCTATCAAGAAATCAACCAATAATAAATGGTGCTGGGGGTGTGGAGAGAAAGGAACCCTACTCCACTGCTGGTGGGAGTGCAGACTGGTGCAACCACTATGGAAATCAGTGTGGAGATACCTCAAAGAACTAGGGCTTGAGGTCCTATTTGACCCAGCTGTTCCCCTGCTGGGTGTTTTCCCAAAAGAATTAAAAGAATCATACCACAGAGATATATGTGTACCCATGTTTATTGAGGTACAGTTTGTAATATAATAGCTAAAGCTTGGAAACAGCCCAAATGCCCATCAACTGGAAACTGGATAAAGAAGATGTGGTTTTTTTACAAAATGGAGTACTACTCACCCATAAAGAACAAGAAACTAGAGTCATTTATAGCTGAACAGGCGCATATTGATGCCATACTCTTAAGTGAAATAAATAAGACACACATGTGTAAATACCGAATAGTTTCTCTAGTGTGAGAAACTGAGAGTGTAAATAAGGACTAAAAGGATTAATAATTGATTAATTAACTAATAATAATTAGCTAATAATTGATACTTTCAAATAGGAGAGGTCCAAAGGGGTAGGGGTGGTGGGAGGGGAAGGGGAAAGGAAAGAATGGAAAGGAAAAATTATGAGAAAAGAAAAAAATGGAAATGAAGTATGTAAATAGGGAAAGGTTTAGGGGTGAAGGGTGCACAGGTAATGGGGAAAAAATGAGAACCAAGATACATCATGTATGTACAGGTACCAGCACCCAAAGATAAATGTAAATGTATTATATACCTAAAATGTACCAATAAAAGAATTTAAGAAAAAAAAAAATCTTGGGGCTGGAAACCGAACCAGCCCAAGGAAGATCTCTCCGTATATAACTTTAGAACTCGAGCACTGGAATCAACCCTTGCTGTCACGTCAGGTACCCTTGGTCAGGTACCCTTGCCACTAATAGCAAGCCAACCAGAAAGTGGAGATGATATCTTTCCTCTCCCTATCTGGAAGTATCTCCCAATCCCCATTGTTGATAGCACTAACCTGTCTTGAAATAAAAAACAAAAAGTTCTGTGGATGTAGCTCAATGTAAAGACCCGGAACTTACTCCCTAGCCACACAAAAAGGGGGCTGAGGATCCATTTAACGTGGATTAGAATGTATTTGCTGCCTACCTAACCTATACCCAGAGTGCACAGCGCAGCTGGTGAACCTGGAACTCAGGAATGCTCCTAATTACCAGCACAGGGGCCCCTCCATGCCGCCTCAGACTTCTCAAATCCCTTTCCAAGTCAGACTCATAAATAAGCATAAGTCGTAGCCACAGTGTGGGCACTCCACAGGGGTACACTCTGAAGTAATCACTTCATTGCCAGCCGTAGCTCTCCAGCAGTACAATGCCCATGGTCAGCCAAGTGAAACACGAAGTCATTGGGTGGTGTTGGGGCGAATGAATTTCCTTCGTCTACATTACCTCTAAGATAGATTAAACAGCTTTTCTTAAAACAATACTATTTTGTCCCTTATTTGGGAAAATTGGTTTGTTTCCCTGGGTGGATAATTAAGAACAATGCTCATAAAAGAGGAACCACAGTATGGTTGGATATTTAAAAGAAGACTCCATAATTTGGGGAACAATCTTTTTTGTGTCACTTCAAGTATATTTTTGCTAACAATGGTGGATATTTTCCAAACTGTTCATTAAAACCATTTCCTTCCCTCCTCCCTCCCTCCTTCTTCCTCCCTTCTTCATGCCATTCTTTCTTCTTTCCTCCTTCCTCTTTCCTTACCCTTTCCTTCTTTCTCTACTTCATGTTTTCATTTCTTCTCTCTCTTTTTAGGAATTATCATCCCCCAAAGTTTAAAATCCCCTATATGGCACTTAGGTCAGTGCAGTGGGGCTTGGCTGAAATTCTTTGTGTATAGAACATTAGCCTGGATACGAGAAACAATCAAAGCAAAACAAATAACTGTCCATGTAGCTTGTTGATAAACATAACTTAGCTCATCCCATGCCTCTTCTTCCAAACAATCATGGCCCACAGACAATGAAAAATTTTACACTAACACCTCTGACAAAAAGAATTGCAGCAAGATTTGAAAGTAATACTTCTTGGCTCATTTATACACTTTGCATGGTGCAATGTGATCCGTATTACATAGTTCTTTTTCCAAAGGAAAGCCCCCTGGAATATCATGAAACTTATTCTATCACTACATAGATAATGTTAACTTTTATGGAAATAGTACAAGTAGGCTTGAAGATAGTCATCTCCAGGGCTATATTTATATTTAAAATTTGGCATTCAAAGGTAGATTCAAATGACAGGGTATCTGGTAAACACACCCAATTGTTACATAAATCAAAAATAACCATAATAAACATATTATTTTACTTTCAAGTGGCTTATGTATGAAGAGGCAGAACAATACAGCATGAAGATTGAAGACTTAGGAATAATCTCATATTTACCCAGGAGTTTCTTCCTGCCTCCCTCCCTTCTTCCTTTATTTTCTGCTTAGCTTCAGACGTTTTATGCATTATTATTTCAAATGACAATTTCATAAGTAAAATTCAGGCTCATACTTTCCCACAAAATTGTCTGTATCCTCTGGCCACTTTTAAATTGGATTGTTTGTTTTTGTATCAACTTTACAGAGAATCTTTATATATTCTAAGTACAAACCTTTAGTCACTCATAAATGTTCCAAACATGTATCCTCAGTCTGTGGTTTGTTCTTCACTGGATTATGCGCTAATTTCTTTTTAACTGGAGATGGTTTTAATTTTGATGCAGTTCCATTTATAATTTTTAGGAAAGAAAACCTCTGCATGTCTCTCCTAGGACCTAAATGAGCACACTGTCCCAGATAGGAAAAAGAGGATGTGGCTCTATAATTCAGTACACATTTTTAAAATGTGTCCTCCTGTTTTCACTCTCTCACACACCGTATCATGTACCTTGTTTAGTTGAATCACAAGCTACTCAGGGTTGGAGTATTTCTACCATGCTCCACAAACACTCAAAACAAGGGTCCAGCTACTACCTCCTCTTCACATGGCTTCTGACTTTAGAATGTCTGATGTGTATTCATTCGAATATATCTTTGACTATCCTCTTTATCCTCATTGTATTTTTATTGTCATTGAGTGAAGAGAGGAGAAATCAACGTGTGATCCATGTATCCCTTTATAATAGTGAACAAGCCACCCAGCTCTCTTGGAATAGTTAAGTAGTGAGGGAGCTGACCGAGGTTCTGAATTTAATAGCTACTGTAAGACTCTTGGCTGCAGGGAAAAAGTGTTATCAAAATGTGAAATCCCATTCAAACCAGAGCTTGGCGATACGGAAAGCAAATTTATTACATTGTGTTTTCTGTGTTTTTGCAAGCATCTCTTTAGAACTCTACGATACAAACTTTAACATAGAACATTATTCTTATAGATATTCCTCTAATGTTGGAACAACTTAAAATGGGCTGTTTTTTCATGTTGGTGATCCTACAAGTGTGTATTTAGTACCTTATGTCATAACTACTTTTGTGGGGTTTTTTGATGAGATTCCTTGACATGACCAAAGTCTTGTTTGATAACAAAGTGCTGAAGATATTAATGCTTAGAAATCAATGTTTCCACTAACTTTTCTTGATTTACATATACCTTAAAGTTTAAAAATAATGACTTCCTTTCGCACTTGATATCTTAATTTTGTTAGTTCAGCACATGAATTTGAGAGAGTCCCTTTACCCTGACTACCCCACTGAGCTTCCAGTTCAAAATTTCTCATTTCACATGAGTATTCTTCAGTGTTTCACTACCACTGCAGATTCAAAATGATTGAAGCAGAGGATGAATTTCTGCTTATGGCTGTTATAGAAATGGTGAATTAAGCCCCGTGGGAACACAAATTTAGAGTGGCTCATGTGTCTTAGAAGTGTGGAGGCAGGAATGACTGCTCTCAGAAGGTGAAATCTGCACCACGTACAGTGGAACTACATAAGCAAACACCTTGAAGTGGCAAAATGTGTTCCAGGAAAGGAAATAATAGGAGCAAGAGCATGACAGTTGGGACAATGGGATAGCATTAGCCAAAAACAACAACAGAGCTGGCCACATGAAAGGAGAGTAGCTTCGCTGGTAATTAAAGTGTTTCCAATGCTGTGAGCCCTTCAGCACTAGCCTGATACACACCTATTCTAAGAAATCACACGGAGACACTACAGAGTCCTAGACTGCCAAATCATACCTGCAGTTGGATCCAGATTGCTTTGCCTGAATGCAGCCCTATTTTATTCAAGGAAATAGGCATAAAATGATGAAAGAAAGCTTGGAGTCTGGTTTTCATGTTGAGAAATGAAAAAATAGAGGAAGGGATTGGGAGGCTGGTAAACTTATGCAGAAAAGTCTTACAATTTTTTGTGTGCCAGATGAATAATTTTCTCAGCTGAAGTTGTATTACCAAATGGATGTAAGTGTGATTAATTACCTAATGTGCTTCCATTCTTCCTCTTCCCATTTCAGACTGACACATCTGATAATTTTGCAAGCTTGTTCTTGCCTATATCTTAAACCTCATTGAAAACCCTTGTGCAGTCTATCCACAAACACCCATTAGTGGATAGTGCAAGTCAGCATCCCGATGCCTGTCTCTTTGAGGTCCATTTTGTGAATTACCTACAAGACTGCTTGTCAGATAGATGGAGTAATGAATTCTGCCCAGTGGAATCTAGTGAGCACAGCTAGTTGCCTAATTAGGATACATATGCAGGTATTGAGATGGAAAGGGACCAAGACTATTGAATAAAATTGCATTTCAGATTATGTGGACATTTAACTTGCTCTTATTCCCTTTTTTTTGGTTTTGTTTTGTTTTGTGTTTGGTCCCAGGGATCGAACATGGGACCTTGCGCTTGCAAGGGAGGTGGCGGAACCACTGAACTAAATTCCCGGCTCCCTTTGTTAATGATTAGCGTGAATCAGAGTCAAGTTTTCACTACAAGCACACTCTGCTCCTCACCTGCATACCATATTCATTTTGCCATGAAATGGTAGTATATGCAGTGTGATTAAAAAAAAAAACTACAGTGAATGACTGAATTTTAAAAATTCATTACAGTAAAGGAGTAATTGCCATGAATCTCCTTCAAAATACTGCCCTTGCTTCAAACAAATATGTCCATTATTCTGGCCACTTTCTGAAGCAGCTCTGGAGTCATCGACCATGAGCCTCTTTAGTTAAGTTATCTTGGCTGCTTCAGTGTCCTGAATCAATTTAAAGAGTTGACATTTCTTGATCTCTTTCTTTCTTTCTTTCTTTCTTTCTTTCTTTCTTTCTTTCTTTCTTTCTTTCTTTCTTCCTTCCTTCCTTCCTTTCTTTCTTTCTTTCTCTCTTTCTCTCTTTCTTTCTTTCATTTTTTTTGGAAACAGGTTCTCACTATGTACTTCAGGTTGGCCGTGCATCCAGTGTGTAGCCCAGGCTGGCCTGAAACTCACAGCAATCCTCCTGCAGCAACCTTCTGAGTGCTAGGATTACAAGTGCATGCCACCACACTTGGCTTCATGGTCATTTTTTATTTCTTGTACTGGGAATCAAACTCAGGGCCTCGGACCTGACAGGCAGGCACTGTGTTGCTGAGCTACATCCCTGTGCCTTTTGTGGTCACTTTGACTTGGAGAAAACATCAGAAATTTCATGGTGCCAGATGCAATGAACAAGGTGAATGAGGTCACACTGTAATGTTTTCTATGAGGCTGCATTTCATTCCATACCACTTGGCAGCAACATTTACCGCATCTTTTATTATACCTCATAAAGACACTCAGGAAAGAGGATGTACAGACCCGCTGCAGAAAGTGGCAAGAATAGGAGGCTAGTCTGTTCAAAGCAAGGAGGAAGACTTTGAGGGGGATTCGTGGCAATGCCTCTTTTATTATAAAATTTATTTTAAAAAAATGTATATATTCACCATATATTTTGATCACTCTTTGTATATCTGGGGATATGAGACAGAACATGGATGTATCTTGCACCGTTTGCAGCATTTTAATTTTTCACAATCCTCTTGAAATCATTTTTTCCTTTGGTTAGAATGCTTCACCTTGCATGTTGGTCAAGTGCAGTAGAAACTGACTGCCATTCCCGATGATTAGAAGGACAAGAGAGAAGTCGTTTCATTGTCTTGTGAATGGACACAGTTTGGAGAGACATAAGCAAGCTGAAGGAACCACATTTCTTCTACATCTGCAACCTACTCTGCAGGCTTTTATGGATGAGACAAAGGATATTTTGTTATTTTCCTTGAATCATGGACTGCAAGCCATAGAGGCTGTGAATCAGATGCCTTCCTCCATCTCTCTGACAATAGAAAATATATTTTGAATTTTTATTTGCTGTTATTAGACATTTATTGAATACTGAATGCATTAATCTGCAGAAGCTCACAGAAACAGGAGAGACAACAATATTTAAACAAAGAACATAGAATTTTTTTTGGTCTTATGAGATTAAAATCAGCTACATGCATTGCTCCTGTCTCAAGGAAAAAACAGGTAAAAGAACAAATTCCTACTGTAAAACGTATCTTTGTATTATTTTTCCATAACAATGTTGGACACATGGGGCTAACAACAATTTTCTAACACACACTTGTTTTAAACCAAGTCCCCAGGTATGTATATTAAAACCCCTGTGATGGTACACATAAAAATGATTCATTATAAAACTACCCAGGAAAGGAGAATTCTCAATCTGATAAAGAACATCTATGGAAACATTTGACTAAAATTGAATATCTATAAAATATAATTTAATCACAAATTATTATAGTGTTTTGCAAAGACTATGAATAAAATAAAGCTATCAGCTCTCATCACTTCTGAGCAACATCATGTTGGAGGAACTAAGGCAAGAAAAACAAATAAAAGGTGTAGGAATGAGAAGGCAAATATCAAACGGTCTGTATTTGAAGATAATGTTTTTCAATGAAGACTCCTAAAGAATCTATAAAAGTAACAGCACAACACTCATTTCAGCAAGATATTGGGACTTAATGTCAACATACAAAAACCCTTCCTATTTATATACACCAGCAGCAAGCAACCAGCAAATGAAACTGTAAAATCGAAGCCATTTATAGCATCGTCATCAATCAAAAAAATCAGTGTAAGTCAACCAAAGTTGAACAAGACTTCCACACTGAAAAGGCAAAACATTGCTGAGCAAAATTAGCATAGACATAAATCGATGGAGACACTACTGTTTTCATAGATTTTAAGACCTAATATTTTTATGACATTAACTCACCACGAAATGACCTATACAGCCACTGTTATTCAAACATAAACCACAGGGAGCTATTTTTTGTAGGAATTATCAAGACAATTGTGAATTCACATGAAAATGGAAAGGAATGAGCTCCTCTAGAACATCTTACAAACAAGTGCACTAGGCTTCCTGCACTTGAGAATGACCTATTGGAGAGTTCGAAGAAAGTGTTGACCTGAAAGTTGTATTTCTGGTATAGATATCAGAGCTGGAGGTGTAATTTAATAGTCATCATCATCTACTTAACATTTAGATGTGATGTGAGTTAAGACTCATCAAGGCCGTGAATGTAGAAGAAACTACCACTTTGTAAAAAAAACAATCTGCAGACTGCCCAAGATTTAGAATGGGGAGACAGAAGAAAGCAGAGAAGACATATGGGAAAACTCGACCATAGCAGCAGAAAGAAAATGGGCAAAAGATGTTTCCTCAGAACATAAGGGAAGAAGGATTATCTCAGGTAAAAGGGACACCCATAGCATCGAATAATATCAATAGACCAGACAAAGTGGAGATTAAGAGTTGGAAATTACATTTAAGAATGTGAAGGTCATTGGTGATTTAGACCAGAGAAATTTTGTTGGAAGGGTGGCAACAACAATTCTAATAGAACAGATTCAAAAGCAAATATGTATTCTTTACAGTTATGTAAATGTTAATGCTCTACAGTTTCCATCTGGCCACACCATGTTTTCTAGGAGCCCAAAGAAGTAGTCATTGGAATAACTGGGATATCTTTCTAATCTCAGGAAAAAGGCCGGCACAACAGAGGTATGTGACCCGACCTAGGACAGGTCACAGAAAAGGCATATTCAAAGACAAAATACTTGTCTACCACTTTTCAGGAGTCGGTCCTCTGACAGTAATGCTAACAAGAAAAAAAGTTCTGATGAATATTCCTGCTTGATGGGAGGGGCTTGGCAGCCTGCCAGAAGACTTGAGCTCCAAAACCTTTGAAGTATTGAACCACCACTGCAGGTAAAAGGGACAAGCAGTCTCCTCAGATGCCATGCCATGGGGCAGAGAAGTACAGCAGTACATCAGGAGTCAAGATGGAGTGCATGGGAGGGCTGAGAGACAAATGGAAAGAAAAGCAGAGACAGCCAGGAGTTGATAGCTCATGAGGTATTTCAGCATGGATCTGGAAAACACTCGAGCTTTTACCACTCTCACCAACTTGAAGTTACTAGGTTTCAAAAAGTTCATTTCACATGAGAAAGAAGTGAATGGAGAAATGTGAAAAGTAAAATAGACGCACCCCTCACTCATGAAACAAAGTCTCCGATTTTAATTGGCTTGTACCCTAAGCACATAACATTTCTTTCTGGAAAGTGGTGCCAGAATTTCACTAACACTTGTAGAAAGGGTGGTGAGCATTTTCCCCTCCTGTTCCTGGTCCTGAACAGCAGTATGATAAGAGACAGTGGTAGGGTTGTCTAGCTGAGTCTGTACCTGTCAGTCCTAATTTATAAGGTACCAGGCAGATCTGAATTGTCCTTGTCAGCCACACAATGAGTACACAAGGAGATGGCTAAAGGTGATCTTTGGATTCACATTTTCTTTGCGAAGGATACTCTTGGCTGAAATACATAATACCACTCTTGTATGCTAACGAAATTAAGCGTGATAGACCCAAACTGAAAGTTTGCTAAGGGATCCTTTCTTCTGACATGGAAATCATTCAAGGGTGTCAGTTTATAAAAGGACTAAAATATCCAATTGGTTTTCTAAAAAAGGAATCAATAATTGTAAACCACAGTGTCAAGAATTAGAAAAAGATTAATTGCAGGTGGTCCTTGCTTAGGGTGAAATAACAACCCCACTGAGCAAGATTCTAGCAATTAATAAAACAGCCAGCCATAAGATTTGCATTAGTGTTCAAAGGTCAGTTCATTACAATGAAGAAGTGTGTTCATTAGGAAAAAGAAACTCTGGGGAAATCCTATAACTAACTGCCCCTGATTCAGCATGTTCCTTTCAGCTACCCCACTGGAGACCACCCATAAATGGAAGAACATGACACGCTGTCGTTAATGGACAAGGAGGGCTCTTTACAAACACTAAGCAGCAATTTCATTATTATCCACCTCTTGGCTGGCATTTGGGAAACATAATGGGGCCATAGGCAAGCAAACATGTTGCTCCACTTTTAATCATACACTTGTCAGTGAAAACCAAATAAGGAAGTGAAATATCCAAAGGATTGCTTTTCTCATATAAAATCCACATATTTTAACTCTGACTCTTCATCTTTATATATGAATAAAATGTGAGAAGTTGTGATGGTAAGATACACAACTTGGAAACAGAGAAATGATATTTTTGTAAAAAAACACTCAACTGAAAATAATAGATATAGTAAAGAACATTTACTGGTATGACAGTTTATATTAAAGCTGTAAAAGTGTGGCTTGACTTGACTTGATATATTTATTTGCCTATGTGTACTGGTCAGCTTTCTCAATGCTTGGATAAAGCACCTGACGCCAACAATTGAATGGAAGACAAGTTTGATTTTGGCTCATGGTTTCACAGGTTTCAGTCCATGGTCAGCTGGCTCTAAGGAGGAAACATGGTGAACAGACACAGTAGAGGAAACCTGCTCAACTCCTGGCATCCATGAAG
The DNA here is from genome assembly GCF_053883595.1 of Heterocephalus glaber. Classification (NCBI taxonomy): domain Eukaryota; kingdom Metazoa; phylum Chordata; class Mammalia; order Rodentia; family Bathyergidae; genus Heterocephalus; species Heterocephalus glaber. The sequence continues at coordinate 2,245,311 of NW_028258189.1, forward strand.
CAGAGTGCACTAAGGGAGCCTGAGGCTCATGACCCCAAGGTCATATTGTAGTCCCCAAGGTCATGATGCCCCGTGACCCACTTCCTCCAGCTTGGCCACCCTTCCTAATAGCTCATTCAGGTATAAACTCGTGGCTGGGCCAGCCATGTAGACTACTCTACCGCTCTCACCATCCAGTCACTTCTCCAGGAATCTCAATCCAGTCAGTCACATTGGTGATCTGGAGTAACTGGAACACCCTGTAAACACACGCACACACACACACACACACACACACACACACACACACACACACATGATAGAAAACTTTTCTCTAACCAACCACATTTTCCTTTCCAAGCCACATTCCTTCAAAGTTCAACACTATCCAATTTCCTACTGTCTATTCTTCATATGGTGAAATTTATGTTCATGGAATCCTAAAACATGCACTCTTATGTCTACATTCTTTTGCTCAACATCGTATCTGTAACAAGCACCCATACACTTTCATAAAATGTTCATTCACTTTTTACTTATGAATCTTTCTTTTTAAATTTAAAATAGGGTCTCACCATGTAGTTCAAGCTTTTCTTGAATACATTAAATAGCCCTGGTTGACAGCAATCTCATGATCTACCTGCCTCAGCCTGCTGAGTGCTAGGATTGGCATCTCTTTCCATTTTAAAGATATAGAACAATTCCATTACTTAATGATAGCCTTTTGCGTACTTCTCAGGTTAAGACTATGGTGAACAAATTCCTATAAGAATTCTTGTCTATGTCTTTCTGTGAGAATATGAATTACATTCTCTGAGATATGTACCTGGGAATAGAATTTGTCTTATACACTAGACATGTTTTCAGTTCGAATCTATAATATCCAACATTTTTTTTCAGCATACATTCCCATCAGTTATGTGGAAAAGTTGCTTTCATTCCTACCAACAATCGACATTTTAATTTTTTAACATTTTCTATTCTCATTGGTAAAGATGCTTTTTTTTTTTTGGTACCAGGGATTGAACTCAGGACCTTACAGTTGCGAGGCAAGTGGTGGCACCACTGAGCTAAATCCCCAGCCCAGACGCTACGTTTTTAAAGCATAATTGGTTTAATGTTGGTGTGTTGCAGCATGGAGTTTGCAAAGTTTTCATTGGAGTGAATATGGCTGGTATTTGGCTGCATTTTCCTGCCAATGTCTCACAGCAATCCAACTTTTAGCCTTAGCCTTTCTAAGCCTGCCTCATTTTAAATCTCACTTCTATTTTTATCCTTTTGAGAATGTGACAAATACTTATTTTCATGTTCAAATTCTTAATGGATAGGTGCAATCCACCCAAGTTTTATTTTATCTCCTTCTAGCCCTGTTCTACACAAACACTCCCCTTGAGTGATCTCAACTATTCTAAGGCAATTTAAAAGATCACCAGGAATCATAGACTCCCCAGTTCTGCACTGACAGCTATAACTCACTGAGAACTCCCTACCTAAATTTATCATTTAAATTTTGTGTGATTTACCAGGTATTTTCACCAATTATACCAATTATACATGAGCAACCATAGTTATACATGTATACCAATTATACATGAGCAATCATAGCTCTTATTTGAGGTAATTTCCAGTCAAGACTATATTTTCTTCTAGAAATGGGAAAATCAATTTAGTACTTAAACTATCAGTCCTTGTACCACAAACTTGAAGGGGCAAAGTTGGTTAAAAAGTATAATCTAAAATTTTCAGTAAGTCCACTGTACAAGTTAAAATACATATGGGTTATGCAGTCATTATAATTCTCTGCTGGTTCCAGTGTAGGTGGATGCAAAATTTCTAAAGCAACTCAATATGTCTTTCTTGTGCCTTAATGATGTCTATGCACTTTGTTCCAAAAATTCTACTTGCATAAAGCAATCACAGAAAAAGAGAAATATCAAGAACAGCTCAAGTACAATTAGCATCGTTCCACTGCACCAGTTTTGCAAAATTATGTAACTACAGAAATGAACCATGTAACAGGGACGTTTCCAGGGATAAATCTTCATTAATACATGTGTGACACGGGGTATGATGTATCCATTCAAAGTTAAGCTTTTGAAATAAAAAAATAAACATGATAAAACATCAACAACAAAATGTTAAGGGCTGGAGACAAGTATTCAATATAAGTGTGGCATCAGCCCCAGGACATGAAGATACTAACAGGCTTTTTTGGGCTTGACAGTATATTTTTGTATTTTCTTCATTGTGCTCTTTTCTCTTCTAAAGGTTTTAGCTTTACCAGCCATTACACCCATCTAATATGAATAATATTTATGAAATAGTCACTTGGTATCAGAGAACTTTAAGGCTATATGTACAATGTATTCTTCCATGAGTAGAAAAACATCAGAAGTGAAACACCAGGAAAAAAAGATGACAGATATCTTTTCTGGGTGATGTTTGAAACATTTTGTAGTTTTTCATTTATTGATTGAATTTTTTAATGTCTGTATAATGAGCAGGTGCCAACTTCAATTTTTCAAAAGGTTACATGAAGACATTTTATATATATTATTTAGAAATACAAACACAAAGTAGTGACTTGAGATTCTCAAGTATCTTGCAGTTTAGGAATAAATGTGCTTATTTCCATAAAGGTAACAGCTAGATTAGCCAGGTGGAAATGTGGTATCCATGAGCCACACTGGGAGGGTTATGCCCAAAATGAACCTCAGGGTCTCCAGCAGTAGTGCAAAATGGAAACAGTATTTGAAAACCCTTTGGCATGGCTACAAACCCTGAATAAATGAGAAAAAAATTAGCTGACATCATATATTCTAATATTAGTGTATCTAAAATGAACTGTTGACCAGCCACCAGGACAGGGTAAGGAGGACCGCCCCCCTCCCCGGGCAGGCCCACCAGCTGACGGCTGGGCCTTGCGGGCGCCTCCAACAATACTCCCCCCCCCCCCGTGGCCTCTGGCCTTTTGGCTGTGCAGCTACCTGGTTCCACACTGCAGAGGCACAGGGGGACAAAAGCCATTGTCCTGAGCTCCAGAAGTGAACAACAGAGAGACTGCCTGTCTCAGGCTCCCTGATGAAAACAAGCTCACTGGAAAAGTGAAGGGAATCTCTGCAATAAAGGCACACCAGACCACCATGATTGGTAAGTTGGAGGGATTATCAGCTCCTATCGGAAACTGGACTTTCTTCAGGGGAAAAGCAGCTGAAACCTGCAGTAGAAACTTGCAGAGTGCAACCCTGCAGGAGGACAGGGAGCTCAACTTGGGACTTGCAACCAGAAATCTGCCTGAATCTCATGGGTCTGGGACTAGCTTACTGAGACTCATTGACCTATAACTGCACACTGTTGCCCACATTGTCTATTGTGACAGCAGAGAGACACCTTGAAGGAGGTCCTTTATTTTTTAAAGGTGATAGATTAATAACTACCACAAATTGTCATTCTTTAAGAGGTATTTGATGCTATGGTGTTGCTGATTGTATGACTTGGGCTAAGGTGTCGTGATTGATCTAAACAGTTTTCCTTCCTGGTATAATGAAAATGAGATAGCCTCAGAGTCATTAGAGACTCAAAACCTAAAGACCAGCTATATCTTGTAGGCACCTGTGAGAAGCAATCATTCCATAAGAGTTTTAAATAGATCAACAAAGATACTTACAATAAACAACTTCATAATATCAACCCAGGAACTAAACCAGGGACAGTACCAAAAACAAAAATGAGAAGGCATTTAAGCAAGTCACAAACCCAGACTTCCACCCCCAAAAAAGCAACTTCTGGGGGGAAATGAGGTGCAAAAGTCTGATGATCAACCACCTGGACACCCTGAACTGATAACACAGGAAGTAACAAAACAGGTGAATGAGGCTCTGGAAAAATTCAAAGCAGAAATAATCTCCCAGATAACTACAGAGATGGTGAGCAGAGTGAAAGACAGGATTAGAGGCTCTAGAACAGAAACTGTTAAAAAAAATAGATGAGCTCAGAAACATGCCAGAAGCCAAGAATGCCCAGCATAAGAAAGAAATGGAATCAGATTCAAACAGACATTCAGGAGATTAAAAACTCCATTGAAAGCATGCAGAGCAGATTAAGAGAATCTGAAGACAGAATTTCAGATATAGAAGACAGGATTGTGGTTAAGGACCATGAAAACAGAGATTTCTTAAAAATAGTAAGGGACCATGAGAAATCAGTTCAACAGCTGCTAGATGATCCAAAGAAGAATAACATAAGACTGATAGGAGTCCATGAAAAAAACAGGAGAAAGTACAATAGACATAAAAAAACTGTTCACAGAAGTAATAGTTGAAAACTTCCCAGACAGAGGTAGACAATTGTATATACAGATAAGTGAGGCATATAGAACTCCATCATCAAAAAATCTACACATAGACGTATAATAGTCAAGATCCCAGAAACCCAACAGAAGAACAAAATCCTACAAGCAGAGAAAAGAAACAAATCACCTACAAAGGAAAGCCCATCAGAATCATGGCAGACTTCTCAACATAAACCCTCAAATCAAGGAGAGCCTGGAGTGAAGTATTTCGAGACCTAAAAGAAAATAACTTCCAACCTAGACTGTTGTATCCTGCAAAATTATCTTTCAAAATCAATGGGGAAATTAGATACTTTCATGACAAAGAACATCTGAGAAATTTCATGAACACCAAACTAGCACTACAAGAAATTCTAAGCAATATCCTAGAAAAAGACAATGAAGGTCACAACTTTGTGAGGCCCAACAGAGGGAAGCCACCAGGTAAGGTAAGAAACTAAAGGGAAAGAGGGAAAAATAAATAAAAGAGCCAACAACAGTAAAACATCATGACAAAGATGAGTCAATATCTATCAATTATAACCATCAATGTTAATGGCCTCAATTTACCAATCAAAAAAAATAGACTGGTAGAATGGATTAAGAAGCAAAATCCAACAATATGCTGTATGCAAGAAACACATCTAACTCAAAAAGAAATTCATAGACTGAAAGTAAAACGATGGAAAACAGTTCTCCACATGACAGGAACCCAGAAAAGAGCAGGGTAGCAATCTTATTTGCAAACAAAGTAGATTTCAAACCAAAACTAATTAAGAGAGACAAAGATGGTCATTACATCCTTGTGAAGGGAACAATCCAAGAGGAAGAGATGACAATCCTAAATATATATGCACCAAATATGAATGCCCCCAACTATACAAAAGAAATATTAATAGACATGAAAAACCAAATAAGCACTAGTACAGTTGTAGTGGGGGACCTCAACACCCCTCTATCACAAATAGACAGATCATCTAGACAAAAAATTAACAATGAAATTAGAGAACTGAACCAAGCTATTGAACAAATGGACTTAATAGATATTTACGGAGTGTTCCACCCCACAAAATCATAATACACATTCTTTTCAGCTGCACACAGGTCATTCTCCAAAATAGACCACATGCTAGCTCACAGGACATATCTGAGTCAATGTAAAAGAATTGAAATTACCCCCTGTATATTATCAGACCACAGTGCAATAAAATTGGAGATCAACAACATGAGAAACTGCAAAACTCCCACAAACACCTGGAAATTGAATAACATCATCCTGAACAATCAATGGGTCACAGAGGAAATTAAAGAAGAAATTAGACAGTTTCTATAAGTAAATGATGATGCCAGTACAACATTTAGGAATCTATGGGACACAATGAAAGCAGTTCTATGTGGGAAATTCATAGCACTGAATGCCCATACTAGGAAAACAGAGAGAACTCAGATAAATAATCTAATGCAGAACCTCAAACTCCTAAAAAAAGAAGAGAATATCAAACCAAAAGCCTGCACAAGAAAGGAAATTATAAATATCAGAACAGAAATCAATGCAATGGAGAGTAAGAGAACGATACAAAAAATTAATGAATCAAAGAGATGGTTTTTTGAAAGAATAAAATCGATAAACCTTTAGCCAACCTTATCAAAAAAGGGAAAGAAAAGACTCAAATCCATGCAATTAAGAATGAAAAAGGGGAAGTCACAACAGAACCAGCAGAAATTCAGAGGATCATAAATACCTACTTTGAGAACCTGTACTCAAATAAAGTGGAAAACACAGAAGAAATGGACAGATTCCTCAATACATACGAATTGCCAAAGTTAAATGAAGAAGATATAGATATTCTAAACACCCCAATTACAATGAGTGAAATTGAAAATGTAATAAAATATTTACCAACAAAGAAAGGCCCGGGTCCTGATGGCTTCACTGCTGAATTCTACAAGACATTTAAAGAAGAACTAATGCCATTACTCTTTAAATTCATCAAGGAAATTGAAAGGGAAGCAAGGCTTCCAAACTCATTCCTGGAAGCAAATGTGACTTTGATTCCAAAACCAGGGAAAGACCCAACCCAAAAAGAGAACTACAGACCAATCTCCCTAATGAACATAGTTGCAAAAATCCTCAACAAGATACTGGCAAACAGAATACAGAGGGTCATCAAGAAGATTATACATCTTGACCAAGTTGGATTTATCCCAGTGATGCAAGGATGGTTCAACATATGTAAATCAATATGTCATACACCATATTAACAGAGTCAAGGACAAAAACCATATGATCTTCTCAGTAGATGCAGAAAAGGCATTCAACAAAATCCAACACCCATTCATGATAAAAACCCTACAGAAAATTGGAATAGAAGGTCTTTATCTCAATCTGATTAAGGCTATCTATGAAAAACCAACAGCCAACATCATACTAAATGGTCAAAAACTGAAAACTTTCACGCTAGAATCAGGAACAAGATAAGGATGCCCACTATCACCACTCCTGTTCAATATAGTTCTGGAAACATTAGCCACAGCAATTAGAAAAGAGAAAGAGATAAAAGGAATAAAGATAGGAAAGGAAGAAGTGAAACTGTCATTATTTGCTGATGATATGATACTTTACATAGAAGACCCAAAAATCTCTACCAAAAGACTTCTGGACTTAACTGACAGATTCACTAGAGTAGCTGGATATAAGGTCAACACTCAAAAAACAATAGCCTTCTTATACACAAATAGCAGACTCATTGAGAGAGAAATTAGGGAAACAATTCCTTTTACGATAGCATCCAAAAAAATGAAATATCTAGGAATCAATCTAACAAAGGAAGCAAAAGACCTCTATGCTGAAAACTACAGCACCCTGAAAAAGGAGATCGAGGAGGACATAAGAAAATGGAAAGACATCCCTTGTTCCTGGGTAGGAAGAATCAATATAGTGAAAATGGTCATACTTTCAAAACTGCTATATAGATTTAATGCAATGCTGGTTGAAATTCCAACAATATCCTTCACAGAGCTAGAGAAAACAATCCAAAAATTCATTTGGAACCAGAAGAGATCTAGAATAGCAAAAGCAATTCTGGGCAACAGAGACATGGCTGGGGCTATCACAATACCCAACTTGAAGCTATACTACAAAGCTACTGTGATTAAAAACAGCATGGTACTGGCAAAGAAACAGACTCCAGGATCAGTGGAATAGATTAGAAGATGCAAAAACAACTTCAGACATACTCAGCCACCTCATGTTTGACAAAGGAGCCAACTACCCTCATTGGAGGAAAGATAGCCTATTTAATAAGTGGTCTTGGAAGAACTGGATTTCAACCTGCCAGAGATTAAAACTAGACCCATATCTATCACCATGCACTCAACTGAGATCTAAGTGGATTAAAGATCTAAATATTAAGACAGAAGCACTAAACTTGCTGGAAGGTAAGTTAGGTAGAACACTTGAAGATATTGGCATAGGAAAAGACTTTATGAACAAAACCTCAGTAGCATGGGAACTAGCAGAAAGAATCAACAACTGGGATTTCATCCAAAAAGCTTCTGCACTGCAAGGGAAACCACCAACAGAGCTAAGAGACGACCTACAATGTGGGAAAAAAATTTTAGCAGCTGTACCTCAGACAAAGGACTACTATCTAGAATATATAAAGAACTGAAAAAAATCAGACCTCCCAAATTCAAAGACCCAATTCAAAAATGGGCATCTGAAATGAACAGACATTTCTCAGACAAAGGAATAAAAGCAGCAAATAAATGTATGAAATAATGTTCAACATCACTGGTCATTCGAGAGATGCAGATGAAAACAACACTGAGATTCCACCTCACCCCACAAAGAATGGCTGCTATCAAGAAATCAACCAATAATAAATGGTGCTGGGGGTGTGGAGAGAAAGGAACCCTACTCCACTGCTGGTAGGAGTGTAGACTGGTGCAACCCCTATGGAAATCAGTGTGGAGATACCTCAAAGAACTAGGGCTTGAGGTCCCATCTGATCCAGCTATTCCCCTGCTGGGTGTTTTCCCAAAAGAATTAAAAGAATCATACCACAGAGATATATGTGTACCCATGTTTATAGCGGCACAGTTTGCAATAGCTAAAGCTTGGAAACAGCCCAAGTGCCCATCAACTGGAAACTGGATAAAGAAGATGTGTTTTTTTTTATACAATGGAGTACTACTCAGCCATAAAGAACAAGAAACTAGAGTCATTTATAGCTAAATGGATGCATACTGAGGCCATACTCTTCCCCGCCCCACTAAGTTTATTGGTACATTTTAGATATAAAATACAGTTACATTCATCATTGGGATCTTGTACCTGTACATGATGTATCTTGGTTCTTTTATCCCCCCTTCCCTTGCCCTCCCTTCACCCCCTCCACCCTTCCCTATTTGAAAAGACTTTGTTTCCATTTTTTTCCTTTTCTCATATTTTTTCTTTTCCCTTTTTTTCCTTTCCCCTACCCCTCCCACTTCCCCTGCTCCTTTAGACCTTTTCTTCCTATTACACAATATTAATTATACATTTTTTAAGTTACAACATCAAGATCTAGGAGACATTACCACAGACTTTACAGAATTTAAAAGGATATAGAAAGCATATTACAAAAATATTTTTGAAATAAATTTGACAACTTCTAAGAAGTACCTTGGAAGACAAATTAATGAAACTAACTCTGGAGGAAATATAAAATTTGAATAGCACCTATTAAAGAAAGTATATTCCTACCTTGAAAACCTACCTATATGACAACAGCAGGCTCATATACATTTTAACTGATAAATTATATCAAACAATTAAAGCATGAAAAAGAAGGAACACTTCTCCCCTCATTATAGGAACTCAACATTGTGCTAATCCTAAAACTGGATAAAGATAATAGAAGAAAAAAGTATGAACATACATAGAAATTTGTTTAACAAAACAAACTATTAGAAGTCAGATCTGGCAGGATGTAGAAAGTGGTTTTGTTATAGGGATGGCAGTGTTGGTTCAGCATTGGAAGATCCACCCCTAAAAGTCATCATTTTAACAGAGGAAAGGAAAAAGCCATATGATCCTGTCACTAGTTGGAGAAAAAGTATTGGACTAAATTCTACAGCTGTTCATGGTAAAAGCTATCAGGAGACCAGAAGTGGAACAGAACCTTCTCAACAGATTAAAGACATGTACTCCATACTTCCAGCGAGAACGCCTTATAGGAATGGAGAAGACACAATGCTTTCTCCTTAAGGTGGGGAACAAGGGCAGATATGCTTACTCTTTATCTGTCCATTAAACTTTGAAACCTAGTCCCCACCAAAATAGTCTGGCAATAAAATGACACAATTAGGATAGGATTGGCAAGGTAGAAGCAAAATCTTTATATGTAGATGAAATGATCATCTACAGAGAAAATACTAAGAAATCTCTAGGAACCCCTAGAACTTGTACTTGAATTTAGCAGGATTAGAAAACACAAAGTATATATAAAATTTCAGGTCTGTGTATACTTGCTATAAATGAAGAATTGGATATTGAAATTTAGAAGTTATGTAGGAGTACAAAGGACCTAGAAAAGTTAAAAAAACAAAAACAAAAACTGTGTGGGAAGACGTTTAGTACCTAATTTTAAGACTTCTTCTAAAGCTACACTAATCAAGGCAGTGTTGGTGTAAGGAAAGACATATAGATCATTTGAATAAAACAGAGAATCTAGCAATAGAACCACACATATATGGTCCACTGAGTTTTGAAAGATTATTTAACATTAGCATTTTATAGAATATAAACTCAATTCAAGAGCTGAGGAAGAGATAGTGTTTTCAGCAAATGGCACTAGAACACCTGGTATCTATATATAAAAATTAACCTCAACCCTTTATTTCCATACATGAAAATAACTTGAAGGGATCTATGAACCTAAATATGAAAGCCTAAAAGTATAAAACTTTAAGAAGAAATTATAAGGGAAAATGTTTATGAATTTAGGGTAGGCAAGAACTACCTAGGATACAAAAACCATGATGTATAAAAGAAAAATATTAATAAATGAGATTCCATCAAAATTTAGAACTTTAAATGACATCATTAAAATGAAAAGTAGTCCTTAAACAGACCATATTTACAATGCATATAACCTATGACCAAAATATATAAAGAATTCTTAGAGCTCATTAATAGGCTACCCCAATTAAAAGGTAGACCTAAGAAGATGATAAATAGCCAGTATAGCACAAAGAATGGTGTGCAACTCTAGAATGAGAAAAATACTAATCAGTACAATAATAAGATTGAATTATACACTCATTAGGGAGATGAAGTCAAAAGTTTTAAAAGCCTTGTCATGACTTTTTCTTTTTGTTGGATTCTCCCCCTTTGCATTTAATTTGTCATGCCCAATGAATTCATTCTGCTGGGTTTCCTGGGGTTGTGATCCTCATTGTCTTTTCCTAGGGTATTGTCTAAATTTTTTTGGAGTGCTGGTTTGGTATTCATGAAGTTCCTGAGGTCCTCTTTATCATGAAAGTATCTTATTTCTCCATCAATTTTGAAAGATAGTTTTGCAGGGTACATCAATCTGGGTTGGAGGCTGTTTTCCTTTAGGGCTTGAAATACATCACTCCAAGCTCTTCTTGCCTTGAGGGTTTGCATTGAGAAGTATGCTGTGATTCTGATGGGCTTTCCTTTGTATGTGATTTGTTTCTTTTCTCTCACTTCTTGTAAAATTCTGTTCTTCTGTTGGATTTCTGGAATCCTAACTATTATATGCCTATGTGTAGATTTTTTTTGATCATGCCTAGCTGGAGTCCTATATGCCTCACTTATCTGTATGTCAAGTTCTTTTCCCCTCCTTGGGAAGTTTTCTGCCACCACTTCTGTGAACAGTTTTTTTATGTCATCTGCACTCTCTCCTCTTTCTTCATTGACTCCAATCAGTCTTATGTTATTCTTCTTTGCATTGTCTAGCAGCTGCTGGATTGATTTCTCATGTTCCTTTACAATTTTAAAGCAATTTTTCTTTTCCTGGTCACTAATTGCAATCTTTTCTTCTATATCTGAAATTCTATTCCCACATTGGTTCATTCTGCTGCACAGAGTTTTGATGGAGTTTTTAATCTCCTGGAAATCTGTTTGCATCTGTTTTATGGATTCCATTTGTTTCCTATGTTGGGATTCCATCATGTTCCTCAGATCCTCTATTTTTTTATCTGTGTCCTCTCTAGATTTATTAATCATGTTTTGCACCATGAGCAAAATCTTTGCTGTTATCTGAGTAATTATTTCTGATCTCATTTTTCCCAGATCCTCTTTTGCTGCCAGTTTAGAGAGTCCAGGTGGTTGAGTATCAGATTGTTCCATCTCATTTCCCTTTGGGGTTGCCGTAGGTGATCCAGAAGTCTGTTTTTGAGGCTTGTTTATGTGTCTTCTCATTTCCATGGGGGGTGGGGTGCAGCTCACCTTCTCTGCCCTAAGAGCTTGGGATGGCATCAGGGGAACTTCCTTCTGGGTGCTGGGACTGGCTCACCTTCTCTGCCCTAGGAGCTTGGGAGGGTGGTGGGAGAGCTTCCTTCCAGGTGCTGGAACTGGCTCAGTTTCTCTGCTCTGCACTAGGAGCTTGGGATGGTGGCAGGGGAGCTTCCCTCCGGGTGCTGGGACCTGCTCACTTTTTCTGAAGGCCATACTCTTAAGTGAAATAAGACACACATGTCTAAATACTGAATAGTTTAAGAGTGTAAATAAGGATTAAAAGGATTAATAACTAATAAATGATACTTTGAAATTGGAAAAGGTCCAAAGGGGTAAGGGTGGTGGGAGGGGAAGGGGAAAGGAAAGACTGGAAAGGAAAAATTATGAGAAATGAAAAAAAAATGGAAACGAAGTATGTAAATAGGGAAGAGTTTAGGGGTGAAGGGCACACAGGTAATGGGGAAAAAATAAGAACCAAGATACATCACGTACAGGTACAAGCACCCAAAGACAAATGTAAATGTACTGTATACCTAAAATTCAGCAATAAAAGAATTTAAGAAAAAAAATTAAAAAAAATAAAAATAAATAAAATGAACTGTCTATTCCAGGTAAGATAATCTCCCTGAGTTGCATGCTAGAAATAAAAGAATATAAACTATAAAAGATTTTCTAGTGAAATCCCTGGAATGTGCATTTACTGATCATGTCACAGAGATAAGAGAAAGCTTCCTGCAGTATTCAAATAGAATATTCATTTATTTTTTAAATTTATTCAGCTTATGGTTTTGGAAAATTTGCTGTTTTACTCTGGGTTACATAGTCTCCGTTTTCATGAAAGTTTACCTAAGACTGGAAGGAGAATTTAAGTACAGTAACCAATTGCACGTTTGACGACTTTAAGTAATTAAACCTTCAGGCCACTTGATGCTACAGTGCACACGTGGGATCGTTAAAAAACACAACCCACATCACTCACTGATTTCAGGGTTTTTAATTAAACGTAGAAATGGCTATTGTGCCAATTTTCTTCCCAGTCAGAAACGTCTAGTTCCGACATATGGCGTAATGCATCCCTTTAGTCTGGTAAAAGCCACACAGAACAGTGGTACGCAAATTGGTCACTAAGCAGCAACTTAACCACTCAGCAGCACCCAGTCACAGGGCCACTTTCTAGAGGAGGGAAGTGGAAAGTCTTTGCTTCCAACACCACCCGCCTGAGGGACCTAGAGATGCTCAGGCGGAGTCAGTCCATAAAGAATACATGGTGTGAAAAAGACAGCGAGCCCGAGCATGTCCCCGGAATGATTTTTTGCAAGTGCCACCGTGTCGAGCTGATGGAAGATTACTGTCTTTTGTTCAAAGAGCTTTCCTTGTAGTTGATTTAATTTTGTTAATTCAGCAATGTCTGTGTGGAAATTTGCAGTGTGCACATTTTTCTTAAGATAGCAAGGAAGGTGCAGGTAGAGAGTTTCACATCCAACAAGCCATTGACAAGAATCTCCCGCAGGATAAAGTTCTCCCTTGTTAGGAACAAGAGTAACTTGGGATTTCCAATCCAAGGTGGGTCTGGCAGAGAACTGCAGTTATCACTTCCAAGAAACTCTGGTCCCTCCTACAAAGACTAGGAATTTCCTGAATTTTTCGTGATGAGACATTTTGCTAAGGTAGCCCAAACTTATTCATTGTCTAAGTGATTTCCTCTAGGATTGCACATTTTAACAGCATTTAAATAAGAAATGAGGATTCCACATGAGCACCTTGCTAGATTTAAATGGAGGTTTAATATTTGACTTGCCTCCTTGCTCAAGGAGGGATGAATGCAGAAGATTCTCTGCTGCTAACATGCAATGAGTATAGAGTCTAAATATCAAGTAAAAAATGAAATCAGTATAAGAAGTTCCTCTTCCCAAACTACCCCCCCCAGTGATTAATGAGTCTATGGTAACATACGTATATATTTTTTCTTCTTTATTAGCATAGGTCTGTGATACACAATACCTTCACCCTGAAGAATTGATACATATACAGTTTGCATGCCGATCATTTTTACCAGCCCCTCCCCTCGCCCCTTCCTGTCCCCCCCACATTGGAGTGATTCCTCTTAATGAATATTTTAGGACAGAATCATTGATAGAGCTTACTCCAGCATCATAACTTCTGCATGAAATTAGCACTTCTTACATCTCAAGTTTCAATTTGTAAGCTATAGACAAAAGCTACTTCTTGGAAAGGTGAAAAGTGATTGCTAAGGATCCTCTTGTGGTTTGTATATGATTTCCAGGTCTTCAAAGGTATTTTAAGGCCAAGCAGGCCAGGTGCCAGCAAAGTATTGTCCTTTGGTTTTTATAAAGTTTTATTGGAATACAGCCACACACATTTACTCACATTTCATCCACATTTACTGCGGCTGCTTTTGCATCCTACAACTTAAGAATTTAGTGGTCGCCAGCGATGACAGGGTCCTCCCACCTAAAAATATACTCTTTAACCCTTTAAGAGATGGGTGCACACTTGAGGTAGACAAGTATCCTCCTTTCGGGCTAAAGAGGGCAGATCTACATAGAAAACATGATGTTCACTGAAAGAAAGGTGAAATGAAAAAGATGTTGATGCGCATATTTTAAAAACATGTAATATAGTTCTTTCTACCGTACTTTTAATTGTTATTATACCCAAATAATTAGATAAACCTCAAGGGAAAGAAGATATGAGTAGGAATGATCACTGAATGAGAAGCTTTCTATCCTGTTTGGTCTGGGGAGGAAGTAGCATCTTTCCTCTCTCCTGCACATTCAAGCACAGGAAAAGGAATGGTGAGGCTGATTCTACTGGACAAGATCTGGCTCTCCACAGTCCTGAGCCTGACCCAGCTTGGTGCCTGCAAGCTAAGAATGGTTCTTACGGTTTGAAATAGCCCCAACTCCCCCCAAAATGTCAAAGAAGGACATTTTTATGACGCGTGGAAAGTATACGAAATTCACATTTTACTGCCCATAAACATAGCTTTAGAGAAACACCACCACCTTCGTTGTGTACGGTGTGTGAATTATCCATGGTGACTGGTGTGCTACCTGGCAGAGTTGAGTATTTGAGACAGAGACTGTCTAGGCCAGTGATGGTGAACCTCTTAGGGACAAGCACCCAACTGCAACCCCAAACCTACTCACTTATCACAAAGTGCCAACACTGCAATTAAACCTCAACACTGAGGTTTTGGTTTAGAAAAAAAAAAATAACTCAACCATTAACTCCTTTTGTCTTACAAGTAAAAGAGATAACGTGTGTCTAGGTTTGCCACCACCGATTCTAGACCAAAATGCCTGACATATTTAACTATCGCGATTTTTGAGGAAAAAGTTCGATGGTCTCTGATGTATACTAGGGACCACTTTCCCCCCTGGGGCTGTTAATCTCCAACTTTCTCCCTTCAGAGTGCACAGGGAGCCTTGGTTCTCCCTCCACGTGAAAACTCCACTTCAGCTCTCAGCTGCTCGAAGAGCCATGTGTTTCTCGCTTTGTCCCCTCCTGTATATTTTCAGTTCAGATGCTCTCCCCAAGCCCCCGGAAGACTTACTTTTGTCCACAAAGTCCAACACAGTCATATAAGAAACTTGTCTGATAGTAACCAGTCTCCATGGCTGCTGAATATGAATTTAATGATGGTTGATTTAAAATAAAGTAAATGAGCACCAAATGAAGATATCAGTGAAATGCCTCCCATTTGATTACATCATTGTTCAGAAGCAGAAATTCTGAACTCTGCCATTCATTTTCAAGTGAGGTTTAGAAGGAAGATTTATCCTAATGAAATGTGATAGAACTGACCTGTGACTAGGGATTTGGAGAAAACCTCAAAACACTGTCCTGATATTTGCATAAGTCAAATGGAGAAAGAATTATGGTTCACCAGAAAAACTAAGCTATTTATTTCTCTCTCTCTCCCTCTCTCTCTCTCTCTCCCTCTCTCTCTCCCCCTTATTTTTCCATTTCTATCAGTATCTATCTACTTAACTACCTATCTATTGAGGCACAGGTATGTAAGATTTATATACATTATCATATAAGGTGTTACAATGCTGCTATAAACTTTGGTTTGACTCAGGCAAATCATATGGAAGATCTTTTGAAGTTCTATGGATGAATCACATGCATGTCATGTTTACCAAAATGAAAAATAAAACAAGCTGCAGAAAAACATACACAATTGGACACTGATACACGAAGTCTAAAAACATGCAAAACAATATGATAAACTGATTAGGAATATGCAAATGCACAGTCAAAGTATACAGAGCAATAAGGAAATAATACATACCAAAATCAGTACAGTAGTCATTTCTATAAAGTGTGGAGGAAATTGGTTCAGGGAATTAATTGGACTGGATTTATTTGTCCAAACCTGGTTTGGGATACAGATATTTTTCTGTATTCATGGCTATATTTGACCTAATGTTCTGATTATAATTTTTTTCAAATATACACAGAAGAATGATTCTATTAAAATGAGATCTGCTTGCCTTCTCAGGCATTCAAAAACTTCAAAATTATAGCACCTGCTTCATCTATCTTGGGTATTTTTCTTTCTTTAGCACACTATACATTTATATATAATTATATAAAATCATATATACAATGTGATACATGAAGATAAAATAGAGCCATATATATGGAGAGAGAGAGACATGTGTATTTGCTATTCATAATTGGGTGAACTAATTCCTTAAATTAAATCTTCCTCTGTGTATGTATGTATTAATACCTAATAAAAATATACATGAACTGAATAGATAGACATATGAGGAGAAACAAAGAGACAGAAACAGAGAGAGACAGAGAAAGAGACTGAGGAATTGGCTTTAAAAATTATAAAACTGACAAGTCCAAACTTGGGAAAATCTTCAAGTCGTTGCCCAGTTCCATCCAGGAATGCTTCCGTGTTTTCTTCACACTCCCCCATGTGAACTGCTGGGGACCTGGAAAGAGCCCATGCCCAAGTTTGAAGGGGAGAAAAAATGCAAAGAGTCCCTCTTCCTGAGGAAAAGTCAGTCATTTTTTCTTTTGGATGAGACCCACCCACATGGGAGCAGACAACCTCCTCCACTCTGTCTTTTGATTTAAATACTAAGGTCATCCAGAACATCCTCCAAGAAACACAAACTATAGTGGATAACCAAATATGTGGGCACCTTGTCACCCAGTCAAGTTGACACATAAGCCCACCAGCTCAACAACACTGTTCAACCACTGGTTAATATTTTCAAACTCCCAGGGAGCCTAGTTCCACAGCAAATGAATTTTAAGCTTAGAAATTCAACAAGGCTAATTAGCATACAGTACATAATGTGTTTGGAAGGAGGCCTGGGCAGTCTGTGAGCTAAATGTATGAGCTCATATTCTGAAGCTTGCTAGACTGTGTCCAAAATCAACACCAAAGCTCAGAAATCATTACAACGGGCCCTCGAGTTAAGACCAGACTGACATACAAATAACTTGGGTTATGACTGGAATTTTAGTTTTAATTTACAAAGTCTTGACTTATGATCCAAATGCCAGTTGCTTCTGCTTCCAGATGGTCTCAGATACAGACTGAATCCTTAAAGAGTTCTTGAAGGAATAGGACAGCATCCTCTCCCGTGTGGGGTTCATTGAGAAATCCTGGTCCAGGGTCTCTCTAAGGACCCTGAGATCTGCCTGTGTACAGGAGAGAGACTCTGAAGGCTGTGTAGAGGAGCCTGAGCCTTCACTGACCAACTTGAGTTACAACCAGCCCTCGGGATTGAACTGAGTTCATAAGTCAATGGTCCACTCTATTTATTAGTTCAAACTGTACAACAAATAAATATATCCCTCTTTAGAATGTATTTCTCATTCTGCCTAAAGCTAAGAAAAATTTCAACTTACACTTTATGTAGGTCATACATCTGCCCACCTGCTTTTAAAGGTGTAAAGTTAAACTCGCTTTTTGGCAGTAATGGGCATTGAACCCAGAATCCTCATATGGAGCTACATCTCCAGCCCTTGTTATTTTTTTTTTTTTCACTTTGAGATAGAGTCTCACTAAGCTGATGAACTGTTCAGGCTGAGCTCAAATTTATGATCTTCTTTCCTCAACTTCTCACATCTCTGGGATAACAGGAGCACTTAAACTCTTCAAGAACGATCTGAGAGAATGTCAGTGCCTTGAGAAAGCTACTCTGAACACTAATTTTGCCATATTTTTATTTCTACAATTTTGTTTGGCTAACGTGTTTAGATCAAGTTCATTTATGCATCTATTTACTTTAGAGGAGCTGGGGATCCAACCCAGGACACTGCACACAGTAGGCAAATGCTCTATTGCTAAGCTACACAAGCTACATGCCCAGCCCTTTACACTGGACTTTTCAGCATGACTTATTTTTTATTATCCTAACCTTCCTCATTGTTTCTATTTCCTGAAACTCTGTATCTGTACTTGACTCAGTGCATCTAAGAGAAACTCTTATGTACAGAGATTTTGGTGCACTTGACTCAAACTTGCTTTGCTGTCAGGCGTAGAAACCAACTCCACTTCCTGGATGATCCGTAACAGAGATTTAGAGATTATGCAGCCAAGATGTGAATTCTAAAGCAAAGTAAAAAGTGAGGAAATCTTTGTTCTCAGCTCAACAAGAAAGGAGTTTATTTAGACAATAAAGACAGGAAAGGGAAGCGGAAAGAAAATGAAGAGACAGGAGGAGATAGGAAAGGACAGGAGAGAAAGAGAAAGTATTTTACTTCTGTGATTTTTCCCACTCAAAAGCAATAATTCCACTCTAATCTTTAGAAAAACATCTGCCAAATGCCAACAGAGGAATGGTTTTTGGAATACCTGACCTACAGCTTTCAGAACTATCAAGATCATTAAACACAAGGCAAGTTTGAGGAGCTGTTGCAGCCAGGAAGAACCTAAGAAAATGTGACCAATAAATGTGATGTGGTGCCCTGGATGGGGTTTTGGAACAAAAGAAGGGTATTAGATTAAAACTGAAAACAAATCTGAATAAAGTGCAGGCTTCAGTGAGCGCTGTTACGATAATAAAATAACTGAGGCTCTCGGTTCTGCAGGCTCCAGGGCTCGGCATTGGCATGGGCGTGGCTTTGTGAGAACTTCATGCCTGAAGCTTGAGCATGGACCAGAGGGAGGGATCGTGGGGCAAGATGAAAAGCCAGATTATGATTTAGGGCTCCGACTGGGTCCTTTACAACGCTCTTTTGAGAGTGAACTGGGGTGCTAAGAGAACTACCTAATCATTTCCAAAGGATTCCCTGAGAATTCCCCCGAAGTTTTCCCACCAGGCTTCAACTCCTAAAGGCTCCTCCGCCTGACACATGGGTCTGTAGGCACCAAACCACATGCAAACCATAGCATGAAACAACCTTGGTTGTCAATCTAAAACGATAGTAAAATCTAAGTTTATTTGTAAAAGAAAAAAAGAATGAGAAAGGTAACATGAGTTGAATGACTGCAGATGAGTTACACCATCTCATCCACTCTGTGGAAGAGAAAATTTTACCTTGGTCATTATCTTGGTCAGTTCTTGCACCAAACCTGCAGTGTGGGGACCATTCTTCGCACATTTGCAGATGAAAATAAAACAGAAACAACACCACTTAAGCTAAGAGACAGCTGTCTGAAATGCTGTGAACTATCTATCAGAGCGAATATAATCTTAATTACATTTCAGACTGAGAATACCGAAGTTCAAATGTCATTCCATTTCCCACAAGAGACTGCAGTTCGCACAACCGAGATTATGTTGAGAGAACCACTCCCAGCACCACATAATTACACGCTAGGGCCTACTTATTTTTCAGGCCGCCAACAATTTTTACTTTTGGCTCACACACCCGAAAATAATCATTACAAGTCAGAAGGTAACCAGGTGGTAAGTGGGAAGATGTCTGAAATCCAGAATTGATTTTCCTCACTAAATTGCTGATGCAAGGAGATCGAAGTTCAGTGTTACATCCCTGCCCGACCCCAGTGAGAAGGCTGTGTGCAGGTCTGTGCTTCCCCACCTCTCCGCTTCGAACTCTTCCACACGAAGAATCATCAGCAAAGCTCATTAGCAGATCTGGAGATGGAGTTGCCGCAGTGACTAACCTTCTTCTCGAAATCATTGGCGATTATTAGATACGATGTCCTGCACCTAATGATAAAATCTGAAGTATACCAGTAGGGGAGTAAGAAGCATCAACAAGAAGATATTCCCTTATAGGTCTTTTCTGCACAGAGGCTGGTAGTCCTTTACTAGAGCTCCTTATTTAACTGTGATTATTTTAAACCATCACAAACATTTTCGGGGCGAGACAAAGACAGATGATGACTTACAAGGACAAGAGTCTTAAAGCTTTCAACAATGGCTGTAGAATTCCACCTTTCAGATAAAAAAGAAAAAAAGCATAAGATGGTATTTAAACTTTATTTATTTTTATTGTATTTTATCAGTACGTTTGCAATACATGATGATCACATTCGTTGTGGGGAGTTGGTTCAGGGAGACAGCACGTCTTAGGTTTTTTCCATCCCTTTCCCCCATTGCTAGGTCCTATTCCTCCTGCAGAATATCCATCTCCTCACTTTCTGTCAATTTTTAGTTTGCTGTGTCATTTATTTATATTTGGGGTTCTGTCCGTATCTCACAAGAAAGTAGTCACCTTTGTTCCACATCTTCTATGGAGTCAAGCATGCTGGTATGGTGTGGAATCATTTGCAGCAAGTAATCAGATGAGAAAGAGCTGGATGACATGATACATGCCTGTGTCCCCAGCACTTGGGACAGTGGGCAAAACAACCTTGAATGTGAGCCCACCCTGGGTGACATAGGGAGTTTAAAGCATTCTGGACTGCACGTTAAGAGCCGGTCTCAAAACACAAACAGAAAGACACAAAAGAGAAGGAAGCGGGTGTTGTGATGGTGTTGGACTGAACAGTCATGCAAATCCAGCCACTGCGGTCCTGAGCATAAAGAGTGCATAATTCGTAATGTATAAGTGATGCAGGAAGGGTGTTAGTTTTGGGACATGTACACAGGTAAAGAGATGCCAACAGACACATCACTATAGGCACAAATACCCGTGGAAATGGGTAATTCTTATGACTAGACTCAGGCACACTTTGCACCTGGGAGGTTAGACATGTAGAGAAAGCTGAAGTAGAGCTGTGCACATGCTCACGAGGGACAGCCGCCTGGGTCTCCGGCTTTGCCCTCCCTCACCTGTACATCTGTCTTGGCCTCTAGAAAGGCAGGCGAGAAGTAGCCCACTCACATCCTGGCATCTGCACAGGTTACATCCCAGATTTCAGGAAAGCCGGTGGGATAGAGGCTTGCTCTTAGCAAATCTAGGGGCTTCAGCTACTGCTGCTTCATTTACTGCGGGGTTATGTGACATTTGTTAAGTGATCAGTTCTAGAATATTGAGGATTATTGTCAAATTTACCTGTCTGTATTTTCCATAATGTTATCCTCACCTTATGGCAGGAAAAAAAGAAAAGAGAAGAAAACTGGGTTAATATTTACCCATTCTTTATCTTTTAATATTTCTCCTGGTACCCAGGACTGCTTAATGACAACTAGCAAACAGTCTCTGTCAGTGAGGTATAATTCATTTGGGCTGGAATTCATTTTAAAAAGCGGTACCTCTCTCTCTTTGCTTCTTAAAGGCTTCAATGCCTTCCAACTCAATTTGCTTTGACCTTTACAATGCGGAGAGCATGTCTTTTTCTCCTCCTGTGGAAATGGAAAAAGAATGTCAGGATTTGGAGCAGCGGACTCCAAATCGGTTTTGTAGGTCAGTGCCCTACCTGCTCTCCATAATGAGTATGGGCTCCCTTTTCTTCTTTTTCCTGACCCAAAATTCTACCTGAAAAAATATATTTTAATTTTCTTTAGCATTTTTCATAAGCCTGGGATTCAGTGTTCTTGACTTTCCCTGACTAGGATCCAATTGTGGCACATTTTTAAATGTTCTTTTCATTGTCATTGTCATCAGGCAAGGTCGTGCATTGCCACACACACTCTGCAACCCCAGAAAGCCATGGCTCCTGTCCACCCGAAACGCTGTCATCAATCCCACTTTAATTATTAAAAAAAATGCCACATTGTGCTGCATAGTACTCCTTCCTCCGTTCTTTTTTTTTTTTTTCATTTTAAAATTATTTTTCATTTTTCATAGTGGAAAGTATCAAATATACAAAAAGCACACTGAAAGGCATCATGAGCTCTCATAAATTCATTAGTCCACCTCAAAAATTATTTATGCTCTACTGTTCAGTATCATCCACACCTCCAGTGGCCACAATTCCTATGGAATTACAGTTGGCCTTCAGCCTATAGATGCTGTATCTGCATGTTCAACCTACTGTTGCTCAACAGTATCAGAGAAAGCTGGGGATTTAGCTCATCGGTGCCTCTGCCTGCCTCTGAAGTGCGAAATCTTGAGCTTGGTCCCCAGTACCAGAAGAAAAAATTGGGGAAAAATGTCTCTGTTCTCAACCTGTTCAGACTTTATTCTTCTGTCATTGTTTCCTAAACAATACCATTTATTGACCACTTAACATGGCATTTACATTGTGTCACGTGTTATAAATCATCAAGGGATTATCTGAAGCATAGCTGAGAAGGTGTCCATGTTTTATGCAAGGACTTGAGCATTTTATATGAAGGACTATTTTATATGATGGACCTGAGCTTCCTTTGATTTTGGTACACATGGGGAGGGAAACAGGGTTACTGACTGCATAACTGTTACAGGATCTTTTAGGCATAGAAAAACATAACAATTGTTTGCATAGTTTTAGCGAATGGATACACCTCTTTAATCCGGAACGCTGTCACGGTGTGTAGAACATTTTCATCTCTTTTGTCTCTTCCCAGTTAATCTTCCTACAAGAGGCAACCACTGTTTTGCTATGTTTTCCCTCAGCTCAATTCTGCTAGTTCTAGCAGTTCACATGAACCAAAACAGCATAGAAAAAAAAAGTGTGAGGTCTTCAGCATCATTTCTTTCATTATTATTATTATGTCTGTAAGCTTCATTCTGCATAAAAAGTTGCTCCCTTTGAGAGTGTTGTGGTATTGCATTGTACGAACACAAAAACTGCTAGCTTATCCATCTATGTTGCACACTTGGGCTGCTTCCAGCTTTCAATGATTGCAAATATAGTTATGATCATTCCTGTGCAATCACATCTCACGGATAAACATCTAAGAGTGGAATTTTTCTCTTAAAAGGAAGTCACATATGTGTATTGATCAGCTTTCCTATTGCTGAAACAAAAGACTTGGCATCACATCTTGATAGAGGAGAAATTTGATGACTCGCGGTTTCAGGGGATTCAGTCTATGGTTGGCTGGTTCCCAGGCAGAAACATCATGGCAGAAGGATATGGGAGGGGAAAGCTGTTCACTTCATGGCTTCCAGGAAGGGGAGAGCAGAGGAAGAGCCCACAGAGGAAGGGACTGAGGATATTCCCACCCCCCACTTCCACCAACAAATCCTCACCTCCAAACAGTTCATTCAGCTGTGAACTTGGCAAATCCATTAATTAGGTTAGAATCCTCACAATCTAATCACCTTGCCAAATTTTGATATGTTGTTGGGCCATGTAACCAGTAGGTATGAGAGATCTAGTTTCTCCCCCAAACATTTTGTTGCTAGCTTAAAAAAAAATTTAGTCATACCACTTGCTATGCAAATGCTACCATGTTTTGCATTTAATTATTTCCCTAGATGACTAACAATGTTGAGCTCTTTTACGTGAGCTTATCAGCTTGTTCATCCTGTGTGAAAATTTACTATTTTGAACAAATATTACCTACTCATAAATTATAAAAATAATGTTGTTTTTACCCCACACCTTCAATGTTAATATCTCACATGACCATGATGTCATCAGTGTGTGTAGGAAATGAACACTGATGCAATGTTATCTAAACTAGGACATTTTTGTTTCAATATGGGTTCATAGGTTAAAAAAATTATATGGTTTAAACCAAAACTGGCTTTAAAAGACACATAGAATCTTCTCTTATTTATCCTTCTTCCTTGTCTCTTTTCACCCTTTCTATTGTTCCCAGTATTTCTTCATGCATGTACGAATATGGATCATCATTCCCCTTTCCTTAGCAAGAAAGTAGCGTTCTACATAAAATCTTTTCCTGGTTCTCACTATTTTTTTTTTTTTCTTACTCAGTAGCTTTCTGGAGATTTTACATATCAGTTGCTACAGTACTTTCTCACCCTTTCTACAACTGCACCATATTTTATCCTCTGGATGTTCCGTACTTGCGTAACCAAATGTATTTGTAAAGACTCCTCCACCCCCACATTTATTAGGGCCATCTTTTACGACAGGGTTGTCAAAATTGCTCTCCATTTTAGAATTCCCAATCAGAGGATCCTAACCAGACAAGTTCTGCAGCGTGAGGCTGACCTCAAACTGGAAACTAAACTCTCATAGCTAAGACCTCAGTTCATTTAGAACAGACTCTTGAGCTCCAAAGAACAAGGATTCGATGGACAATGGGAAAATGTCCCTGGTGGCAGAATGTCTCACAAATGGTCCCAGCTCGTGTGTTGGAGGGACCCACAGAGACCAACTCCAATATTGGTGGGTTCAAGATAAAAACAGAAATTCCCACCGCCAGGAACAGTTTGCCGATGTACGTGGCCCTCTGAGATGGACACATTTCCAACGTCCCAGGCAGACCTCGGAAGACAGCTCAGACGCAGACACCTGAAAGGGATTCATGGCCTGTGATCCAGAATCCAAACCAGCAGACCCTTGCAGATCTTGAGGTAGCTGAGACCACTTCTCACTTGTTCTTCTGAAGCATGGCCCCTCTCCCCAGCTATACCGAGGACTCTGGAGCTTGGTTGGTCTCCTGTCTTCATGCACTGACAGCTTGATCTTGAGGAAATTCCTTGACCTCTCTTTTCCTCTCCATCATCTATCTCCCTCTTTATCAGGCTCAATTCTCTCCTGGAGACCCACACATCACTTCTCCTGCTTAAATCTCTCAAGTGACCCCACTTCGTATAAAAGATGAAATTCAAAAATCATAGTTGCAGAGACATGAAGTATAACTACATTTCCAAGAATGTGGAAATATGTGAAATTATATTATTTAAGGGCCAGAGAAGCAGGTCAGTGTTAGAGCACTTGCCTGGCATGTGAGTGCAAGGCCCTGGGTTTGATCCCCAACACCAAAACGGAAACGCAAATGACATTATTTAATAATGCTCACCTGGGGCCGGGGATTTAGCTCAGTGCTTCCAATGCCTGCCTCGCAAGCGCAAGGTCCCGAGTTTGATCCCTGGTACCAAAAATAAATTAAAAAGTTACAAAAAAAATAATGCCCACCTATAAATGTATAGGCATGTATATGAATGTACACTGACAGCAATAAGAATGCTCTATTCTAGCTCAGTATTGTGCACAAGAGGGATATAGGTGACTTCATTTCAGGTACAGCATTAAATAAAAAAAGACAGCTTTCTCCTCATCTAGTTCTCCGGAAATAAAAACCATCTACTCCCTGCCCCAGTATTGGTTGCCTGGTGCCCAACTATGGCGTAGGCTGGATGAGCTTTCCTGGTACAAGACCCCATATTTATATGATCCCAAGATGTTACACATGGCATTGTTCTGGACTAACAATGCACCCAGAGCATTATCAGCAGTACAAAAGTTTTATTGCTGGAAGTAGGCACGACCCAAGTTTTCACTTCAAATTCCATCAAGAGCTGGAGAAGTGGAACTGTTTTTAATTTAAGCTCGAAGCAGTAAGTGTAAGCATGGGAATAATACACTATTCACAAGTCAGTGGGAAATAAGATTTAAAATACACTCTCTCACAGCATAGTGGGGGGAGAAGTTTTGTTCCTACTGTTTTTCCATTTATTTAATCATTGGCGTGTGGGCTTTCTCGTCCCCCCAACTAAGTATTGGAGTTGAAACAAAGGAAAACATTTTTCAGATTAGATGGATTAAACTCTGTCCCATTTTCCCCCCAAATGTGCAAATGACTGGAACAATTTGATTAACATGTTTTTGGAGAGGTTGAAATAATGTGCTTACTGGGAACACCATGTCACTGATAAATCCTTTATGTGCAGATGTGGCATGTGTATATTGGGACTATTATGTAGTCTCTATTGTCCACTTCTGACTACTTTATTCTAAAAATGCAGAGGACAGGAGGAAGGGAGGAAGGAAGGAAGGGAGGGAGGGAGGAAGGGGGAGGGGAGGAGAGGGGAAGAAAGGAAGTGGAGGAGGCAAGGAGGACGGGAGGGAGAGAAGAATGAGAGACAGAGAGGGAGAATAAACTGGGTTTCTCAATGATTAAGTCCACCCTATGGAACGGAATGTGTGCTTGAGTGTTTGAGGGTTGTTTGCTATTTCTAAAAGACTACCGTCATGTTTGCTCGCCCAGTGTATAAGTCAAGAATGAGACAATCTGCTTCTTATTTAGCTGTCATGTCAAATATGCTACCCGTACACACAGGCTCCTTCTCCAAATGCTTCCTGAGCAATTCTTCTCTTGAGGCTGTTTATAGCCAAGGACAGGACATGAGCTGTGGAAAACATACTAAAGAGTTGCAGCAATGAAGTCTCATTTTAAAGATATGAATGGATAGTTGGTGCCTTTGATTCTTTCTGCAAACACAGTGTAATTCAAAAACTCTAAATCCTGTCCTTCACTTCTTTCGCTTCTGAGGTAGCTTTGGATTTTCGGGAAGGCCAGCAAGGAAGCAGATGGTAAATGTTGACGTCTTGTTCGAATTTCCTCTTTTGTGACGATTTCCGGTTAGGTCAAGGCCACATGAAGAAGAACATGGTGCACTGAAATGGGCAACTAGGACTTCACAAAGATCTGCTGACAGAAGCATGGGAAGCCGTGCTATGAGGGGCAGGGGGCGGACTTGCCAGGTGGGGAAATGGAAGCCGTCTGAGTTTAGGGACAGAGGGAGCCATCGGTATGTAGGGTCTGAAGGAGCAAGTGGAAGAGCAGAGTCCAGAAAAGCTTAGCCACCTTTAGCTTAGAGACACAGCTAGCAGTGTGTGCGATCCCTAGGGACAGTGCAGACAGGATCAGCACAGCGAGGCCCCACCTGGACATCTTCCCAGCTCTCCCCAGCAGCCTGTCTGCGGGGGATTCTGGTACTGTGGTCCACTCTACATCAGCCCTCTTGAGCCTGCCACAGAGTAGAGAGGGTGGTGGGAGGGCCGAGATGAACGCCCAGCACAGCCTTGAAGGATGGATGGAGAGTGGTGAGATCCCCTGCTACCTGCTCCACACATGATGTTCCATCTTCACGCTGCAGGTTTTGGCTGGGGGACCATTCCTTGGAGAAGAAGGAGCCCAGTAAGATCACTGTGATATACCTACTTCCCGAGTATTTATTGCTTTCTTCCATAGTAGCCTCAAAGAAAGATGCACGTTTTCATTTCCATTTCCCTAGTCCTTTTAAAGATGGCGCCTGCACATCATGGCATAATCTGGCCTGAACACACAAGTATCCATGTGAGTTGGTTGGATACAAGGGCAGACATCACTTAGTACAGTAGCATTTTGCTTCAGTGGCTTCTCCTTGATGCTCACCCCTGTGGCCACAGAACCTAACCCTAACTAGAGTGAACTTAAATAAAGTGTCCATGTCAGTGAGTCTCCCCTCAGTTTTCCAGCTCCCCGGAGGATGGAAACGTAAGGCAGTGCTTAAAATCTGTCAATTCTATGTTTTTCCAAAGGCTTTGCTTGAGTCTGTGGAGCCTGCGGCCGCTGCCTGTCTCTCCTTTAGAACGACCAAACACCCCAAAGTCTGCAAATAAAGACACTGTAGGAAGGGGGGCCCAGAGCTGGCCTGTTACAGATGAGTGCCACCGGAGCTGAGTTTTGACCCTGTAGAGAACAAGGCCCTGCTTTATGACAGTAGATTGACCCTTACATAATTTCACAGGCTTACAACATCAGCCTCCTATGATGGCCCACAAAACATGAGATGAATTTTCATTTCTCCATCTGAGAGAGAGAGAGAGAGAGAGAGAGAGAGAGAGAGAGAGAGAAGGAGCCACACTTCCAGAACCTGCATGAGGTGTCCTGATGTTATTATTCTCTTCCTATTCCCTTGATCCCCACACAAAGCTCTTATATGACATCTAAATCAAGAGACCCACAGACACCCACAGACCCCTGAGGAGAAAGCCTGTATCTTCCTTGAATTTCTACCAGACCAGAAGTTTCTGGGTAGTGTCACTTGCTGCAATTTCCATTAAGAAAATAATAGAGCTCTTGAGAAGAAAAGTCTTCTCTATCATGGAATGTGCTTTCCTGAACTACATATATGCCTAAGCTACCTTCTTCATCTGGATTCATACATGTATACACACACACACACACACACACACACACACACTAATACCCCCTCTCCCAAGACAAGTGCATTCCCTACTCACGTGACTTTTTCTGAGGGTGGAACCTGAGACCCACTCCTAGAAATAAGGTCAGCAGAGGGACAAGAGTTAGGGAGACAATCCAAACAAAGAAGCCCCAAGAGTGCCCCCAAACAAGCAGACTACCTTCACTTTCTTCCCATTTGGGTCCCTCTAGGTACGAGGGATTGTCACAGGATGTAAGCAGGGAACAAAAGAAGACGACATCCTTACCTTACATTGTAGAAGGGAACCACAGTAATCAGAGTAAGTCAATTACAGGGTCTGTTGGAACTTGATGAATGTCATGGAGGAAAACAGCCAAACAAAGAGGCAGGTTTCACCCCTAAGTGTTTACGTACAAAGATCGAGCTCACCATTCTAATGTATTCCCACGTCTTGTTTTGTATTACCCTTTTGTTCTTTGCCTTTAGTCACAAACAGAAAAACATGGCAAACAAACAGCTTGCTGGGGAAAGTAGCACGGCACATTTAAAGAGTGCTGCTGCAAGCAGGGTATTTGAGGAAGCCAGAGAGTACATTTTGCATCTCCGAGAGAATTTTCTGTATGTTCTATTACTTTTCAATTTTTTTAAATTTGTTTTTAAAATAAAAAATTTAAATCTAAAATAATTTCCTGTTTTCAAAACATATGTAAACAAAATTTAAAATAGAGGAAAAAGATCCACTTTGAGGTAAGGTCACTTGGCTTGGCACAAGGGAGCCTCCTGGGGTTTTAAATGTGAAAGGCCCATATCAGCTCTATTCAATAAAGCTTTCTGATGCTAATTTGCTTTCCTTTTCTTTGCTTTCCTTTCCTTTTCTTCACTTCCCTTGGCTTTTTATCTCAAGACTCCAATTCTCCTGCCTTGGCCTTTGAAGTACTGGGATGACAGGTGTACACCACTGTACCATGTTGCAAATTTTCTTTACCTGAGATTCCCGATACGGTAGCCGCTAACCACGTTCAGCTATGACTCACCTGTGACTGCTGCTCATGTGACAAGCAGCTCCTGCAACTGCTGAAGTGAGTTTTACAACTTCATTTTTTTTTTTTTTGGTACCAGGGGATCAAACTGGGGTCCTTGCCCTTGCAGAGCAGGCGGCGAAACCACTGAGCTAAAATCCCCAGCCCTACAACTTCATTTGTAATCTGTGTAAATTGCAGTCACTGTGTGTGCCCCGTAGCTGCCATATTAACACGAATGGCTCCATGTCCCCTCCTGCTCCATTTGCACGTGAGAATTTAAATCTGGTGTCCAATGTCCTCCTGGTGGTTATAGTATATCTTATAAGGAATCCACAAATACACCAGTCTCCTTCCCACCCAGTGCACTTCAGGCCGCTCAGTCAGTTTGATTACAGTGAGTATTGATCCATAGCATAGGCTAAGCACAATTCTATGCTCAGGAGGTGCAAAGATGCAGGAGTCTGTGCCCTTGCGTGCTTCCCTGTGCCCTTTCAGCTCTTCTTCTCTCCTCCTGCTTTCTCTGCTTTCAGTAGCATCAGCCAACATGAGTCTCTTCTTATCTATTCTCCATGAGCGTCCAGCCAGATAAATGTTCATCAGCACAAAATTCTCTCAGCCTAATTTGCCACTGAGCATTAAAGGACCCTGTAGAAGGGAGCCTAAACCCAGCCTGCAGCTACCTTTATCCCAGAGACGGCGCGATAGATATCACGTCAGAGAGAAAAACGGATGGAGATGTTTCTCAGAAGTGGTTAATAAAAGTTTCCCCGCACGCGCAAAGCTGATGTTTTAAAAACTGTCAGCACTTTTAGCTTCTCCTCTGACATGATTGACATCAATGAAGCAAAGCCTCTCTGAGCTGATAGATGAAAGGTAAACTGGGATGCTAGTGTCGGCTGGCTTCCTAGCAGCCACCCTGGAGATGAACACAGTGCTCTTCTTTGGAGGCATGCACCGAAAACCCACCAGGGTTAGAGATGTAAGCAGATAATGCAGACAAGGTAGAGAGGGGCGGCCGCTGCAGCACAGGGAGCCTCACATGGCCTCATTCCACGCAGAGGAGCTCTGACTGGGAAAGCTGAAGTGTTTCCATGTGCGCTTAGCCATTAGGTCAGCGCTGCCTCTGGAAGGTCCTCAAGTCCCCGGACTTCTTTCTCTCCCTCCAGGAGGAGCAGCCTGCAGACATCTGAGTCTCTGGAGATGAAACGGAGCCTTAGAGTTTGTGGAGGCTGAAGCCACCCTGTGCCCCAGCCCGAGTAGCCCGTTCTCAGGATGCAACCTATGAAGCCCCTTTGGGAAGAGAGCAGGAAATGCAGTGGGAAGTAGTGGGCAAGAAGTGCGGGCTCTGCTGCTCTTCCCTAGCATTGTGCCCTTCCTTCGCGCTGTTTGACATCAGACAGAGGTGAACTGGGCCAAAGGACATGGGTCGTGTGATCACTGGGCTTTGGTTTCCATGAATCTCCCGAGCAAAGTGTGCATGTCTGGCACTTGTGTGTGGATGGAGCTCTAGATCCTCATTTTCCCACTTAACCGAACTCTGGAAGCCAAATGTGAGGCCAGAATCCGCACTCCGGAGAGGGCAGCCTGGAAGACCAGGTGGCAGCTGCAGCACTGAGAGACCCCGGAGCCTCCGGAGGTGGAAATGCTGCAGGCGGGGAAAGCTGTGTGCAGTACCGAGTGAAAGGATCCCAGCTGGGGACATTGATAAGATCATGCATGATTGAATTGAACTGAACTTTGTTAGGCAGAAAGTTAGACATTAGCAGGTGGCCAGGGGATACTGAAAAGCAAAGGACATGTGATGCCCCCCAACCCTTTTTCTTTCCTTCAATTCCTGAGTCATTAGCTATAAAGTGTATACAAGCTTGGGGTTTCAAAAAGTAGCCCCCGAGAACGTGCCATGCTCTGAACTCGCTGATGAGGTCCAGGGTGTGTAGAAAGTGCAGACCATGGGTGCAAGGCTGGGAAAAGAAGGTCTCAAAAAAAAATTACAGGAGATATTGCCCTAAGGAGTAAACAGGGACCAAATTCTCTCCGCAGAAGGTAAACACAGTCCATTTTACCTGGACAAGAACATTGACTATCAGAAAAGGAAAGGGTATTCCTTGAAAGACCCAATTAATCATATAAATATAACCCGAGTTCATCCGCCATCTTGAAAGTTGTCCAACTTCACACTTGAAAGTAAATTCTCTCTTTCCCTCTCTCTCCTCTCTCTTCCCTTCCCTTCCCATCCCCTCTCCTCTCCTCCCTCCCTCTCTCTTCTAGTCCCTTCCCTTCCCCTCCCCTCTCCTTCCCCCCTCTGAATTTCTACCATTTTCCAATACACTTCACCTATACTCAATGCAATGATCTATGTGTCTTGCCTGAAATTTTAGGTCACAAACACAGAGAATCAAAGTGTGTCACTGGTTCCTCAGGATGTGAGGACTTAAATTCCTGGTGGCTACATGGCCACATTACATTTTAATGAAACATGATAGAATTTGTGATATCCACTTCAGCACAAGCTGTATTCAAAACCACACCAGTACATCAGGCAAACCCTCCGGCTTCTAACCCCCCTACCACCACCACCCTGGCCCGGCTTGTTTTAATAGCTAGGAAATAACAGCCTGTTTGCATTTCAGAGTAAACAGAAAATATATTCCATTTCCTAAATTGCTTCCATTACAGAGCCTCTCGCCAGCATATCTGAGGAAAAGAACCATGTGTTTTCTCAGGAGATCACAAACTGCTTGTATTTACCAGTGTTTTGGTTTTTCTATGAAGAATTTAGGGATATGCAGCAAGGAGTTGGTAATGAAGACTTTTTTGTTAGAAAAAAAGAATGCAACAAAGAACAGTACATTTACTGGCCTTGCCCTCTGTGGGAGAGTCTGGTGATGCATGTGACAGGAAACAGCAATACTGCTGTGAGGTGGGGACTGAGGTGCAAGAATTCCTTGGGTTTTTTATCCATTAAGTTTATCGGTGCATTTAGGTAGACAATACACTGACAGTCATCATTGGGTGCTTGTGCCTGTACCTGATGTACCTTGGTTCTTATTTTTTTCCCATTGCCTGTGTGCCCTTCACCCCCTCCACCCTTCCCTATTTACCAAGATTTTGTTTCCATTTTTTCCTTTTCTCATAATTTTTCCTTTCCCTTCTTTCCTTTCCCCTAGCCCTCCTACGTCCTTCCCCTTTGCCCCTTTTCTTCCTATTTCACATTACCTAATATACATTTAGTCCTTATTTACACTCTCAGTTTCTCACACTAGAGAAACTATTTGGTATTTACACATGTGTGTCCTATTTATTTCACTGAAGAGTATCGCCTCAATGTGCATCCATTTAGCTATGAACAGACATTTCTCAGACAAAGAAGTAGAAACAGCAAATTAACATATGAAAAGATGTTCAGCGTCACAAATGAAAACAACACTGAGATTCCACCTCACCCCAGAAAGAATGACTGCCATCATGAAATCAACCTGCAAATGCTGGTGGGGGTGTGGAGAGAAAGGAACCCTTCTCCATTGTTGATGGGAGTGCAGACTGGTGCAATCACTGTAGAAATCAGTATGGAGATACCTCGAAGAACTAGGACTAGAGGTCCCATTTGACCAAGCTATTCCGCTACTGGGAATCTTCCCCAAAGAATTAAAAGAATCATACCACAGTGATATATGTGCACCCATGTTTATAGCAGCACAGTTTGTAATAGCAAAAGCTTGGAAACAGCCCAAGTGTCCATCAACTGGAGACTGGATAAAGAAGGTGTGCGGTTTTTAAATACATAAAGTGGAGTCCTACTCAGCCATAAAGAACAAGAGACTAGAGACATTTGTAAGAATTCTTTTGAGAGGTGTGGTACCATGGTGAGTTTGGAGGAAGTGTTCCTTGGAAGGGCATCTAAGTGCTTTGCAAAACCCCCAAGATCCTTCTGAAGAGATAGATAATTAATAGATTTGGAATTGGGTGGTTGGTTTAAGAATCAGACAATGACAAATCAAAGTCAAGTTGAAGTTCAGAATTTGGAGTGTTCAGGCTTTCAAGCATGAAAGCTTTGATGGACGATTTAGACAGAGTGGTTGCCCTTCCAATCTGTCTTCCTCCCTCCCTCCCTCTCTCTTTTCCTTCCTTCCTTCCTTCCTTCCATTTTCTTTCCTCTCTACTCTTTTCCATTTCTCCATTTTTTTCCATACTAGTGGCTATATCCATGGTCTTCACACTGAGCTACATGCCCAGCCCCATTTTGTATTTTTGAGACAGAGTCTCACTAAGTTGCTAAGTTGCCCAGGCTGGGCTCAAACTTGGAATCCTCCTGCCTCAGCCCTCCAGAGTGCTGGGATTACAAGTGGGGCCACCACAACTGGTGGCTTTTTTTCTTATAATATTTTACTTATAGAATTTCTATGGCATGCATTATGTAACCTTTGAAAATATAATAAAAGGCAACCAAAGCAATAATATAAAATAAGAGCCTATCTCTCTCCCCCCAAAATCCCTGAAACCATCATGGAGAATTTAGTGATTGGGGAGGGAAGTTTCTACCTGAGGACTGGGGTAGGATGAAACAGGATAAAGTCCTCTAGGGTACAGAAAATCCCCATTGTCCTTCTGGGTGGACACTATGCAGGCTTTTCATAAATTAAGAAAAAGGTTATCTAAATGGACAACAACATATTTGCACTTTGTAGAATTTTACACCTGAATAGGAAGAGAAATTTTATATATATATATATATATATATATATATATATATATATATATATATATATATAGTCATTTGTTATGGCTTGTATCTAGACATCCCCTGAAAACCTCATGTACTCATAGGTGGGGCTTTTTGGAGCTGGCTGGCACTAGGGTGTATAATATTGGGATTAAGGGTATGTGGTACTAGATTAGTCCATTGATTCCTTTACCATAATTTGTGTGTGGATAATAGGAAGGCCCACTCTGGGTGTGGGTGGCACCACCCAAAATGTTTGTAACCTGGATAAAGTAAAAGGGAAAGGGAGGCTTGCTACTGCTGCTGGGTCCTGCCTGCTCTGCCATGGACTGTTTCTCCTCTACCACACCCCTCTGCCCTGCCACCCTGCCTTGAACCCAGCTGACTATGGACTGAAACCTCTACAGACTGTGGGCCAAAATAAACTTTTTCTCCTCTAACTTGTGGGTATCCAGTATTTTGTCTCAGCAGTGAGAAAAGTGACTAAGATACCTCAGTCTTACCACTCTTTGGAAATTGCTGTGTGACTCTTTTCAACTTTGCTTTGTATGTGTGATGGTGCATACATGTCTCTGTGTGTGTGATGTAACTGTATGAACATACAATTTCCAATCGCTTTTCCCCTTGATGATAAATGTGAACATGCCATCCTGTCAAACATTCTTCTGCATTATGAATTGCAGAGATGTTAACATTCCACAGTGCGACTTTATGCCACTCCCTATAGAAAAGCATTTCGGTGATTCTGTGTTTTTAACCATTGTAAATAACACTAATAAACATGCTTGTAGCTCATTATATATTCAGGATGCTGGTGCTTTGCTGCAGAGTTAAAATATTCATCTGTCCTTGTAAATTGCCTCCCTTATTAAATCTGCTGCTGAGCCCACAAAATAAGGGGAGTCATAGTTTAATGCTGGGTGTAACTATTTTGTATCTGAATGTCGAAAAGAAAACCATATTTTTATAGCAGGAGAAAAAGTTAGTTTGAGGAAGAAATTGAAGAAAATAAAGAAGGCCTCCTTCCCTGGATTTCTGCTCTTGTATATACCAATACATCTTTTTAATGGAGTTTCCATTTTTAAAACCCATTAGCCATCTGGGAGATATTTTTTTTAATGATTTGAGAGGTTACAGTTGGGATGAGATTTTTCACATAAATAACCAAAGCCTGTTCTACAGAAATAAAAAGCCTTTCTTATTTTTTTTAATGAGTAATATTATTAAAGCAATTATTCCCTGAAACAGTCAACATGTTTTTCTTACATTTTTTATTAGTAGTATGTAAAGAAGGGCACAATCTCATGCCAAAGAAAGTCAAGAGGATTCCAAGGGAGAATAAAGCACTGAAACCAAATTTGAGGGTGGGTGACTTGTTGAACAGTAAAGGAGACAGCAAAGCAAAAAGCAATGTGAGTAATGTTATTGTCCTCTGAGCAGGAGGCAGATGGCTCATTCTTTCTTCCTGGGCAGCCATCTTGGATACGGTTAGTGCCACCTTGGATACTAGTGTGTATCTGAACTTGCGGAAGAGGAGCGGCATACAGGGACATTAAGGCAAAGCTCACTCTGATTTTTGATCAAATGAAATCAGAAACTTATGTCCACAGCAGAAATTTACATCATTATTTATCCGCAGAGATTTAAAGCATTATCTCTGATTTGAATCAGAGATTTATGTCCACAGCAGAAAGCACGAAGAGGTTCACCTTTGCAAACTTGGCTTTAAGGAAGCCTGTGGCCAATGCTTGTACCTCCCCTGCTGTTGTAATCAGGGTTTTAGCAAGGAAATACATTTAATATACATAATTTATAGGATTATTTCATGACATTTACCCAAAAAATCAAATACGGAGGAGTAAAAGAGATTAGCCACACGCTAGATGCCTTACAAATCCATCTAAGGGCCTGGCTCCCATAGCAATGTCTCGCACAAGTCCAGCTGAAGGCCTAGAGCCCAAGGCAATGTCCTCCATGAGTCCAGCCAGTGGCCTAAAGCCCACAGCAGTGTCTCATGCTTGTCCATATTGAGGATCTGCACCTGGAAGGCCCAAAGGCCAGTGGCAGAAGCCAGAAAACCTATGTCAGTGGGGTGAAGGATTTGTGCCACCAGGCTCAGGGATCCACATTGGAGCCAGGAAGTGATGCTCACGGTGGAGATCAGGGCTCCCCTGATGAGAACAGCAGCCATCCCCAGCGACAGTGAGGCCCAGCTCCTCCTTTGACAAGAACAGCCAAGTTCGCATCAGGAAAACCACCCACAGCAAGCTTCTCCTAGAAAATCAACACCCCACAATCTTCCCCTCCAGTTCTCTTTTGTTGTTTTGTCTTTTGTGTGTTGGTTGGGGGGGTTGGTACCAGGGATTGAACTCAGGACCTTCCACTTGGGAGGCAGGCGGCGGCACCACTGAGCTAAATCCCAGCCCTCCGGTTCTCTTTTTATGCCATTGGCAACAATCCTCAGGTGGGTCTCCCATGCCCAGCCACGCTGATTCAGTTCAGCTGGGCATCCCAAGTTGCCCATTAGTTAATCCATCACTCCTATAATTCTTCCTTGAACGCTGCTACCTGCTTCCCATAGAAAAGTGAGAAGGACTGAGTTCTCTGGAGGGTATTATGGTTCAAGAGAGAAAAGTAATTCAAAAAACAGCCAAATAAGACAATTGGTATTCTCTAGGCCTTGAGAATCTGTTTGGCACAGACTCTTTGATGGGAGAAGGGAAGAGGAAGACTTTAAGAAATATTATATCCGCCAGGTGGTCTAAAGTAGGGTTTCCCAGCCCTGTCCTGTGGACACCTTGTGCCTGGTGATTGTTTGCAATGGGGCCTGTCCCGGGCCTTGCAGGATGTTTGGTAGCATCCTTAATCTCCAACCACTACACGGCAACTCCTCTCAGGAGTAACAGCCAAGGCTGTCTCCAGCCATTACAATATTCCTTGGGAATCCACCAACCACTCCCAGTTCCCAATCATTGCGCTACAAAAGTGATTTCCGTATAGCGGAAACTGTGCCAGAAGGGAGGAACTGCAAAATGTTTGAAGAGAATAGAAGATAATTCTACTGATCTTGGAAGCAAAGTATAACAGCAAGTGCAATATTAGAGCTGGATTGCAAAATAGGATTTTCCTAGAAGTTTCAAGGAGGAGGCAAAAAGCCAATCTATGAACAAGGAACAAGGTGGATCTAGGAATATCTTTGGAAGGTTTGGATGCACAGAATTCTGGGAAAATGGATTTTAGTGGGTGAGGCTTTGGGGAATACTGAAGGTAATGGCTTAGCCTCTTATATGTACC
Organism: Heterocephalus glaber; assembly: GCF_053883595.1. Taxonomy (NCBI): domain Eukaryota; kingdom Metazoa; phylum Chordata; class Mammalia; order Rodentia; family Bathyergidae; genus Heterocephalus; species Heterocephalus glaber. The sequence goes on from NW_028258189.1 coordinate 2,282,531, forward strand.
ATGGAAATCTGAATGGGAAATGTATTACTCCCCAGAAAATAGAAAGATACTGAAGGTCCTTAAACAGGGGAGGGAGAGTAATAAAAAGAAGCCAAATGAGTGACTTAGAAAGTTGTTTGGTAACGTAGAGAATTTAGGACAGATGACAGGCTTTAGAAAACCATTTGATGGCCATTACAAGGTTCCACAAAACAAAAGGAAAACATATTAACACGGGGAGTCCAAAAGGGAAATGTTTGCTCCACTTACTGGATTAGGGGAACACTTAGATGAAAGATGACTTATAAGTGAAAATCTTTCCTTTTTTCTCTACCAAGCTGAATTTCAGAATATAATTACATTTGCATCCCACTTTTAAATTAGGAAATCTAAGAAAAGGATTTTGCAATCTGAATTCTTCTCATACATGCAAATTTTTTCAATTGTGTGTGTGTGTGTGTGTGTGTGTGTGTGTGTGTGTAATGAAAGAAAGGAGAAAGCCTGTGAGATCCACATTCATGGGATACAGCAGTTAAAAAAACATTGGGTCTGGGTGTGGTGGTACAGGCCCCTAATCCCAGCATTATGGGAGGCTGAGGCAGGAGCATCCCAAGTTCAAACTCAGCCTGGGCCACTTAGCGACCTAGCAAGACACTGTCTCAAAATACAAAATTAAAGGAGGCTGGGGATGGAGCTCGGTGTGAAGGCCTCCGTTCAATCTCCAGTAATGCAAAAGCAAACAAACAAAGGAAGGCATTTGCTCCAATCTGGCACCTCAGAAACATAAATAGGAAATGTGCTCTGTACGGAGCCCCTGGGCGATTTTGTGCTGCCTGCAAAACACCACGCAGGAAGGATCCTCCTTTGTCCTTCATGAATCTGGTACATCAGCATGATATCAGCTTCCAATTCTGTGTTTGCTGCTAAATTTCAAAATCTCAGGAAGTGACTTTAATTTAAATTTCTCAATAGCAATCTTGCCTACCGAAGATTCCTACTTCACAGCCTCATTCCCACTGTTACCTCACTTTAGCATCTCGAGTAACCTCCTGCAAGCACATCTGTGTGGAAGTGTGTAATGACATTGTAGGCAAAATGTTTCCAAAAAGTGTGGATCTCATTGACAAAACCAACAGCCGTCTCCAGCTATCAGAATGCATGCTGTATTTTAGCTCAGGGGTGAACCCCTAACTTGCAAATCATTTCAGAATTTTAATGCCATCGTTCCCAGTGGCTTCCTGGGTAAATGGCTTTGTTCTAAGTGACTTGAATTCATGTTCTCTCTGAATTCCAGTGAGTTATTACAATACGGCTTTATTTGGGACATCACGAAGGACACATGGATTCTACTTTGCAGGAGAATGATTTCCAAACTGTGCTCCCAGGGAGGGTAGACGTCGGGGAGTGCGAGGAGGAGACCGTGAGAGAAGTGAAGTGTGGAGGACAGGGCGGAGGGGAGTGGAGTCATTTCTTTTACAGACTGCACATTGTCTAAAGAGATTTCGGTGGTGACCAAATGCTGGATGAGTGTTTCAGAAATAGATTTGCCCCCTTAATCAAACCCTGAGTGGAGGGTCTAATTATGGGATTCCAAAATAGGCAAGGGAAATGAATTTGTATCTCACATCTATTTTGTTCTCTGATGTTCGCTGAATAATACAGGATAATCTCATGACTGCAGCAACTCATAGTAGGAATCCCGGAGCAGGACTCAAGTGGCTTCCAACAGGCTCTGTAAAATGAGTTTAGCATTATCTACCCCCACATTCCTGTGCCCCGGGTTGTGAATACCAGATGAAATATTAATTTTAAAAGTGTTTTACAAACTCTAAATGACTGGTTACAGGACAGTACGATTTAAGAAAGAAGTCACCCAAAGTCACCAGTGTGTGATTCTTCTTCCCGGAAGTTAACGATATTACATCTGACATTTTGGCATAAGGAATCAAACTATTTATTCCATGCATTCAGTGTTAAGAGTGCAGTAATTTTCTCAGAATTATCTACAAGGCACAACATTTCCAGAGTGCTCTCTGTCCCTCTGTGAGATTTACAACGAACGCTGCTTTGGGACTGTAACGACTTCACTTAACCCGTAAGTCCCCAGACACCAACTCTGCACTGGAGATGGCCCCTTAGATTTTCATAGAAGATGTCAGGGTCAAAATGATTTTCATTTACAACTGGCAACTGGGCACATACCTGTAAACCCAGCTCTGTGGAGGCTGAGGCAGGAGGATCTTGAGTTCAAGGTCACCCTGGCTGATATGACAGGATCTTGATTCAAAACAAACAAACAAAAGGAAGTCAGCCATAGTACCTAAAATTAAGAACACTATGGAATGCCCATGACTCTTTCAAGACATCTATATGGATTGGTAAAAAGCTCTATATGCCCCAGAATATCATGCGGAAAATATACATTCTGAAAAATGAAGTTCGAGGGGTGTTCACCGGAATCGCACACATTCCTACATCAGGATGCAGTAGTTAGAAAATTAACTATTAATGAAAGCCCTCCCTGTCTGGTGATAACGGAAAAAAATCTCAGGTTTATTTATTTAGTCAATGAATATGTGCATTTGCTACCTGTGTGTCAAGAACCCACGAACGAGAAATGCAGCAGTGCACAAAATAGATAAGAAATTCCAGTTCATGCAAATTTCAACTCTATGGGTAATACCATCTGGCTGTGCCCAGGAAACATTATTAAAAGAGAGACGCTAACTACTACCGGTGTCTCTGTCAGGTACACATCCACCTATGAACACTATCATGATTTTACTCACAAATCTTTTTCTCCTACTATACAAAAGTGACTACTCTCTTCAGATAGCATATATACTATAGTCGGCCTTCTATATCCAAGGTTTCTGAATACTCAGATTTCAACCAAACGTGCATCAAACATATTCCAAAAGGTTTGTGTGTGTACTGAACACACACAGACATCTGCCCTTGTCATTCATTACTCCATAATGAGTGAAATATACCAACTACATTGTTAAAGTGAGAGATGATCAAAAGTAGAGGGGAAGAGATACACAGGTGTTTATGCAAATACTACACCTTTTATGCAAGGACTTGTGTATCCCTGGATTTTGGCACCTGCAGAATGGCCTGGGGTCAGTCTCCCTAGATACTGAGCGACAACTATGTATACACTGTAGGATACGCTGGGAGTGCCAACAGCAGGCTCTTGTTTCAGAGTTGGAGTTTCCATGTTAATTTCAGAACAACTGAATCATTCCTCGCACTTCTCCTATCTTCTTCACTATACTCCACAAGAAGCCCAAATTCACTTTGTCCAACACAAAACTCATTTTATTTCCCCCACCAGCCACTTTTTTTCCTTTCTCAGTTAATGGTGGGGCCATTCATCGTGCAGATCTCTCTCTCTCTCTCTCTCTCTCCCTTGGGATTCAATGCAGAGCCTTCTCACTGAGCTATATCAGCAGACCTTTTTAATTTTATGTGGAGACAGGGTCTTGCTCAGTTACTAAGTTGCCCAGGCTGACCTCAAGCTTTCCATCCTCCTGCCCTAGCCTCCCAGGGTGCTGGGATACAGATGTGAGCTGCCACTCCGGTCTTTCTCCTCTCTTGAGCATTCGTGTCACCTCCAACCTCTCAAGGCCCCTGTGGTCTTTTTTAAACCCACATATGCTCTCATACCCCCGGTTTAAAAGCCTCCGATGGCTTTATTTCTCACCTAATCAAAGTCAAGCTCCTCAGCCTTGTACACACATACCATCCCTGGTGTTCCCGGCTACTCCCTCACCCTGTGTTTTCCTCTTCTTTGACCGGTGCTCCTTTGGCAACTACTCACTCACTCCTCAGAGTTACCTACCAAACCGGACCACCTACTCCCAGCTCAACAGGCCTATGTGTGGGATGCTGTCCCCTCCTGTCCACCCAGGGGCTCCATGCCCAGTCTCAGGACTCAGCGGCATTGTGTGTTTCTGATCTACTCCATTCAACTGATCCTTGCTAGGAACCACTCTGACCCTGTGGCTGGCAGCTTTGGGTCCTCACCTTCATTCATCCTACCCAACACACAGAACTCTGAACACCTTCCTGTCTCTCCTGCTGGACACTTGTCTTTACCTGTGGGAAGCACTGGACTCACTTCCTCCTTCCTGCGTGTGGTTCAGCTCTTACTGTGGGTAGATCCCCCTTTCAGAAAAGCTTGGTAGAAATACAGTTGGACACAGGTCACCTTTTTGAAATATCAAGGTGCAAATATCAAAAGAGACTTGACTTTTCGTAGCATTGCTCCAGCCTGCTGCATCTTGAAGCAAATTCCTCTTGAACTGTACATCTCTCCCCCATGTGCCAGTTCCGAAGATGTCACTGCATCTGTACTTCTAGAAAAATTCACAGCGAAAAGTCCTTTCCTTTGAAAAGTTGCTGCCTGAGAATCGGTGGCAAACTATGGAAGATGTTTCCCACATACCAGGCTGCCTGCTAAGGAGAAAGTGCCGCAGGACATTTCCATTTGTCCCGTGAGCAAAGGTTAAAGAACAGGAGGAACTTCTCTGGGATTTATCCAACAGGAACACAGCTCATCGAAGCCAAATTCAAATCCTAGTTAATAGTAAAAACGTTTTTATGAAACTAAGGAAGGTTGAGAAAAGCCACGCCCGGCTGGACAGATGTCAAGTTCACTTCTTTCTGGGAAAATCTGACGTGTGCATCCTTGGGAGCTGTTTGCTATCAGCCTCCTGACTTCTTTTCTAGGAGTCTTGTTTCCCCTGCTCCAAAACACAGGCAGTATTTCATTCTGCATCACAGAAAACCAGACCACAGCACCTGGCTGGTGATGCCATAAAGGGTGGAGAAGTGAGACATGCAGTAGGAGAACACGTGCTCTATGCACCTATTCATCGGCAGAAGGGTCACATGACAGAAATAGAGAAGACTACAATGCACAGGCAATCAAAGATCAATGTTCCTCCAAATGCCCAAGTGTTAAAAATATCTTTTTAGAGGGCCGGGGGTTTAGCTCAGTGGTGCCACCGCCTGCCTCACAAGCGCAAGGTCCTGAGTTCGATCCCAGGAACCAAAAAAAAAAAAAAAAAATCTTCTTAGTCATCTAGATTGAACTTGTCAATGTTAAAAGTATGTCCGTTAACAGATGAATGGATAAAGAAAATGTGGTGTTTTTACACAGTGGAGTATCACTCTGCCATAGCTAAGAATGAACTTGGGTCATGTGTTGGAAAATGGATGCACCCTGAGACCCAAATGTTAAGTGAGATCAGTCAGACACACAAGCTTCAATATCGCATGGTTTCTCTTATATGAGAAGCCCAAAGAATAAATAAATTATAGAAAAAAGAATAAGAGAAAAGTAGTAGGAAACAGAGCTCAATCTTTTGCCAATGGGAAGGTGACCCAGGAGGGGAGGGGAAGAGGCTGTAAAAAGCATTAAGATGTGTTAGGTGCCAACTCCTTGTGAGGAGTGAAATCAATATGAATTGCAACCACGGACTAACAAAGATAAAAATTTTCTTAAAAACCACTCATCCACTGCAGCAAATGGATCCGTGCTGAATAGATCTGGGTTGAAAACAATAATCTCTGTCCCTCACACATTCGCACACAGACATTCGTCCCCTGTACACGCCTACGTTCTGACGATGCATCCAGAGTGGAGATGGCGTGGAAAAGGCAAGAGCAGGGTGTCCATCAGTCACTCTGTGCTGCCCACAATCCACGTGACTGTCAACGCCTTGGACTCTCTACCCCTGTGTTGCACCCGAAATAAGCAGCAAAGATCTTGCACCGCAATATTTGAGGGTCACAAACGCAAATGTGGATGACATTCGGCGGGATGATAAACATGAGTCTCTAAAGGATGGCATGCAAGACTAGAGGGAGAAATGCAGCCTGTGACTCACCGGACAGATGTGTCACCGTCAGACCTGGACTCATGGAATGGGAGGATTTGGGGCTCCAATTCCGGAAAGTCCCTCTGTCCAAATAATAAGCTCAACATACACAAGGGAAGACTTGACTCTCAATTTCTTTGCAAAGCATTCAACAGTCCTTGTTTTCATTGTCACTGCTGCTGTTCACTTTGTAGCTTCACTTGGCCAAGACACTTGGGTGCAGAGAACACAATCTGTTAGATAGTTAAGGCAGCAAAAGATCTATGAGGAAGCAGATACCTCACAGTCATTGGAAAGCGTGCAAAAGCAGATGCAAACATGTGCCTCGTGGAGTAAGCCCCTAGGGCCACGGTGCACCATCACCTAACAGAGATGCTGCTCATTCTCCTTTGGCCAAAGTCAACTTCAACATCGCACTGCTACTATGGTCATACTAAAAATGGCAACTCCAGGAACACACTGCTGCTTGCCGGTCCTGTACCATGGATGGGAAAGCCTGGGTTCTCTTTGTATCACTTGCTTGTCACTTTAAAAGCACAGAACTTTCAAGAGGGGACTTTGTAAAATGACAAGGTGAAGCTGAGAAGACAGTTAGCCACCACGGATGTTGGAGTATTTCAGAGCAACCGTTTATCACTCGTGGCCATTAACTTGAAGGCTGGGGCTTTAAAGATGAGCAATGGGTACATTTCTTCTTGGAGAACTTGCAGAGAGAAATGATTGACCCAGGTGATGGTAAGTGATGGCCTCTCGCTGTCTTTCTTGGGTAAATTACTTATCCCAGGGAAGTTGGAAAATTTGGCTTTTAGTGTTTGACCTTGAACAAAAACTGGTAGACTGATAGCTAGCAGCTTAATTGCTCTTCAGGCAAATTAAGTTATCACCTAAAACGTAAAGAGCTCTATAAGATGGAGAGGGTTTTAAGACGTCTCTATTACTGACATGAAGAAATACAGCACGGGGAGAAAAGCTTTCATGTTAGAGAAGAAGAAATGGACAAGAGAAAGGATAAGGAAGAAGAGGAGAAGGGAGAGAGGGAGGGAAGACAAGAGAGACAAGTTTCCTAATTTAGGAAACATACAAACATTAACTGTTCAAAGAAAATGATTCATTTGGTTATATAAGGTAATTTTTTCCCCAAATTATGGATGTTGTTTTCACACTCGGTACACAGGAAGCACACTTGGGTGAGCAGTCAAAGAAGTATTTGCTGTGGACACAACTTCAGGAAGTGTCACATCCTCCCCAGCCTGTGCTACCAGAGCCCTGTAGTTCCACAGTCATGAGATTTTTCTTCTAGATGAAGATTTCTCTGTTTTGGCAAAATTGAATTCAGGCTGCATGGGGCCCTAATGCCCCCCACGCATCTCCTTGCATCTCTTTATATCAATAATATAAACCTTGAGGCACTTTACTATGAGACCTTTCGATGCTCTGATGAAGGCTTCTTTCTAGATCAGATGAGACTATCTTAGGTCAGGATCAACCTTTGTTTTGCTGGAGGAAAACGGCTGCCCTGCACATTCTAGGATCCCTGGCTTCTACCTACAAAGTGTTGGTGCCCTCCTATTCTTCTCCAAATCATAACAACCAAACTTGGCTAAAGGTCCCTTAGAGGGCAAGGGGGACAGTGTCTTGCCCCATCTAGAAATCTCTTTCCTAGATTGAGCATCAAAGGGAAAATACTTCCTTTATAGTATCATATCTTGAAAATAGAGAAAAAATGAAAAAGTTCCTTCTCTTTTCATATTTATCTTGATTCAAATATTATATATTTTGATCCTTATTTACACTTTCAGTTTCTCACACTAGCGAAACTGTTTGGTACTTACAAATACTTTGGTATTTATAAATAGGACACGTGTGTCCTATTTATTTCACTTAAGAGTATGGCCTCAATGTGCATCCATTTAGCTATAAATGTCTCTAGTTTCTCGTTTTTTATGGCTGAGTAGTGCTCCATTTTATAAAAAAAAATCTGCATCTTTATCCAGTCCCCAGTTGACGGACAACTGGGCTGTTTCCAAGCTTTGGCTATTACAAGCTGTGCCACTATAAAGGGGTAGGGGAAGTGAGAGGGATAAAGGAAAGGAAAGAAGGGAAAAGACTAAATATGAGAAAAGGAAAAAACGGAAACAAAGTCTTTGTAAATAGGGAAGGGTGGAGGGGTTGAAGGGAGGGCGAGGGGTTGAAGGGAGGGCAAGGTAATGGGGAAAAAATAAGAACCAAGATACATCATGTAAAGGTGCAGATTCCCAAAGATGAATGTCATCATATTGTATATCTAAAATGTACCAATGAACTTAATGACTAAAAAAAGATATAAGCTAAATAAACAAGTAAGTATTATCCCTTTAAGACTGCTCCTTTGGGCTGAATAAGATGGAGTCCGGCTGATCTTTCGGTCTGTAACTGCGGGTGGTAGGTCTGTGGGGGGAAACCCCATTGTTCCAGTCCTGGTCTCCTCCAGGGTCTTGTCAGAGCAGGCATGAGGCCACCCATCTCAGCCTCTGCTTGCATCTAATTCACACACTGTTCTTTGGTGAAAATTTTCTCCCACATTCCACAAATGTCTACTTTCATTTTTAGGGTAGTTTCTCTTCCCTTAAACAAAGGTTGGAGTGGCTGACATACCATAGCAGGCATTCACAGTGGAAGATCAGAAGACAAGGTACATTTTCGAAGGACAACTCCACAGTTCTCATCAGGGAGCCAAATTGCATACATCTTTAAGGCTCACAGAGTTCTTTGTAGGAATATCATGCCTCCTCATGAGTCAAGACACATGAGCCATGGAGGCTCTTAAATTTTAATACGACATTATGACAATGTTAGACGCTTTTCATCTTGGATGGAGATGCTTTTCTTTCAGTTCTGGCTGGAATGACAGATCTCAGGGAGAAAAGATGTTGGGTTGGGCCTGAAAAACAGAACCACAAAAAACACGACCTTGTGTGTGTGTGTGGCTGCTGGAGGGGCTGGGTTTTGTTGACCATCGAAACTTTTGTTCTTCTTTTGAAGATTTCGCTCCGAGCTCTGAGAAAACAAACACTCCACACGATCTATGACACCCTGGAGAATCTACCTGCATGTGATTCATTTTCTTGCCTCTATTGTGAGACCACTGCCAAGCTGTTCGGAAGCCAAATGTTTGTCCTTTGAAATCACTTTTTAAAGACTCAGTCCTAGCTGTCTCTTACTATGATGGATGCCAGGGGAGATATCTCTTTTATCTGAAATACTGGCAGTTGACCACAGGGAGGATCGATACCGTGCATTGTTAAGGACAAACAAACAAAGCATATTTGGGAAGGGGCTGTGGATTCTTTGCTGGGTATATTTAGAGCCAGCTCTCGTGTGGTTGCTGGTGATTGTTAGTACTAAGCTTCATAATATGTCTGGGTCAGCTGTCCCACAAACACAGGTGGTGAACTTGCCTATCATGGGCAAAGCTCAGCCTGTCTTCTGCCACATCTTCCACAGTTCGCCGTTTCCTAAAGAGTGGGCCAGTATTACATTAAGGGCTGAGATCACGAGAGCCAGCCACAGCCCCAAGTTTGCAGTTCTTGCCAACTTCCAGGGGTTTCATGTGTGCAAGTTTTCCTTCCATGCCTCCTTGGTTGGGCAGTCTAGTCGCTGGCAAAACATCAAATGTGACTGGGAAACATCAGGAGATTCTTGGGTCATAAACTTGTTATGACCTGGCAAGGCAGGGATTTACAGATTACAGCATTCATAATCATAAATCCATAATGTAATCATTTATAGGCCGCACAATACATAATCAAGCATGGCATATTTTAAACTAGAGCTTCTCAGGTCTGGATGGAAAGGAAGCCCCTGCAACATTTCCCACCCACGACTGAGACACTGTCTCCCTCTCCTCTATTCCATGAGAAAGCGGCTGTTCATGGATGAAAGTAGGACTTAGACAACAAGTTGAAGAACAACCGTGCAGCAAAACACTCCTAGATCCTTCAACTTGTCCCAAAGTATCCTAGTAAGATTCACCATGTATTTGTTATTTCTCCTCATATTGCATTATAAGCTAAGGTTTAAAAAATAACCACATAGCCCACTGGTGTCATGGCTTCTCAGCACTGAATTTCTTAAAAGGATGTCAACGTGTTGGAAGAAAATTGCTACAAGAACGTAGAAATGCCTAAGATAACTGAGAGTCTTTATATTCCTCTCCTAATTTCTGTGTGGCAGGCTCTGTCTCTCCTAGAGGATATATGATAAAATGGGATGGGACAAAATATTAGAAAGGAAGAAACAGGCAGGTTGAGAAAGAGGAGAAGTAACAGACAAGTGATTACTTAGCCCATTGATAACCCAGTGGATATCCTGGGTTTCAGGGAGGTCACGGTAATTAAACAGAGTTCTTGTCTTTAAAAAATTCACCCTCGACTCTTTGAGTTCAGTAGTTTGCTAGATCCCTTTGGATCAATCAAGATCTCAGTATATCTATTTGTCACATTCTTTAAGAAACTAGGGACAAATCTCAAGGAAATCTCACTCCAAATTTCATCTCCAGTGAAATAACCCAGCCACAGAAAAACAAATATGGAATAGTTTCAATATTACCATTTATCACTCATTTGTCGGAGCTAAAACATGTTTATTTCACAGAAGTAGAGTAGACTCATGATCAGTAGAGGTTGGAAGGGTACCGGGGAGAGGAATAATAGGTATCAAAATGTAGTTAGACCAAAGGAATAAATTCTGAGGTCCTATAGCCTAGTAGAGTGACTCTAGCTTATAGCAATTTATTATATATTTAATAAAGAACTAGTTCTAAACTTCCTAACACAGAGAAATGATAAATGTTTGAGGACATGGAAATGGTGATCATCTTGTGTGATCATTATACAAGGTATGTACATATTATCAACCTCTATTTCATAAATACATAGAGTCATATGTTAATTTAAAAACATACACATATAGACTCAATTTTTAAAGAAAATCCAGCCAATGGAAGAAAGATATCACCAATATATTTAAAGTTGTATCTTTGGCCACACATATGAATACTTCTGTTTAGGCATTATATTACAAGACTATGTTCGTATGACAAGGTAATCATTGCGGAATCATGCCTTGGTGTATTTTCTTGAACAGCAGCTATAATTTTTAACATTTAGGGTATACTGATAACGTGCTAGGCATTTTACATTGTCAGTGACTGAATCTTAGAACAATACCTAGTCTGTGCATTATTTTCACCAATTTTACAGATGTGAAAACTGAACCTGCAGAGATGTAAAAGAATCTTCGCGCCTTGTGAGAAGCAGAATGGAACCTGACATGGATCTTTCAGTCTACAGTTACATCCTCCATGAATGAGGAATGCAAAAGATGCATCTCAATACACAGTTACACGAGTTAAGCCCTATTGTGCTGTCTACAAGCTAACGATGGTGAGGACAATTCACCCACCACTCCCACATTACGTATGTCTGTGGTTTTATTATCAGCCAAAAGAGTTTAATATTTTTTTCTCAAGATTAGCATTTCAAAAGACTTTACATTCTCAAAGAAGCAAGAAAACTGGATCCCAGAGTTAGAAACGCAGGACTCATTCAATAACTACTTGCAAAATGAATTGGATTCCACTTGCAAAGCTATCTCCACCATCTCCAATATACACCCACCTTGTAAAAGCAAAGCAAAGATCTTTAAGAAGACATGAATTAATCTCTTCTCATCATTTAATAGACTTCATTGAAATAAAAACCAGCTTGTGCTTTTAGCAGCTATTCTTTGTAAATGTGTAGACTTCGGAGTCCTGAACATGTACATGAAGCTACGGCTTTTTTATGTTCATCTGTCGTGTTATGGCTGATACGAAGACGATCCAGCCCATTATGGTCACTCGTATTTAATGAGGATGAGCAGATACTTGCTGCATTCTGGCTCCAGAGAGATGGAGAGCTCTGCCAGGCACGTTCCTGTCTCCTGTTCACTTTCTCTCCAGTAGTGGACAATTTTAGCCGATCTTTGAATGTGGCTCCATGAGCACTTGGGCTGGTTTGCAGGTTCAAAAACAGCCACATAACTTCAGAAAGGAGCGTTAAAGTGGTAACAAGAAACCCTAACTGTGGGGTAGAAAGACACACTTGAGAATCTCAGTGCAATTTGACGATGACGCCATTCCACGGTCTACACCCATACCTAAGGATGACATTGTGCCCCTCGGACACATGCAGTTTTGCTTGTCAATTTTACCTCAATAAAGCACGAGAGGGTTCAGAGACTGTGGTGTAAACACTGTGGCAATCAGTATGAAGAGTCTTCAAAAAAGCTAAAGCTAGGGCCGAGGATTTAGCTCAGTGGTTTCACCATCTGCTACGCAAGTGCAAGGACCTGAGTTCAATCTCCGGTACCAAAAAAACAAAAAAACAAAAAAAAACTAAAGCTAGAGTTTCCACTTCACCTAGTTATACCTTATCTGTGTCTTGGCAAAAAAGTTAAAGACATAATATTACAGTGATCCATGCATGTCGTAGCAGCACAACTGTAACAGCTAAGTCTTGGAAGCAGCCTCTATGCCCATCCACAGACGAATGGATAAAGACAATGTGGTTTTGACACACAGTGGAGTACTACTCTGCAACGAAGAAGGATAAACAACTCATTTGTAGGTAAGTGGATGCACCTTGAGATCATAATGTTAAGTGAAATAAATCAGACATTTAAGATTAACTATTGCATAGTTTCTCTTGTAAGAGAAACCCAAGGTAGAAAAAATTTAGGCACAACATGAAAGACAGGTGATAGGAAACAAGGAGACAGACTTTGTGGAGATGGAAAAGGATCTGGGGAATTAAGGGAGACCAGGGTGAAGAGGAGAAAAGGGAGGGGCTGGAGAAGGGAAGGGAGGGGAAGGGGGGAGAAAGGAGGAGCGAGGAAGGGAAAGGATCAAGATGCAAGATGCATATTCACCAGTTCCCCAAAATGAATGTGTCTATCATGAATCACAAAAATCTATACTAGTGGAAAAGGAAGAAAAGTGAAAAAGAGCTTCAGTTCAACTCACAAGTCCTCATTGTCACTGTCGCTGTTAGTGGCTCAGCTGAAACCAACATCCTTGGCCAGCAGGCTGTTCTCAGAAGACATGGAGTAGATCTGGTTTTTCTTCCTCACTTTTTAAAATCTATGCCATAATATGCATGTGGCATGGCACAAAATCAGTGCACAGCTGTGTAGACAAGTGTACGCCTAGTGTTGTAAGCAGCAAAGAATGCACTCACTATTACCAACATGTGGATTACTGAAAACCCAGCCTAGCAAAGAGGGTGTGACATATATATCTGAAGTGGGTGCGATTAGCTGCAAGAATTATTATTTGTGTTCTCAGTGGAAGTGCTTAGTTAATACTCCTTAAGTGCTTCAGATTCGGTGCCCCTGAGACCCTAAGTGCTCTGTCGTCCACCATTCCACAGCTCTGGGGGCTCTGTTCCCTTTTGTCAACTTTGGTCCTGGAAATGGAACCAAATTGTGCGAGAGTAGATTGAATGGAACAGACATGTAGATCCAGATTTGCTTGCCACATAAAACGACAAGAAATATTTCCTCTCAAAAAAGAGTCAGTCTCACCAGGGTGCCACACAAAGAACACTCCACTGTTATTCATCATGGATGGGAAGAATAAGCAGAAGTAAAAGCAGCAAATAAGCACATGAAAAATGTTCAACATCACCGGTCATTCGAGAGAGGCAGATGAAAACAACGCTGAGATTCCACCTCACTCCAGAAAGAATGGCTGCTATCAAGAAGTCAACCAACAACAAATGCTGGCGGGGCTGTGGGGAAAGAGGAACCCTGCTCCACTGCTGGTGGGAGTGCAGACTGGTGCAACCACTGTGGAAATCAGTATGGAGATACCTCAAAGAACTAGGACTGGAAGGCCCATTTGACCCCGCTATTCCCCTGCTGGGGATCTTCCCAAAAGAATTAGAAGAATCATACCACAGCAATATATGTGCACCCATGTTTATAGCGGCACAGTTTGTAATAGCTAAAGCTTGGAAACAACGCAAATGCCCATCAACCAATGAATGGATAAAAAAGATTTTTTTTTAATATAATGGAACACTATTCAGCCATAAAGAAGGATAAATGAGACATTTCTAACTAAATGGATGCACCTTGAGAACATACTCTTAAGTGAAATAAAACAAACACACGTGTAAATATCGCATTGTCTCTCTGGTATGAGAAACTGAAAGTGAAAATAAGGACCAAAATGTATAATGGATATTGTGAAATAGGAAGAAATTGTTCAACATTATACCGAGCGTGAGATACTTTCTTAGTAATTAAAATGGTTTATGCACAAAAGGTACAGTATTATTAGGAAATGAGTTGAGAGACAGATTGAACACATATTCTTTTAACGATACAGTGTGTTTTACCATTGTTAGTCTCTAATTATTTTTGTTATGAAAAACTTTTTTCATAGAACTGTTTTTTATATTTCCTTTATTAATATCTACTTGTATTACATAAAATAAAAAAATTTAAAATCACATTAATATATTATGCATCTCAATGACAGGGTTAAATTTTACAATGCAAGTGGTCAATAAATTATAAATCATTCACCATACCTTAACTCTTATCCTGTTACCAACACCCATGAAAAATCAGAAATCCTAGCATTGTCCTCCAAAACATTTTTGGCACATTTAGAAAGAAATTAAATACTCCAAGAAAAATTTTTTAAAAAAATTTTTAAATGACAGAATAGTAAATTTGAAGCATATATTCATAGAGTACATCAATATGTATTCTTTTACACGCACACACACACACACACACACACACAAGAATCTTGGAGCTTAGTCAAAGCTAATTGCATTTAAATCTGACTGAACTGTTTTCAGAAAATCTGCCTGGAGCAAATGAAGAACAACTCATAGAAAGAGTTCTATGGTGGAACGTTTGCTGAGGAGGTATTTTTCTTACCCAGATGGGAGAAATTCTCACTGGAGAATAACGTACTCTTTAAAGCCGAATCAACAGTAGTTTGTACCTATTTTTCTATTTTTAATAACTAACACAATTAGAGCAACTTTAGTCAAGAGAGTTTCCAATCTTCATTGCTTTTTGTCAGTGTTGTGAATTTTTTTAAGTTTTCTTTTTAGTAGTATATATCTGTGTACATGATGATTACCTTCTGCACGGGGAGTTAGCACACATATAGAACACATCTCAATTATTTATTCCCCCCACACACGCCTGCTTCCTCCAACTCTTGGTCCCCTTCCCACTTGGAAAAAGATCTAGCTTCCTATTTCTTAGTATCTGTCTTTTATTTTGCTCTTGGGTTTATTTGCACTTTGGATTCCTCATATAAGAGAAATCATGCAATACTGAAACTTGAGTGTCTGGTGTATTTTGCTTAATATTACAGTCTCAAGCTACATCCATTTTCCTACAAATGACCCAAGTTTATCTTTCTTTATTGCAGAGTAGTACTCCATATATATAAATATATATAAAGTGCCACATCTTCTTTATCCATTTGTCTCTGGGTGGGCATACAGCTGCTTCCAAGATTAGCTGTTAAGAATTGTGCTGCTCATTGAGGAGATACTCTTAAGTGAAACAAACAGGACCCACATGTGTACATACCAAATAGTTTCTCTAGTGTGAGAAACTGAAAGCGTAAACAAGGACTAAAAGGTATAATAGATAATGTGAAATAGGAAGAAAAGGGGCAAAGGGGAGGGGGAAGTGGGTGGGGTAGGGGAAAGGAAAGAAGGGAATGGAATTAATATGAGAAAATGAAAAAATGGAAACAAAGTCTTTGTAAATAGGGAGGGATGGAGGGGTTGAAGGCAGGGCAGGGGAAGGGGGAAAATATAAGAACTAAGAGAGATTATGTAAAGGTGCATATCTGCAATGATGAATGTCATTATATTGTACACCTAAAATGTACCAATAAAAGGATATACAAAAAAAAGAAAGAATTATACTGCTATAAGCATGGGTGTGCATGGATTGCAGTAATATTATTTCTTTAGTTTTTGGGAAGATATCTAAAAAGGGAATATGTGGGTCAGATGGAATTTCTAGCTTTAGTTTTCTGAGGGATCTCCACACTGATTTTCACAGTGATTGTACTAGCTTACATTCCCACTAGCAATGTAGAAAGGTTCCTCCCCGGCCCCAGCCTTGCTAGCATTTGTTATTACACATGAAAAAAACATTCAACATCTCTGGCCATCGGAGAAATGAGAATTATAACAGCAGTGACATTACATCTAACCACAGAAAGAACTGCTATCATCAAGAAATTAAGTCATAACAAATGTTGTGATCTTGGAATATTCCCAAGCCTGGCCAACAGTTACATTTCCAAATAGCTCTGAATGTGTCACCGACTTTTACTAATTTTTTAATTTTTTATCTGTATAAGTGGGTCTCCCCAACTGTCACCAGTTTTATTAAATGTCACCCCTTCCTTACACGTGTTATTCTATGTACACTGGGTGTGAAATCCTCTTCTAAATCATATGATATTTGTCTTGGGGCATAATTACCATTTGTTTTTGTGTGTATGGGCCTTGGCTCTCTGATTCTTTTGCAAGCACTTTGTGGATTAGGCTTAAGTGCTTTTAGAGCCAACTCACTCTGGTTTTCAAACGAAGTGTTAACAAGGTATTTGTACTATAACATTAATAGAGGAACTCTAAATGTTTCCATTTATTTTTAAATTGAGAACCACAGAATACAAAATTGAGGACCATGAATTACCACAGTTCGGCTCGCTCCTCATTTTAGTTAATGCACAAAGCACTCGCCCAGATATTGTATCGAAATGGAGGGATTTTTTTTTAATCCACTGTGTGAGAATTTCACGGATTTTAAGCATATGGCAAAAGCAAACTTTTTTTCTCCTTGGCAGATGAAAGGAATATAAAATAACAGATTGGCTTTCTGGGCATGAATTTCAGGTTGAGAGAAATACAGAGCCACATATGATAGATGAGAAGAGGGGAAAAAAACACCCAAATTCTCATGAATCATGGGTCCTGTTGAAGTGTTAAACTATGGAGGCTTCATCCCTGGAAAATATATAGGATGCAAAAGTTGCACATTTGATTTCCGTCAATTTCTTTCTCTCATCTAGCACAGTAAACACTTTATATGGACCACTCCGTGCCATCTATCTGTTTGAACAACATGCCTCCACATATTCTATTTGGTTAAATACGCGAAAGCCGAAAGCTGCCTAGCTGATCTGGAAGGATGGTGACGCTGGTTAATTTACGTCTGAGGCGTTCCGCCTTGTTTTGGTACATCGTGTAATTCTTTGCCATGATAGATATTATATACATACATACAGGCATATATTCATGTTCACGTTTCTCTTAGTTCCACAGTATCTTTTGGATTTATTTCTCCATTGGAGCCAATTGGTCATTCTTCCTCCTTGCAGGACTTCTCTTTTATTTGCTGCTAATATATATACTTTTCTCACACTCAACACACCTTTTCTCCCATCTTCAAACCTGTAACTTTTTCTTTATGGTCTACCTCATGTGCATGCTGTTCAGCACATGGCACCATGATGTCCATCATAAGCTGCATCAAACACACAGTAGCATATTCCCTTTGGCACCCATTTAAAAGTTGCTGTGCCACAGGAATACATCTGCTGCTGATAATTTCTTCCGATCTCACCAGGTGGCTTTCTTAAGTGCCTGTTGATGGTACACGGCTAAGAGCCCACATATGAGATGGCTCCAGCTCCTCAAATACTCCAAGCAATGCATTCCTACCTTCAGCCAACTAAAACATCTATAACTTTAGGAAAGGTCCCTTGGTTGGCTCAAGTCACTGGGGATTTAAGGTGATCATATGACATCACTGGAATTCTGTACTGTGCTTGCACATGCAGTGAATTATTGTTTTGCTACGTACCCAGGTCAAGCCTGCATGACTTGCTTATTTTCCAAGCTTTGCCAAAAATAGATGTGTTCCTAGGCCGGCTCATTTGATTGTCACCAGTGACTTACTTGCAAAGTTCTCTCCAATCTTTGAAAAGTCACTTGATCTTGACCAAGTATCTAGAAACCTAGAGTCAGGAGTAGGAAATTTAAAAAGCCTAAGGGGTTGGAAAATTGTAGAAAGGCAAGAGGCATCTCCCTTTTCTTTTTCTCATGCATTGAGGACTTAGCCATGGATGAATGGATGGAAGAAACCTAGTGTACACACTGTGGACAGATGTATGGACCCAACTTGGAATACTAATTCTGTCTTAGGTTTTGGGGCCACTGTTCTCTGCTCCCAGATGTTCCTATAGTGACAAAGAATAGAAAACATTTCTATAGAGTACATGCGAAAGATTCAAATGCCACTGAGCGGAACAAGCCAGATGGCCACATTAATTTCCAGGGGGCGAGAAACACCAGGTGTCACCAAGGAGATATGCAGAATATTTATAAACAGGCTTTATGACTACTGAATTGTGTTTTCCTTTGGAGTCTCCTCAGACTGTATTTGTTTACTTATTTGGAAGAACACAACTTTATATTTTAATTCACTTGACTGTATCAAGTGTTTTCTTTGTGGATAAGCTTTTTGTGTCTTCTTTAAACATGTTTTTTTTTAAATACTTGGAAGCCATAATACTCCCATCTGTCATCTTCTAAGTATTTTACAGTGTTGATTTTTTTTCTTTTTGGTATCGGGGATCGAACTTGGGACCTTGTGCTTGCGAGTCAGGCAATGGAAACACTGAGCTAAATCCCTGGCCCTACAGTGTTGATTTTTGCATTTATCCCAATTGCAGTTTTTTTGTAGTGTATGGCGTGAGGTAATGGTTAGGGTGGATATTTTTAGGGGATTTTTTCCTACATGCAATCAGCCTTCGATATCTACCAGGAACTGGCTTCCAAACCCCCTGCCCTATGGATATCAAAATCTGAGAATACTCAAGTCCTTTATATAAAATGGCACAGTACTTGGATACAACCTATGCATAGGCCTTATCCTTTAAATAATTTCTAGATGGCTTATAGTGCCTAATACAAAGTAAATACTATGCAAGTAGTTGTTGATTATTTAGGAAACAATGCAAAAGAAAATTCTGTGCATGTTCAGGAAAAATGCAATTTTCAGTGATTTTTGATTTGCAGTTATGTGGATGTAGAATTCCAGCGTATAGAGGGCTGGAGACTCATACATGTATGTGTATGTACAAATATATGTGTGTGTGTGTGTGTGTGTGTAATAACACCTCATTTGCATAATTCATTTTGAAAACATGCTGTAATATAACAGAATAGTAAAGAAAATACAAAATATAAAATATAAAGAAAAATTAACAAAGTACCTTGCAATTACCTTTGAAAACCTTCATGGCTGGCGTGAGGGAGACAAGAGGCAGGAGGGTTACTGTGTAGGATGACTTTCACTATCACTAATGGAATTTCTGCTGTCTATTGGCTCAATGGAATCTTTTTCTTTTTGTGCATCTTTAATTAGGAACCTATCCAATGCCACTTGCTTTTGCCTCCTTTTGAGAATTTGGCAGAAATGTGACATTGCATTGTTGTTAAACAAATTCATTGCTCTCACTGCTACAGCCTTATTCGGATGGTGCTTTTCTACCAAATTTTGCACTGTTTCCCACATTTTACACATATCCCTAATCTCATCAGAAGTGAGGAATTCCTCCACCTTTTTCTCCTCCTCCTTCTCTGTGGAGAGGATCTCTTCTATAACTTTTTTCTGTAGAAAAATGATCATCCGTAATCCCACAGTGACAGAGAGAGAGAGGAGAGAGAGACCAGTGGCTCAGTTGTGATAATGTGATGATCAGTGTCACGTACTACTTATATTACAAGACTTCACTCTTTCATCAAGTTAAAATTTATTAAAAATGTTTTCTCATCTTGCAGAACACACTACTCTCAATTCAAGGATTTACTGCACACACACACGCACACACACACATATATACAGTAATATACAGTAAAGCAGTGTGCACACGTGTGTAATTCTGCAGTAACATTCATTAACATTTATTCTTTGAATATTTCTTTTCCATTTTCTCAACCCTTGCCTTTGTTACTTCTTATTACTATGAGTTTGTCAAAGCTGCAATGTGAGACTGTTCCCATGAATAAAGTGGGATGAGGTACTGTATAACTAGATTACAATGTAAATAATACCCTTTACATCTTTGTGGTTCTTGTTTGCTTGTTTGGTACCGGGGATTGAACTCAGAACCTTGCGCTTGCAAGGCAGGCACAGCACCGCTGAGCTAAATCCCCAGCCCAACATTTTTTTGTATTTTCTTAGTTTTTGCTTTTATTATCTTACTGTTCATTTTCTTTATTCTAAAGATGCATGTTTAATTCTTTCCGTTTAGCTTTTCTTCCTCCTGACACAGGCATGTTGGTCTATAAATTGCCCTCTAATTTAGTTTTAGTGAAACTTAGTGATTTTGACACATAATGAATCTGGTTAGCCCTATTTATTTTGTTATTTTGATTAGTATTTCCCTTTTTTGCCTACTTATATTTAGAATTATATTTTAATGGAGAAAAATAAGGAATTCCAATTATAGTTTCACTTGGTTTCAGATTTAACTTCATTTTGATCAGAAAACATTGCCTGCATGAGGCTTATAAAGTATCATATTCAGTTTTGATGTAACAGGTGGACACCATTTGGACATGTTCTGAATTTGGGAATTTCATGTGCTTTCTAATCACTGTGGCAAAGATTTATTTTACATCCATTCTATCAACTCATTCCTTGTATCTTTCGGTTTCTTCCTCCTTTTATTCCTTTCCTTTTTGCTTTTTGGACTCCACCCTCTATGAGTCACTAAGAGAGGAGATGTTAATCTGTCAACATCTCTTCCTACTTCTGATTTTCTGGCTTTGAATAATATTGTTAGCTGCATACGTATTTAGAAGTTTTTAATAGTTTCACAGTGAATACAATATATTTCCTTGTATTATGCAGTGATCTCTTTTGTCTCGATTGATGTCATTTTTCCTTCATGATCAGAAGCAAAGTTTCCATAATTCCTTGACTTACCTTGGAACTTGTACTCTTCCTTAGTACCAGCTTCCACATTTATAGAGTGGACCCTTGATGTACGAACTCCATTTGTTCCTGAGGGCTGGTTGTAAGTCAAGCTGGTCAGTGAAGGCTCAGGCTCCTCTACACAGCCTTCAGAGTCTCTCTCCTGTACACAGGCAGATCTCAGGGTCCTTAGAGAGACATTGGCCCAGGATTTCTCAATTGACCCCACACAGGAAAGGATGTTGCAATGTTCCTTCCAGAACTCTTCAAGGGTTAAATCTGTATCCAAGACCATCTGGAAGCACAAGCAGCCAGCATTTGGGTTGTAACTCAAGACTTTGTAAGTTAAAAGTAAAATTTTTGGTGTAACCCAAGTTGTTCCTATGTCAGGCCGGTCATAACTCAAGGGTCTACTGGATAAGGGTTGACTCTTCGGTCGTCTTTATCTTCACACAGATCTCAACTAATTGCCCTGCTCTTCATTTGAGGGCACTCCGTCAACAACACTGAGCTGCGGAGAGCTTTCTCAAGAGCATTAATTTACCTGCCATCTGTCCAGTGTTGTCTTTCTTCTTATTTCCCCATCTTTTGATCCACATCCCCTTCTCCTGCCAGGAAATCTATCGTCTGCCACATTTTGGGTGGGTATTCAGGCTCCTGTGTGTATTGCATAAACTTGCAAATTGTGCTTCCTGCTGCTTTCTTCTTTTTTTTTTTTTGTCCTGTTTTTATTAGCATCCATCATGAACCCCTTTTCTATTTGGTGCCATTTCATGCTACAAATACAAAGCACACGGTCTGGACCTTTTCAGAGAACTGACATTGAACTGTTGCCTCTTTTTTATCTTTAAACCTACATGTAGGTCGTACATGTAAATAAATAGCAGTAGTAACATCTTTAGTATAATTTTCCTTTTGTTAACTATAAAATGTAGAAATTAAGGCCATGTAGCGACCGAGCCATAATGAATACTTCTTCTTATCCAAAGTACAATAAAGATGCTTTACACTAACAACAAAGATGCAAAATAAGTTCACTTAAAAATAAGGAAAATGTAGCAGCTTATGTAACAAAAAAGCCAGGATGTAAGTCGACCTGAAGATCAATAATGTTATGGGGGCGGCTTCCTTCTGTATACTTCCTGTTAATTATCAAGCCCATCTGTAATCTGCTTGCAAAAAATGGTTGGGTGTGGGAATGTGCACATTACAATTTTTTCTATTGTAGATAGCCAGTAATGAAAAAAACTACTTATTAAAGGAATCAATCTTAGCTGTTTGTTCCGACTAAATTAAACTGTCACTTTGATTAGATAAGTATTTGGTATGCATTATTTATTTAGGATATATATATATATATATATATATATATACTGGTAGTCTCTTAATTAACGTGTTTATTAATTTCTCTCCCAATATTAACAAGCTCTTCATGATAGATTTTAATTTCTGGTAAATTATACACATGCATGCACATGCAAATACAGCCAGACATAATTATACAAACACTATTCTGTTTTATGATAGGTTTCTCTACTATTAGAAAATTAAAAATAGTTCATCAATTTCCTACTGTTCTACCCATTCGGTGGATTTTTTTACTGGATTGCATTCAATTAACACATTTGTGTTTATAAAATTAAAAATTTGGGACAATAAGCTATCTCTACATATGTTCAAATTTATATTTCTACAGTACTTTAGAGATTTCTACATACAAATTTTAAACTTATTAGATTTGGTTTGAAAAATCTAATTAATCACTTTTTTAGCTTCATTAGGAGTTGGTAATTTTTTTCAGTTTTTCTAAGAGATTATTATGCCTGTGAAGAAAAACCTACTGATTTTTATATTTAACTGGATTGATGTTAATTCACACTGACAAGATTCACTTAATTTTAGTTTGCTTTTGAGTCTCCAATAGCCTGCAAATAGAAATATAATAATTCTGTCTTGTGTTTTGATATTAATGTAAATTTTCTTTTTTCTGTGTATTATTATCCCCCCCAAAAAAGTTTAATAAGACTGATGAAAGTGGATATTACACTTATGTGTCTAAATGCATTAGAAATTTTACATAATATAGTTATTAGGTTGATGTTTGTTATTATGAGTAAATAATATTTATCATATTTAACCAATTTCTTCCTCTGTTCTGCACATTTCATATTTGTAAGAATTGTTTTATTTGTCAAATACCTATGTGGTATCTGTTGATGAAGTCACATTGATTTTTTTCTTCCAAATTTTATTAATTATATATGTTGATGTAATTCCCTATGTTGAGCTTTTTTTATTAATGGAATACATTTTTCTTCATTATAATATATTATTTTCTGGAGCTAGATATGCATAATTTCTGCCGACATTTTGTTCAGCATTTTTGATTTTTGTTCACAAAGGAAATGATTCTTTTTTGTTATTTAAAAAAATTTACCATGCAATATTTATTAATGTTGTATTCCTGTATAAAATGAATTAGGACAATGTACACGTTGTCTGTTGTCTGGAATGTTTTAAGTGATTACTCTTTAGTCTTTGGAATTTACAGGGATCACCTGAAGAGGTTTTTTAATTGTACATTTCTGCCCCTTGCAACCAACCTGTGTTTCTAATCAGTTATAACTGTTGAGAATCCCGATAATTTTCATTGCTAGCAATTTCACAGCTGATGCTATTACCACTATTGGGCTAGAACTTCATACCACTTTTAGAATCAATGCTATACACGACACTGCAATTTTAATCAAATCATCATAGATATAAATCAACCACAAAGCTATCTACTATTGTGATTAACAAACTTCTCCCAAAATTATTACTTTCCTACACTGTATGAGTCAATTTTGAACATTTATATCTTTCTAGCAAATCACCCATTTCCACTGTATAATCAAGTATGTCACCGGACTTGTGCATAACATTGTTTTATAATTCTTTTGTTATACTTGTCTAAGTGTCTTAAATTAAAGCAGTCTTTGTTTTGTGATGGGCATGATTCTCCAAACATTGTAGAGGGTCTGTAGTATGTTAGACATTTTAGATTTTCATTTTTATTTTTTCATTTGGTTTGGGCCGTCCTGCTTTTCTCTGCCATTTTTATTCATAAAAATCTCTATTTCCCAGTGTGCTCATTTGTTATTTTTAAAATTTTTTTCCATTAAGTTTATTCGTACCTTGGGGAAAGAAAAAATACGAGAAAAGGAAAAAAAAAATGGCAACAAAGTCTTTGTAAATAGGGAAGGGTGGAGGGGGTGCATGGAGAGCTACATTCATTTGTTATTACAGAAGAATAAGCAAGTCCAAACATTTGGGTGCTGCTTCCCACAGTCCATTGAAAAAGACAGCCCATTGTTTTCACAAAGCCATGTTTTGGTCCTGAGAACGACACATGAGCAACTGGATATAACCCAGCCCACCGTGTACTAAAGTAGAATTCCGCGTGGCTTGTGCTACTGGGATCCCACCTGAAATCTCAAATCTAAATCCAGTGTCAGGATACTTAGAAATCCCTGAAGTCATGAGAGGAACACATTACCTCTGAGTCACCTCCACTGGCCGACCCTACTTACCACCAGAAACCTTGACAAGAATTTCACTTGGATGGTCTTCGGGAAAAACACGACTCACAGAAACTCTCACTCTCTCATTCCAAAATTGACCCATTGGCCCAGCAATGATGGATAATTTTTTGCAACCTGTTTATAATCAGTTGCATCCTATTAAAATCTTCCATGCCCTAACTGAAGGCAAAAGGTGTTTGTGACATCTGTCAACATTCCATACTGTGTGGACTTTCAAAGAAGAACGCTTTCATTCTAAAAAGTCACGTGTGACTCCATGCTGGAGAGCTGGCTTCCAAGGCGAAAGGCTCTATTTTAAGACTGAGAATCCAGGTTCTATTTTAAGACTGAGAATCCATCGTACACACCATCAGCTGCTCTGCTGGGATCAGGTTATCATCTGGACTTGTATTTTCTGTTTTGTTTGTGGAAAGCAGCCAGACAGGAAGTGCGCTGTTGGGTTTCAATTGCAAATTTCTCGATTTCATGAGACAATGTCACCCTGTAGTCATGTCTGAAACAGGTTCTACAGCGATTACATTGCGTGTGACACTCTCCAACTTTCTAATCCTAATTCCAGATTTGAAATTCTTGAAAAAAGAAAATGACCATATTCTAGACATCTCTCAGTCATAAGCACATGGTAGAATACATTGTAGGTGCTCCAAATTTTTTGAAACAAATTGAAACTTGGGTGAAATTTTTCCAGGATGTATTTTTATTACTCAGAGAGTCTCATTATCAGTCCTCCCTTCTGTAAATCCAACCAGATTTAACAAGTTCTCTTCTTACATTGTTAAATGCAGTCATTTTTCTACATTATGAAACAAAGTATCTGTGTGAGTTTATCCCTTATTGTATAAAGTTTCACACACAAAGAAGATAAATAACAAATTATAAATGAAACAATGTCTTCCTAAATGTACGCTGTGGTTTTTTAATTGGAATGGCAGCTCATAACAGGCTGTTCTTGTTGAGTTTTAACTAGTTTGGTAAATAACATTTGTACTTTATGCGTGACTGAACACACTGAGTAGTAGGGGGAAGCATTTTATATTCTAAGCATTTTATCCTAGCAACATGATTCCAAGCCTAAGAAAAACTACTGTAATATAAGAGACTGGCTTCTTGCAGATAATGTAATAACAAATACCACAAAAGCTCGAGAAAATGCTATTTAAGGGTCCCCACAACATCCATGTCCACTTATATTAGTAAGTGTGAAAAAAAATCAGTAGGTAGGAAACAGAAATCAGCATTTACTTTGAGATTTGAAAAGAAATTTATGACCTGGCAACTAGGAATATACCTCAGTGGCAGAGCACTTGTGTAAGATACACGAGGCTCTGGGTTCGATTCTCAGTACCTGAAAAAAGGTAAAGCATGGCATGGTAAATAAATTCAACTTGATCTCGAAGTTTATCACATGAGCCAGGCATCCAAACACCAAAGTTGTTGTAGAAACTACAGCAGGAATAAGGGTATCTGGACTGAACCACATAGCAGAATCTCAATTTTTAAGAGATGAAGCCAAAGACTGCACCTTGTAAAACTCTGTGGTTGATTTTAATGGTCATCTCTATTTACGGGTCAGTATTCAAAGTAATGCTTAATAAACTTTCTATTCCCAGGATCTTGTTATATTCTTCAAGATTATGAGGACCTCCTCGAAGAGATTCAAATGGCATATCTCTCGTTAATTACCTACATTGGAAATCAAAACTGACACATTTCCATAATATTTACTTTGGAATATTATGCCATAACACATATAACCTATTTTGGTAAATAAACGTATTTTGCAAAATAAAATAAAGTACCAAAAGGGATGGCAGTATTTTATGTTCTTTCAAATCTCCAGTCCTTGGCTTCTCAGAGGATGGGTGGATTCTATTATCAGCTCTTGCATTATATCTACTGTCATGCTGCTTTGGTTGGAGTCCCTGAGGAAAATGCAATCTTACACAGATACATAGTTGGAAAAGAGTAGAGTGTTTTACTAGCCCTATCTAGGTCACCTTCTCATTGCTGCAGCAAAGTTGCCAATACCCACAACTTCAAGAATGAGAGGTTTATTTTGGGACCCAATTTTTAGAGGGTTCAATCTATCCTCAGCTTGCTCCAAGGCAGAAATGCCGTGGTGGTAGGGTCCGGGGGGAGGAAAGCTCTTACATCTTGGTGGCCAGCAATCACAGAAGGAAAGGGGGAACTGAGGGGGGAGATACTGTACTCCCTCCCAAGTCACCCACAGTGCATGACATTTTCTCACCAAGTCCCACCTCCTAACAGCACACTCGGCTACAAACCCAAAAGTGGATCAACCCACTGATGACCCCAGCACCTCCATGGTCCAGTGAGTTTCCCAGAGCCCAACTTCTGAGTGCATGAGCCACCAGGAGACACTCCATAGCAGGCCTTTTCAGATAATAGCCAGCATTCTTCTTTGGCACCGTATCTGGCCGATACAAAGAGGTATTCCTTAGAGATCAGTTGAAATTTGTCATCTGTGAGTCTGTATTCAGGGCCATTTTGCGCAGTGTCGTAATGAAGTCCATGGATTTGTCCTGCACTTATGGTTCTTTCCACCACTGTGCAATTTTGTATTATGATGTAACACCGATTTATAAAGTTTGTTTGGGTAGCTTATTCATAACCTTCTGATCATTCACACATTTTAATGGGTAGCATTGAAATATCCTATTTGTGAATACCACCAGTCATCTTCCTAGAAAAGCCTTCTGGTATTGGAAACTGTCAAATATTACTGATGACATTTATGGGAACACCAACTCACGCTGGCCACTTTCCGGGAACGTCGCCTCAGTTATGCAGGCAAAAGGTTCACCGAGCACAGCCTCTTTTAAATGAAAATAGCACTCCATGAGAAAGGTGGCTAGTGTAGTAGGCAACTTAAATAATTTTCACTCATGGGTGCTTTCAGAGAAAAATAATCTCAACATCATGGTCTCAGCAGAACTCTGTACAAGCTTCTCGTTTTGACATTTCAAATATCCAGGAGACCTATGCCCCACGCTTAATGTTTAATAAAATTAACATTATTTCCTTCTGTACCAAGGATTTTTTTTTTTCAGTACTGGGGATTGAACTCCGGGCTTTTGCACTGAACTGCATGCCCAGCCCTTTAAAGTTTTTTTTTTTTATTTTGAGACAAGGTTTGGCCATGTCACTCACTTGCCTGGGTGGGGCTCAAACACACTGTCCTCCTTCCTTGGCCTTCAAAAGGGCTGGGATTACAGGCCTGGACCACTGCACTGGCCTTACTATGGCAGTCTTTAGTAAAATTGCCTTTTAACAAGCCAGCTGTGCAAGACTATGAAAACCACACAGTTTATTATTGCTAAACTGATTCATGCTAAGGTACCAGAAGCTTTATCTTGTGCTGCTTTTGTGCTCTAACTACAAAGGCAATTCAGTGGGGAAAAAAAAAGCAAATATTACCTTCGCATTATTATGAAGACAATTTTAACCTACCTCAGAAAAGTCTCAAGAGACTCTCGGGGACTTATGCACACATGTGAAGGACGCTCTGTTAATATCAGGAGTGCTTGATTCTCACCAATATTTCTGACTACCATTTTATGGATTTTTTTCCCTGTTGATACCATGTAATTGCTCATGCAATTGACAAATTTTTAAAGATCCATGTGTGATATTTACAAAGGTTTTTTTTTGCCCTATGTTCTACAATGCATGAGCCCTTTGTATTTGCAAAATGCGCCCTAATCCCTTAATGCCAGAAGGAATTTCAAAAAGTAGGCAGTCAGTGCGGAATGGTTGCAAAGCATAATCATCTTGTGATCTCCAGAATGCACAACCCTGAGCTGCTAAGAATTCCATCATCGTGATTTATAAGAAAATGATTGATCTCTAAGAGGTGTTGGGTAGAAGGAATCACTTGCCCGGTGGGACCGAATGAAGCTGGGTCCGGGGGAGTACGGAAATGAAAGACAAGCAGAGCGTAGTGATCATGTCAGTCCCTCGAGGGATGTCTTTGGGGAGACTAATGGCTCCAGCATAAACTTCTCTGAGGCACTAAGTTCTAAAGAGGGATTCAAAAGGAAACAGGTGTAGCCCAGGGAGAAGACGTTCGGAAGGGAGAAAAGGCAATGCTTTGACTCATACCTTCTATAATCACTCTTTTGTGCACGGACAGACGGGACAGCCAGTTAACACCTCGGATAATCCAGGGACTTTGGCTGGTGGCAAAGAATGCTACAAAGACCTTTTTTGACTTCTCACCACAGCAGGATTGTACAGCCAGCCTACACAAAGACCCCAAGGAGCCTCTGCAGTCTTGACTGTCGCTATGCACACATGGGAAAGCTTAGTAGTGGAACTACTGGACACAGAGGCTGGATGCTAAACAAAGTTGGAGGTCAGAGCTGCTCCGAGGAGGCCGTCAGAGTCCTGCAGGGTGCAGTGAAACTTTCT
Source organism: Heterocephalus glaber (assembly GCF_053883595.1). Classification (NCBI taxonomy): domain Eukaryota; kingdom Metazoa; phylum Chordata; class Mammalia; order Rodentia; family Bathyergidae; genus Heterocephalus; species Heterocephalus glaber. Next base: position 2,311,473 of record NW_028258189.1, read on the forward strand.
CTACCTCTAGAATTAGCCCAGAAAATAGACGCATCTCTGGAAGGGCAAGGAGTCCTTTCTCCTACAGCATGTGTGTGTGTGTGTGTGTGTGTGTGTGTGTGTGTGTGTGTGGTATTGAGGAATGAAGCCAAGGGCCTTCACACTGAGCTACATCTTCAGCCCTTTTTATTTTTCTGAGATACGATCTTCCTAAGTTACTAAGTGGCACAGGCTGGACTCAAATTCATGATCCTTCTGCCTCAGCCTCCCAGAGCACTGGGATCATGAACCCTGGGCCTTGGGCCAGGGATTTAGCTCAATGGTTTTGCCGCCCGCTGTGCAAGCGCAAAGACCCGAGTTTGATCCCTGGTACCAAAACAAACAAACAGACAAACAAAATAAACCCTGGGTGTCTGTGCCTGATTCTTCTGCATATTCTTGAAACAAATCTCTTTGAGAACTGGATGATGTATACGGCTCCTTCAAACACGCATATGCACATACACAATTTTATACACTAATTAGAGTTGCAGACCCTGTAGAATTTATCCGTAATGCTACTAAGAGCATCTATATGAATCTATCTGATTTATGTGTAGTGCAAAATTGGGAAACTGTAAAATGATTTGCTAGCCCTCTTTAATTGCCTCTGTTGGGATAGCACAGGCTTGCCTGACTATGTGAGGATGTTGTAAACTCCTTTTGATTCACAGCTGTTCACTTCCAGAAATTCCAGCATTGCAGTATTTAAACACAGTCCATGTGGACTAGGCTTCAGGTAGAAGAGGAAGTAGCCAAAGCAACTGTCAAGGCACGCAGCACCTCACTTGCATTGTCAGTCTTCAGCTTCTAAGTATGCAAAGGAAAGCTGGCTTTGTGCTGGAACTCATACTTCACGCGGAAGGGCTCTTGGCTGTTTATTTATAAGCTGTCAGGTATCTGGGACTCTTCCAGCCCTCTCCCATCAGTGGTATAACCCACATCCTAGGAATGCCCAATTTGAATGAGAAATCAAGGTTCACATTAGAAGTAATTAACAAAAAGTGAAAAGCTAGGTGTGGCCCGGTGCTCAGATTGGAACTTACTGTTCTGGAGCTGGGGCGGGGGCATGAGTGAAGTCTTTTTCTCCTTGCAGAAACTGGTAGGCTACATGGCTTGGGGCAGTGTGCAACTGCTGGATAAATTGTAGGTCTGCCTCTCTGAAGGAAGCCGTATCCCATTCCTTGAAGCATACAGATACAACCTCTGGAGTCTATAGGGCAATAGCTTGCTGGGTCACAGATATTTCCCACTTTTGTTCCCAAGGCAAGAAGAATTTATTATGAGTGACAGAAAATTCAAGATGAAAAAAAAAAATACAAGGTTTACATTTTAATATTACATTTAAAAGAACATATTGTCATTAATACCCTGAAAATCCCCCCCCCCACTTCAAATATTTACCTCATCATTCTTGCCACTTTCTAAAGCAGTTCTAGAAGTCCTCTTTCATCTACATTTTGTCTACATTTCTGGCAGATTCTAAGACACCTGAGGGAGACAGGTAGTCTGGTTTTGGTGCCATGATTATTCAAGTTATTCAATAAGTGGTTGTTGATGATCTTCTACTAATCATGAAATATGATGTGTGGATTGGGGGCAAGATAAATGGAAGGAGAAAGATTCATGAATAAAACACCATATGGTAGCTGGGCAAGCCTGTAATCCCAGTACTTGGGAGGCTGAGGCAGGAGGATCATGCATTTGAGGCCATCCTGGGCTACATAGTGAGTTCAAGGCCAGCCTGAATTACACAGCGAGACCCTGTCTCCAAAAACAACAACAACAAAAACCCCCACCATATGGTTTATCCCTACACGGACTTCACAGGCCACCTCACACAGACTCGCAGAGGCGAATGATAATAAAACAGTGTCCTTCTGCTGCAATACAAATACCTCTGGAATGCAGGAGGACAGACAAGCCTTGCTGAAGAGCCAAGCACCCTACTGACACACAGTAAATGAGAACTGAGCAAAAAAATGAGTGCAAAGTAAGAGCCAAGATGCTTTCTTGCACTGAAGAAAGTGCCACATTGAGGGGAAATCAATACAGAAGACAGCAGTCACTTGATGGTGATGTAACACTTAACTAACCCTCAGGCATGTTCGGCCACTCAGGAATGTGTGTGGCATATTCCAGGCAAAGAGAAAGTACACTTTCTTAGTTAATGCTTGTGCAGCTTTGCGGATAGGATGTACATGCCTATGAACAAAATAAAGCACAGTAAACGTTTTTGTGTCAACAAAACAAGTCTGAAATATGTAGCTGTGATCTTGAAAGCCACAAAAAATAGAATGTAACATATTTGTGAAGTAACAGTAATTTTATTTAAAAGGCAGATGAAGCTATCATATAGTAAAACAATGGGAAAATATTTTTAACTCACTAAAGTGAAGGACAAATGCATTACATTCCGTAGCAATACCACCTCACCTCAACAGTTGGTTTCCCTTGTAAATTTTTCCTTCAGTATGGATTTCACTGTGTTGCTTCCATTTCTAGTTTTTTTGATGGGAGCCCTTCAGTATTATACACCTTTGCCTATATGTAATTCAAGTGGACAATGACAAATGCTTTTATAACTCACATTAGAGCTGATTGTATTTCTTGTTAAGGACATACACTTATCAATGGTAATTTTACTCGGACGGTCACTCAAGTTAAAAGAACATCAAAATGTTCATGGTCCAGTAAGTGCTAGACAAGCATACTAGCTAGTGGTTCTCTATACTGTCATTCTGCACATAACTAAAGGGCTGACTTTGTAGAAAATGCCTTTGATCCAGGAAGTCAGTAGAGTTCATACATTTTTTATGAGTGAATAACTAAACCCTGGCACTTTTTCCCCTGAGTCATATATGAAAACAATCTAACCTAGACAAAATAAATTCACCACACACTTGAGTTTTTAAAGTTACTAATGGATCGCTTCTCGGCCTTTTGGCTAAGATCAAGTGTAAAAGTTACTAATTGAGTGCTCCCCATTTAGATTACTTTTTTTTTTTTAAGATTCCTTTTTTACAACAGAAAATGTTATACATAATCTAATTCTGCCATGGCTTACGTTGCCACCAAACTAGTGCCTGTCTCTCTCCAGCAAGTGCCTGGGTCATTGTCTTCTCTTTGTCATCTTTCCTATCTTTTCTGATTTTCAGTACAATGCTCATTCTTTCAAAATAAACTGCTCTTAGTACTCCATTTTATTAAAAAACCACATTTTCTTTATCCAGTCTCCAGTTGATGGGCATTTGGGCTGTTTCCAAGTTTTAGCTATTACAAACTGTGTTGCTATGAACATGGGCACACATATATCACTGTGGTATGATTCTTTTAATTCTTTGGGGAAGATCCCCAGCAGTGGAATAGCAGGGTCAAATGGGACTTCCAGTCCTAGTTCTTTGAGGTATCTCCATATCGATTTCCACAGTGGTTGCATCAGTCTACACTCCCACCAGCAGTGGAGGAGGGTTCCTCTTTCCCCACAGCCCCGCTGACATTTGTTATTGGTTGATTTCATGATAGCAGCCATTCTTTCTGGAGTGAAGTGGAATCTCAGCATTGTTTTCATTTGCGTCTCTCAAATGATCAGTGATGTTGAACATTTTTTCATGTATTTATTTGCTTTTTCTACTTCTTTGTCTGAGAAATGTCTGTTCATTTCAGATGTCCATTTTCGGATTGGGTCTTTAAATTTGGGAGGTCTGATCTTTTTAAGTTCTTTATAGATTCGAGATAGTAGTCCTTGTCTGAGGAAGAACAGGTGAAGATTTTTTCCCACATTGTGGGTTGTCTATTCACACTGCTGGTGGTTTCTCTTGCTGTGAAGAAGCCTTTTAATAAGAAGAGATCCCACTTGTTGATTGTTTGTGCTAGTTCATGAGCAACTGAGGTTTTGTTCATAAAATCTTTTCCTACACCAATGTCTTCAAGGGTTCTACCTAACCTCTGTTCCAACTGGTTCAGAGTTTCTATTTTAATATTTAGATCTTTAATCCATTTTGATTTTAGTTTAGTGCATGGTGAGAGATACAGGTCTAGTTTTAATCTTTGGCAAGTTGAAGCCCAATGGAGTACTACTCAGCCATAAAAAATGAGAAATTAGAGAAATTTGTAGCTAAGTGGATGCATATTGAGGCTATACTCTTTAAGTGAAATAAATAAGACACACATGAATAAATACCAAATAGTTTCTCTGGTGTGAGAAACTGAAAGTGTAAATAAGGACTAAATGTATAATAGGTAATGTGAAATAGGAAGAAAAGGGGCAAAGGGGAAGGAAGTGGGAGGGCTAGGGGAAAGGATAGAAGGGAGTGGGATTAATATGAGAAAATGGAAAAATAGGAACAAAATCTTTGTAAATAGGGAGGAATGGAGGGGTTGAAGGGAGGGCTGGGCAAGGGTGAAAAATAAGAACCAAGAGAGACTATGGAAAGGTGCAAATTTCCAATGATGAATATCATTATATTGTATACCTAAAATGTACCATTGATTAGAATGAATAATCGATAATGCAAAATAGGAAGAAAAGGTCCAAAGGGGTAGGGGTAGTGGGAGGGGCAGGGGAAAGGAAAGAAGGGAAAGGAAAAATGATGAGAAATGGAAAAAATGGAAATAAAGTCTTTGTAAATAGGGAAGGGTGGAGGGCGTGAAGGGCGGGCTAGGAATGGGGAAAAAATAAGAACTAGGATGCATTATGTAAAGGTACAATTCCCAATGAGAAATTTAATTGTGCTGTATACCTACAATGTACCAATAAAAAATTTAATAAAAAAAAAACCTGCTCTTATTTTAAGACACTTTCACCTGCCACGTCCAGATTTCAAGGGTTTGAAATCCATGTTTTGGGTTTGATTCTACACACCCTGACTTCCAAACAGCCAGACCACTGACCTCTGTAGGAATGTACTACGACTTTCTCCAATTCCAAATACGTTTAGCTCATAGAACCCAATGTAGCAAGTATGTCCTCTTCTAGAACCTGGTTTCAGCACTAGCCTTGTGGACAGCTCCAATGGCTGCCAGCGCCATTATTCCTCCCCAATCCAGTCTACAGGTCTGCACACCAAGGATAAAGCACCCTAGGAACCACCCCAAAACTAGTTAGAAATGGGCAACAGTGGACAAGTGCAACAGTGCCAACCCTCCTTTAACCTAAGATGATTCCAATGGGCTGCTGTAAGAGAAAGTCATAGTGTAGTCCTAGAGAAGTTAGTCATCTGCCTGTTTGGCAATCTGGGTAGATACAGACCTCGAGGCATACTGGAATTTCCATTTATGAGGAAATACAAGAACAGTCCATCTTAAAGTTTCCCTTTCTCTAAGCAATGTTACAAAGCCTGTCAATAGCTTAACCTTTCAGGTGACTGTATACCCAGAAATTGCTCAAAAGAAAGGTTAGCTCCACTTTCATTTTAGTCAGAGAAGGGGTTGAAACAGAAGTGAAAATGGCCATCAAACATAGAAGATTGCTTCCATGCAATCTCTCTATTTTATGTTCAAAAGCTTTTATTTTCGGAAACATTGTCTGCCTTTTCCTTTCTGATGGATCAAATCCGCAACTCGTTCCTGAGTCTCTTTTCCTTAAATTGCCTTAGAATTAAACTGTACAATGCTGTGCCTCTTCAAAGCACCCACGGTGAAAATTTCTGGAGAGACTAAGGGTTGCTCTTAGAACAGAAAGCACCAAAGGGCCTTATTAGATTCTCAGTGAAACCGGGGTGACATAAGACATCACACAGGTCTCCGGGAAGTGCTTCATCTTCTATTTCCTTTCTTACAAATACCCACAGGTAAGGAACCAGGGTCCAAGAGAGAAAGCCTTCAGAGTTCAGAGCCTAGCATCCCACGATGCAGAAGAGGAAAAACCCAGACAAAATAACCCCTCAAAAAGAACTCCTGGAGTCAACTACCTTGATCTCCTGTTGGCAGTACTTAGATGTAGCAAATTATGAAGAAAAGTGCCTGTTCAGCTCTACATACTTTCCCCTGAATCTTGTCCTTTCTCAAAAACAATCTCATAAATTGCCTTCCAATTGCTAAAATTTCCCCTGGGAAGGAATTATAGATCACACTCAGATCTTATTTCTACACAAAATCAACTCTTCAGATGACTAACTGTTCTCTCCCTACTTCTCTTACATCTCCCAGGATCTCATGTCCACATTTACTCGGTGACTTTCTGCTTAAAGTTTCCCATGCACCTTTCCAGGTGTAGCAAAGAGAAACCAAAAACCAGAGCAATAGATAGCGACCAATGCAATTGGGATTTCCACAAGGGTGCTGCCGTAAGTTTAATGTGAGACAAATAAGCCCAAAACAAACATTGCTCTTCCATTCTTTGAGGAATTGACTGTGTTTATTTCCCATTTTTTCCAAATAGAAATCATCCAGTCTCCACAAATGGAAATTGCTCTGTGTCGATAGATAGCCAGCACGGTGACATCTTCAGCCCTTACCTACTGTAGCAATCAGGATAGCAACAATCTCAAGTGCATGACACAAGTGAAGACTCCTCCTCTGTCCTACAGAGGGGGCCAGGAAGGGCTCCTCATTCAGATCTTGCTACAGCAAGGGAATCTGCATTTATTGCTGGCAGTTAATGACAGAATATTTTATATTGAACAAACAGGACACTTTGAAGTTGCTGTGATTGGACACTTCTGCTTGCAAGGGAAAGCTGGACATAGACTGTACTGGGCAGACATCCCTGCCCTGTACTAGTGGCCTATGAGAGGCACCTGCTTCTTGCTTTCCATAATTTGGTGATATAGTTTCATAGCAGGAGTCAGACCGCAGCTCTACCTGACTCAGATGGGCGTGTCAGCTGGCGCACTGGGCGAGTATAGCCCCTCCCTCAATGGCTGCCATGGAAACCTAGGCCTGGTCTGTGAAGTGGCAGGGCTCAGCTGAGTTAGGTGCGGCTGAGGTCAGCGTGACCCCAATTAAAGCCCTTTCCCCTGAATGATGGCTTCGCACTGACCCGATGGGTTGCGTGCTCGTTGCCGCCGGTCCCAGTACCGGTCTGTTCTATCCAAGCAAGGTACACAGTGCTTCCTCCCTGACAGCCCTGGCGGCGCCATCATGCCAGGTGTTGGGCAGTGTTTCACTGGATGCCTTCTCGGCAGACCCTGCTCCCTATTCCTCCCCACCCCCATATTCAGTCAACCCCGGGTGTCTTGGGGGCCTTTGCCTTTGCTGCCATCAGCAGCACTGAGCGGGTCCCCAGACCCAGCGTCTTCACTCTGAGTCTCCTTTGCTGTCTGTTCCTGAATTCGCCTTGGGCTGCGGTGGCTCACAGAAAGGACCCAGGCAGAGGTCTGGGGAATGTGCCCTTCCTGTTCCCTACAATAGACCAAACTAGATGGTGGAGAATCTCATTTAGTTGGGTCAAAATCAATCACTCAATCAATCAATTTTTTAAAAAGAAGCTGGCAGAAACAGATGAATCCTTGAGACTTGTGGGATGTCTGCTGTACAGGCTGTTGGATTCCCAGGCCCAGTTGCTGAACAGCCAACAGCTCAGAGTTCTATTGTTGCCCATGGTCCTATCCACTCACCACTTGTCAGTTCAGGCTCACAAGTTCATTGGCAAAGCTCTGTAAGTTTAAAATGATTGTCAAGAAGAATTAGTAAAGAAATATCTACTTACAAGACAAAGAAAAGTTTTAAAGAAATGACAAGTTCAAATTAATAAAGAAGAAAATAATCATAAAGAAAATTAATAGAAAAATAAATAAATGAATTAAGAAATGGCAAGTTGCAAAGCAGCTGTCCAAGGAAGCAATAGAATTATAGAGTGAGGGGTGACATGGATACTGAAGTGCGTTACACTACAGGAATGTGTCTGCTCTCACCATGACTCTTTCTGACTGTGGGAACCGCAAGAATTCTCAGTGGCATCTGCATATTTGAGGTCATTTAATTTACTTTTCTAAATAAGAAAACTGAAGGAGAAGAAGAAGAAGAAGAAGGTAAATTACCTTTCTAAGCTTAACCAACTAGGAGAAGGCGTGGTCCAGACCACATATTCCGTGCTTAGACCACACCCACCACAATGCCATGGTTAAAAGATATTCACTCAGGGGTCTTCTCAGGAAGGTTCCTTTTCAACTGAGCTTTACTCAGTTTGAAATCCACAAGTTGTTTTCCATAGCACTCGAGTCTCAGCCACACCCAGAAACTTTTACCTGGTATTTTCACTGAACAGAAACCACTTGATGAGAAATAAAATAGCAATGCCCACTTCTGTGTAAATGTTAGGACGGGATATTCAACAAGTGGACTGAGAATATGTGACTCATTATGTGATCAATTATGACATGTCTTGACTAGCCCCGTGGCCGTGTTAACAGCGCTCCTAATTTCAATATTTATTGTAGATGCCAAAAAACAATTACTCATTAGCTTTATGTCACACTTTTATACATTCATTAGGTGAACTAGATCTTATAATTAAGGACAAGAGAATCTTTAGCTATCAGTCTGTGGGGGGGGGTCTGCGTGGGATTTTTAAATATTGTGAATGAAGGCTCTTCCTACTTTCTCTGTTCTTTGATTTAGCCTGCATCTTCAAAGAAGCCAGGTCTATTTCTAGAGAAGAAATCTTGCAAACAATGATCAAAGTGTAAATGAATGCAAATACAGCCCTTCGCCTTAATTACTTCACTGTCACTTGTCAGCAGCCTCTTCCATGGTTTTGCTGATTAGTAAGTGATCTCAAATAATTATTATTTCATTTACAATTACAATGCATCCGAACCCTGGATTCTAGCCCAGCAACAGCAACTGCCTTCTCACACCTGAGTCTACTCCTCCAGAACTGTGCTGTGTCATATAGTCTAGCTTCATTTCTAAATAAATCTCCACCAATTCTTTCCTTTCCGATTTTGGAAAGCAAGATCTCCCAATGGATGCAAGTAAAGAATTTACAAAAACCCGTCGACTAAGACCTGCAATGTGACAAAAACAAAACCTTCTGTGTGCTCATTTGATTTCACCACCCATCAAATATATATATATATATGTATATTTTCAAACAGCTGCAATATGTGTTGCCTTTCCAATTTGCCTTTGCTGAGGAAGACTGGAATCCTCTAAGATGCCACAAGCAATGTGCTAAGAAAAGAAATCCAAGACAATTACAAGATGGGACGGAAGTGTTAAGGGCAATGGAATCAGAGCATTGTTTTGTTGGATAGAAGGATTCAAACATGTATTTCAATTGCAAGTGATTTAAGAACTCCAACACCAATATTCACTAAACCTGGCGAGAAGCCGAGACTGTAGCAGGGGGTGGGGTTGCTGGATCATTCAAGAACGGCCTCCTTTGTTAATGAACGGAATGCTTGGTTCATCTCAGTAGAGAAAGAAGAAGGGAGGAAGCTACATCCTGGAAGTACGGACTGTACGTATTGAATGAGTTGAGAATGCTGCATAAGTGTACAGCCAGGACAAACACGGGAAACAGGATTTAAGAAGCTATCACCCGAGTGAATTGCTGACTGGAAGCTTCCGGGGTGATAATAAAGTGGTATTAGTGATATTCTTGCATTTGTTATCTTTGTCTACCTATGATAGTTACCAATGCTGAAACACCTTCGCATCATCTTTCAAGAGCCTGTGTGGTCCACATTCATAACTGACTCTCCCTACATCACATCCCTCTGATGTCTAACATAAATGGTCACAGATGGCACCAATAGATGCTTTCTGTCTTGTGAGTTTCCCTTTCCTCATTTTTCGAATGCAAGTAGTAAGATTCTCTTTGCAATGTGACTTTAAGGATTAACCACAGTGATTACCAACAAAATGTAGCTCCCATCATTAAACCCATCTGAATAAACTCTCCTTTTTGACACAAGTGGCTTATGAATTTGGACATCTAGTCAAGAAATATGTTACCATCCTCCCTACCTGAATAATTGATTTATGGAGGATTTTTCTTTGAAGTCTGCTCTTTTCTTGCCTTATTCTAATGTAAAGCTAAAATATTTTTAATTCCTCCTGAGGATGCACACGTGAACAATCTTTTATACATGAAACATATATTTTCCTCATTGAATGCGTTCTACTTGCATATTGGTTATACCAATTCTCATGTGTTTATTAATAGAAACATCTGGGGGCTGTTTTGTGTGTGTGTGTGTGTGTGTGTGTGTGTGTGTGTGTGATGTGGTTTCTGAAAAACTTTGATGCTCTTACATCTGTTTCCATGGAAGGATTTATTAAGACATGAAATGTCAATTGAACACTTAGCAAAATATTCCAGGTTACCAAGCAACTTGTTTAAGCAATACACTTTTTAAAAAATTCCTTTAAACATTAAGGCTTAAGAGTATTACTGGATATAAAATTACAAAGACTAAAGAATGCCATTAAGCAAAAGTTCCTGTACTGTGAAATGATAGATTTCAAATATATGCAAGGTTGTTTAAACCAGATATTTATGGGGCTGCTTAAAATAGCGAAACCAATTCCACCTATCCACCATCAGATGTACTCTTCGGCAGGTCCTACCTTAGGGTTAAATGAGTCTGTAACTATAGTGCCTAGCTGTACAAAAGTGCTATGCTACAGCAGTTGACCTTTCCTCAACTCAGAGGTGAGAGGGAAAATCACTTAGCATTTTGACTAAGTTGGGTGCTGATGAAGTCTGTGTCTACTACAGGGCATTTTGTCTGGCTTTGCTTTTGAGGGGATTGGTTTTGCTATCTGCATCCAGTCCTCACTCGAATCATCAGAAAGATGGCAGATATTCCACACACTGACTGCCGGCTCTCAGGTGAAAGTCGGAGACTTCAGAGATCAGGAAGAGCCAAGGTTTTTCACATCCACATACGATGCCCCAAAAGCTCTAAACCCAGATTCTTACCCTCTACCCCGCTCTTGATCAAGATGATGAAAAACACCATGCTTCTATCCCTATGCCTTAATTTTACTGATGAAGAAATCTCTTGTCTTGCCTGAGGTGCTAATGCGGAACAGACGGAATCAAACTGAGATCCCAAATTATGCAAATCCAGCCTGAGCAATGGCTGGCATGCCTTGTAATAAGTTATCAAGAGGCAGGAGGGGCACCATAATGAATATCACCAGCAGTGATGGTAAGGTTGAACTCTTACTCCACCATATGATAGCTGCACACCTTCATGCCCACCAGTATAGCCAAAAATATTACCATTCCAGGGGCTCTGTACAAAAATTTCTGTGTTCAAATCTGAATGTAGAATCAACCGAGTCCCTAAACTATTAGTCTCTGATGCAAATAAAGTTTTCATTTTGATTCAAAGTAGATTTGTTCTATTCTTTGCTACATGAGGTAACACTGACTTGATTCAAGGAAGTCTTGATTTGGCTGTATTTGCTTCCTTCACTAGCACTATCAATGGAGAAAAGCTGATTTTTAAATGTTGGAAAATCAATGGTGAGTACCTTTTCAAGTGTCGACATCCTAGGTGAAATTAATTTAGCACATTTATTCATGATGGAAATTGTTAACAGTGTTTCTCTTCCTAAAATATTCCCACTTCTAAGAAACTACCATCATTTCAATTTAAACTATACTTTGCTATATTTGGTGAAATTCTCTTACTAAATAGCCATGGTATATAAAATGAAATGTAGTTGTAAATCATTTTTATAAGATTAATTTACTTCAAGCTACAGCATCATAAATACAATAGGAAAATTGCCTTATATGTTAAATTCTTCCCTTTTATCTATTTCAAAGTTTCCCAACAAAGCTAGGCGATCTAACTGAGAGAAATAGCTCAATATGACAAAGTTATGTTATTCATTATGTGTGAAGCAGTGTACAAACTTGCAAATGAAGTGATGCTTACCGTTTCCTCATTAGAGGAAACAGAATCTGCCTGAACATAACAGCTAGGCTTCCTAATAAAGACATGGTGAACTTTTTGTTGCTAAGTCATAATTCCATATTCAGTGTGTGCAGTTGAGCTGGTAAAATACAAAAGAAAAAAAGCAAGTTACGTGCATGGAGCAAAATATTTGGAAGTCAAAACTCAAAGTTAATAGGTTGAAAGATTGATTCTAAAACGTAAGTCAAAATGAGCTGGAAAAAAAAGAGTAAGTAGGTGAGTAAGTAAGTGTGTGAAGGCTGGGCATCAACACTTCAAATATTTTTGGACCAGAGAAAATATAAAAATCCTAAAACCATTTTTATAAATGTGAGATATAATATAAGCCTTGATGGTCTAGTTAATGAAGACTAGTTTGTAAGATAAATTTTTAAAAGAGATATGTCAACTACTGCACCATTTGAGAAGTCAAGTAAATAATAAACTCTACTTGGAATTTCTAGTTCAACAGGGTGAGCGTGACCACACATTTGCCTAGAATATTTGAAAATCAAGTTGTAAAACTAAACACCAAGCTGAGTAACTGTAACCCTAGCTACCTAGGAAGCTGAGGCAGGAGGATCACAAGTTTGAGCCTGCACCAAGCAACTTAGTGGAATCTGGTTTCAAAATTTTAAAATAAATAAATAAGCTGAGAATGTAGTTCAGTGGCAGAGTGCTGGACTCGTACGCGTCCGGCTCTGGGTTCAATCACCAAGCCCACAATAAATCAAATAAAAATGAAAAGACGTAAAAATTAACACAGGATGGGATGGAAAAGAAAATAGGGCGTTGCAGGATCCCAGGGCTTTGGAAGCAGTCAGGAATAGCTAACCATGACAAATCCAGCACTGTGTTCCCATTTGGGCAAGATACAGAGGCTTGGAGTTAGCACGAATGCATCTTCCAGGAAAGGAATAATATTCTGCTGTTTTGTGCCTTGTGGCTGATGACACCACTTTGTCCCTTTTGTGAGAAATCATCAAGGCACTTTGGATTTGTGCACGTCTCTGTATATTCTCCGCCAAGAAACGCTGAAAGGAAGCATGCTGCCAGCTTACAGACAGGGTCGGGCGGTAATGATGTGGAGAGCGCTTTGGTCTGTTAGACAATTAATTCCCTTGAAGCCTACCATGTGCATCTTACGACACAGCTGGATGAGCTTTGGGCACTGAAGTACCAAATCAAGTGTTTGAAGGAAAATCCCACTAACTGCCCAGGGAAAAAGCATTTAATCAAAACGACAACATACCACATGCGACAGGCAGCTGGAAGCAGGCCGTGGAGACCTGCCAAGGGAAACAGGCAGCTAAGCACTTTCAGCCTCCATTTTCATCTCACAGACTTTTTCTTGTAAGAAAATAGAATCACTGCAGAACTTGGAGTGAGTATATGCAGGTTTGTCTTCTTCAGAAGACAAGGTACAGCTCTACAAACATAGCATCTGGGATGCGCTGATTAATAAGTTAATATCTACTGAGATGCACACCATTTTAGATTAGGACCAGTCACTCTGCAGCTGTTTGTCTCTTTGTGAAATGATGTGTTTATTTTTTAAAGTGGCAAATAAATATCATGTATATTGTGGTGTATGGTATGATGTTTTGCAGTGTGTACGTCTTGCAGAATGGTTTAATTTGGCTAATTAAGATTTATATGCACCGCCTCTTGTTGTGGTTTAAGTGTAGCTCCCAAAGGTCACGGAATGGAAATTTCATCTCTATTGTGACGGTGTGGAGATGCGGGATGTAATAAGTAGGTCATGAGGACCCTGCTCTTACGACTGGATTAAAGTCATTGTTAGAGTAGGTTTTAATAAAGCATCTCTCTCCTTCCCTCCCTCTCTCTCTCTCTCTCTCTCTCTCTCTCTCTCTCTCATCTCCAATTCTTTTGCCCTCTGCTGTGGAATGACAAAGTAAGAAGAAACCTTCTAGATTTGGGCCTCTCAACCTTGGTCATCTACTTTCCAAGACTTCAAGAAATAAATTGCTTTCCTTTATAAATCTCTCAATCCATGGGATGCTGCATGGTGAGAACACTTAAAGTCCACTATCTTACGCACTCCCCTGCATATAATATTGTTATTAACCATAGTCCCACCTGGCTCAGTACAGCCCTGGGATGTATTACCTCTGTCCAACTGAAACGTTGCTTTGTTTGCCCACCAGGTCCTGTTTCCCTCCATCCAAGTGGTAGCAGGATGGCATAGAGTCTACGCCATGTACCTCTCACATATGGGCATACTGTGTCGCTTAGAACAGGCACTCGGTAAGAGAACTGCTATGGTTTCCATGTGAAATGTCACCCGAAGGCTCATGGATGGAAGCTTTGTCCTCACGACACTTATGTACCAGGGTGAGCCGATTGGGAACTGATTGGGTCTTGAAGACTCCAACCTCATCAAAGCCAGGGGCACTTCCTTCCTCTCTCCTTCCTTCTCTTCCTGGGCACGCTCAGATGAGCAGCTTTTCTCTGCTTTGCTCTTCAACCATGACCAGAGGCCCAGAAATGACAGGGCCACGTATGGTGCACTGAAATCTCTGAACTCTCACGAGTCGACATCGGTATTTCCCCCTGAAGTTGACTTTCTTCCATACTTTGTGGCAGCAACTGGAAGTTGACTGACAGGGCTTCTGAGTCCAGACCCGCTGCTAAGAACTACAGTGACATGTGAATTCTGGGTGACAAGAAGGCAAGGGGCAGGTGGCATGGGGGTATAGATCCTCATCTTCTTCACCCTGAGACACAGGTGGCCCTCTAATCCTTATGGCCCTGTTGGAACCTCCAGGAACAGGTATCTACTCCTCTCCCATCGACAGAGATGGTCCATGATGCCTGGTGGCCCTCTCAGGTACAGCTATGTGCCTGTTTCCCTCCAATTCATGCAGATGCTCCTACAACCTGGACCTGAGCTAGTCCCAGTGTCCCTCCCCCTCCTCCCCCTCCCTCTCTCCTCCCCCTCCCCTCCTCCCCCTCCCTCTCCCCTCCCCCTCCTCCCCCTCCCTCTCCCCCCCCCCCTCCTTTTCCTTCATGTGGATTTATCTCAGGAGTGGTCATTGCCTCAGAGCATCCTGGCCATCTCCTCCTGAGCAGTTTTGTCTATCAGAGGTAAGAATGAGAAGATGATGTTTTTGTGGTGCTAAGGTTGAGAAGATTACTTTGACCTCCCGGTGGTCACCTTCCTGAGGAAGTAGAACAAGTTGTCTCTGTAGGGGAGAATCTGGCCAACTAGAGGAGAAGGGAGCGGTGGACCAATGTGAAAGGAATAGCAGAAGAATGACCGAGGAGTTCTCAGGGGTCTGGGATCCATTTTGACCTGAGCATTCTAGCTCCATGATACGATGTATTTCCTCTTAGATGGAGCCAGCCTATGCTAAATACTTGTCTCCTGAAGCCTGCTCCTATGGCTTGACCATCATAACCATAATAAATTATAGTTCACTTTAATGCATTTTGATGTACACATTGATGGTACTGTTAAACAGGCTTTCAAAATTCCCACTCTCAATGAAATTGTATGCTTTCTCTCTTGCACAAAGTACTTTTAATGTATTTTAATCCCAAGGAGATATAGAAATTTGATTTGAAGCTAACTTGTAGAGAAAAGAGAGAGCCAAGGGAATAAGGAAGATTCAAAACAGGTTTAAAAGCACAACCAACCTTCCAAGAGCAGCAATTAAAACACAAAAGCAAACTCGTTGCACAAGCCTTCTTACAAACCTCAAGTCACAGCTTTACTGGGAGCAGCTAAATGAAAACTGGTAGTTCAGATTTAAAATCCCCGTTATCTATATCTCTGTGAATGACATCACCCTCCCATACACACAGCAATATGCCCACTGGGAGGGCAGGGATTTTTATGTTTTTGTACCCTGTGATATAATACCTCACATCTGAGCCATGTATTCACATAGCAGGTTTTCAGTAAATACATACCAAGTGTGTTAGTTAGTTGGTTCTCTGGGACTTTCTTCTCAAAGCAAAATCTTTCCCCTTTACAACTCTGAGGCTGCAGAGAGTGGAGTCCTGCTGCTGCTTCCTGTGATGCCCTCGGGCCATCTTCTCTATTCTCCTGTTCCTTCTCAGCAATCAAGATCTCCTCTGCTCTATCTTTGCAGTCCACAGCTTTGCTGGAGCTTCCTCTCTGGCCAAACTCAGAATGTTTTGAATCATTCTGCTGGGCTTTTTGCTCTTGATTCTCCACATAGATCTGGCTAAAAGCCGCCAACAGTAGCCCTGCCACGGCCTCAATATTTGACTGCCTTGAAATTTCTTCTGTGAGATTAATTAGTCCACTTCCCCTAATCTCGGTCTCAAAGTCTCTGGACACAAAATCCAGACAAACTTTCTGCCAAGCCATAACACACATCGTCTGGAGTCCAGCAGCCAATGCAGTCCTACTTCCCAGCAGAAACCTCCTGAGCCTGGTCTCTACTGGCTTTCTGGTCTTCTGAGCTCTGACCAGAATCTTCCATACAAAACAGCCTTAGGCCTTCCAGCGCTGCCTCTGTAGCCCGCATCTCTGGATCTTTCCTAACTTCCCCTTCCCACAAGCCAGTTCCAAAGACTTTTGAGCCACATGGCCAGGTAATGTCACAGCCATGACCTCATTTCTCTGGTACCAAATTTCTGTGTTAGTTACTCTTCTCTCATTGCTCAGACAAAATATCAGGCACCCATATTTAAAGGGGAAAGGATTTATTTGGCTTACAGTTTGTAGAACTTTCAGTAAAGGAAAGGAATCATACATGATTCTCTAAAGATTCTTCATTTCAATCAAACAATTCATGAGTTTTGCAACACATCGCTTTGGTTTGAGTACCCTAGGAAATAACTCACATGTCCTTAAAGAATTCACCTTCCAGGTGGACATAAAAGGTACACATATATGATATGCATACATTTGCGAACATATGATTTTATCTTGGTGAAGCCCAAGAAAGATAATAAGACATACATGATCCAGCATGCAAGGATATGAAGCCATTCTACCAAGACATTATTATAGTGGCCATGGGCTTGGAGCAGATGGAGTGTTGTATACAAGAGAGAAAATGAACCTTAAGACAGAGATAAGGGCAGATAGGAGAAACACAAAGAGAAAGAAGAAGAGAAAGAGGAGGAGGAGGAGGAGGAGGAAGACAAAACTATACTTCAGGAGTAATTTTATTTCTCTTGGCTTAAAAAAGGATTCAAAAAAGACGAGAGATAATGATGTTTTCATGTCAGCACAAAGTGATACAAGGAAAGAAAAAGAAATAATTTTGATTGTAGGGGAAATAATGCATAATATCAAATTAGTGTCTAGCGGGAGAATAACCACATGAAAGTATCATTGCTCATTTTCCTTTTTCACCGAAATTATCTCCCTCATGAACCCACAGTGAAGTGTATCTTCTAAGGTGAGTTTAATATTTATAACCAGATGCATCAAAGTTTGTTCTGCTTCCATTAAGATTATGCTCTTCTCTTTAAGGTCACCATATATTTAATTTCAACATGAATTAAATGAGTAGAACTCTTTTAGGTTAGTGCACTTTACTATGAATTATAATGTTTGCTGCCTTAGAAAGCAAAGCTTCATGTCAGCCCTCTCGGGAATAACTCAAGAGATAATTACTGCTCCTAATGAGGAATCTTTCTAAAGAAACTAATAGCAGATATTCACTTGATCGCCTCTAAAGTAAAGGAAAGGTAGGAAAGGACAAATGGATTGCCCGTGAGATGGCACAGAGTGGCTGACTCTTTCCTTAGAGATACTCACCCTGGAACCAGTAGCCCCTTCTCTGAGATGGAGGCCCTAGGCACAGGCAGAATTTCCCAGTGGGAGGCCAAGCTAGAGAGAGCACTGGCCACCATATGCATCTCACAGCTGGCACCCAGGGAAAAGTTTCTTCTTCATTCTAAAGTCACCACAGTGACCTGCATTGGCATCTCTCCCCTGCTATGCCTATATGCCTTCCCTGGAGTCTCTATAGGAAGAAGAAAGAAGGGCTGCAATTCCATCTCAGGGCACACACCCCAGTGTGACCTCTGTTCAGCCCAAGGTCACCTCTCCATGGGCTGCTGAGGAACTGAGGGAGCTGCCTGTCCCTCTGCCTGAGAGTGCTAATCTGCCCAGGGTTACACTGCCATGCTTGTGAATAAAATCAAATTTGGAGAGAGACTAAGTAGACAAATGCAAAATTATTTTCTATGCTTGTAAAGCAGTCTGTGTGGAAAATGTAAAAAGATATCGTGTGTGAACCTGCTAGGCTGAATTCTTAGGTTATCCTCGAGAGAGATTTCAGTATTTCTTGCTGTCAGCTAAGACTTTAAGTACGTAATCCTGAAACAAGGAAAAATTAATTTCCTTAAGAGCCCATTTCTTGGACAATTATTTATACACTTGCCATATAAATGGCTTTATTGACAATCTGCTTGGATGCTGGATTACCTTAAATAGTTAACAGAAATGATACGTGTACATGCATCTCTATATATGCATATAAGTGTGCATATATATTCACATATGTATGCATATAAGGTACTACATATTTAAAGCATTATATACATGACATACACATAACATTATAGTATAAAACAAACATCATGCTATATATATGCATTATTATAATATATGATGTATAACATATCATTACAGTAATTTAGAACATAAATCTTTTGATTGGTAGATGACCAATAGATCTATGATAGACAGATGATAGGTAGATAGATGATACATAGACCAATAGGTAGATGATTGACAGAATGATAATATCTAGAAAATGATAGATGGATAGGTAGAAGAATAAATGATAGATATACATATATATTCATTCCTCAAAAGCTATGGAGTACTACTTCCCAGAACCCACTTGGGTGCTAATAATCTGTAGAGGCTCAGTCTCCTTCTAAAAATAGAATAGTATTTACCTACAACCTACGCAATCCTCCCATATACATTACACCATCTCTAGATCACTTATAATACCTAGTACAAGGTATACACTGTGCAAATAGCTGTCATATTTTATTGTTCAGCCAGTAATGTCAACAGAAAAGTCTGCACATGCTCAGTACAGAAGTTTTTTCCAATACTTTTAATCATACTTTGTTGGCACCACAAATGTGGAGGCTGCAAATGTGGAGGGTTGAATATATAACACAAGTAACTGAGTTCGAAACCCAACTTTGCTTGCATAACATCTCCAATTTCTCTGCTTAGAGTTGGACCATTTATGTACACTGCTCAATCAAGGACAGGTTTATAACCCTATTATTCTCTGTACACAGAACCAATATCTTTTCCTCAGCACTTTAGCCAATGAGAGTCGCAGACATGAAGAGAAAATTGTAATAAAAATGTCTTTCTTCTTATTTTATTTTTAGTAGTTCGAGAGCTGTAGAAAACTTTAAATCCTCCTCAAAGCTAAAGAAATGCTTTGTTGTGGCCCTTGCTGACCTCATTTCCACATAGTGTCTTTCTTGTGGGTTCTCAACAAGCACAGTTAATACTCTCTACCAAAGAAAAAGAAGAAGGGGGAGAAGAAGCAATTTGTTCACTCTTTCTGTTCTGCGGACATTCAGTGAATCTCTGGACAAATTTTAAAAATTCATATATCCTTGAGGCAGACCTTCCTGTGACAAAATGAAGCCATTATTTTGAAAGTGGAAAGAGAAGAAAACTCCAGCACACAGAATCACACACTGGGCATAAATCCCAGGAAGATGCAGGTGAAAGCCAGGCATGGTGGTTCTTACCTATAGCATCAGGTACTCAGGAGCCTGAGGGGGCTGCAATGTCACTTAAGCCTAAGAGTTTAACACAAGTCTGGGTAACATAGTAAGTCCTCAAAAAATAAAACATCACGGGGCAGGGATTTAGCTCAGTGGTTCTGCTTCCTGCCTTGCAAGTGCAAGGACCGGAGTTCAATCCCTGGTACCAAAACAAACAAACAAACAAACAAAAATCTCAAAAATTCTGCAAAAAAAAAAAAAATACAGGTAGAGTAAATGAGCAGCTTGGGTTAATTTACAGTGACAAACATATGTCTAAGAGCTCTGTTATTGTTAAATGCTTGGTTACCAATGGCTGGGCTTTGGGAGAGTGCCTAGAACATGAAGTTTCTAACTTCCTCCGTAGATGAGTCCACTGTGGAGTTCATGATTTCACAGGACTATTGGGAAGTGATGGAAATGAGAGGTAGGTGTGGCCTAGTTGAAGAGAGTGGATTCAGGAGGGTTGACTCTGGGGACAGTATCTGAGCCCTGGCCCCTTCCTGTCTCTCTGCTTCCTGGCTGCCATGAGGTGAGCAGCTTCCCTTCCCCACACCCATCAGCCATGATGTTCCTGCCTCACCTCGGGCCTCAAAGAAATGAATCCAGCTGACTTTGGGCTGAAACTTTTGAAACCATGAGCTCAAATAAACCCCTCCTTTTTAAGTTGCTCTTCTCAGTGAATACAAGCTGACTAACAAGCTCATTATCAGGCTTCTGTAAGAGTTCACCAGTGGGATTTATAGACATCACTTACTAATTGAGAAATATCCTTCTGCTTCCATGGAGAGCCGGCTCCAGAATCAACCAGCTGATGGTTTCTTCCCATTCCAAATTCAGTCCAGGTAAGGTGTATATCTTCACTGAGGATTGTCAGCAAGAAAATATGAAGAAGTCATTGAGTCTCCATCACCTGCCTCATCAGACTTGGTTTAACCTTTTGATGGCACAAAAGGGAAGAGGAGCAAATATCACAAGGAATTCTCCCTAGATCATCATCAGAGGTCATCTTCACCTACAATAATCACATGTGCTTGCTTGTCATCTAAACTTACAGGAAGGAAGCAGAGAGTTTCCCCCTTTAAGGAGCCTGTGCTCTTGACTTGGGATTCCTAGTCTTATCTGGTTTAGCAACTTGTCTCTAAGTGCTGATCCTGACCACATCTGATCACATTCTGACTGCCTCTTTAAAATAACAGCTAATATTAATGTAGCATAAGCCACGTGTTAAGAATCATTCTCTTCACTGTACAAGTAGTATCTTGTTTAATCCTTCACACACCCCCTGCATAGAGTTGCCACCATTTTCTTCATTTGAGGACTCTGAAGCACAGACATGCAAAAACTTGCCTACCATGATGAATCTCGGTGAGGCAATGTTAGAATTAAAACCTGGACTCTGCAGAACTGTGATTCCCCTTAGATGTTTCCCTATCTTAATCAACGGGGCTGTGGCTATGCTGCTTTATCTGGCAAAAGGGACTTTGCAGGCAACATCAGGGTTGCTGTCAGCTGACCTTGATTAAAATGGGGCAATTTTCCAACCAAATTCAGTGCAGTCATCTGCATCCTTGAAAGCAGAGGCAGAACAGGAAATCTGAGAAATTCAAAGTACAAGAACGACATGAGGTGGTATTGCTGGTTTTGAAGAAGAAGAAGCTTTTGGCTGAAGAATTAGAGGAATATAAGGATGATCCCTGGATAGAAGCCACTGTCTTAGTCATTTTCTTGTCACTAAGACAAAATATCCAACATCCACATGTTTAAGGAGGACAGGTTCATTTTGGCTCATGACTTCAACACATGGTCGGCTGGCTCCACAGCAGAAATAACATGGTGGAAGGGCATGGCAGAGGCCAGCCGCTCAATCCATGGAAGCCAGGAAGCAGAGAGAGAATAAGGACCTGAGGACAGGAATAACCCTTTCAGGACACATGCCCAGTGACCCACCACCAACTGCCCCGCCTCCTAAGAGCACATTAGGCCATGAACTCATAAATGGAAGCATCCACCAATTAGGACAGTGCTAACCCTTACCCTCCTGTCACCTTCCCAACACATGAGACTTTGGGGTGCATACCGGATCTAAACCATGACAGCTATCAAAGGAACAGGGATTTCAGTCCTGAATGAGACTGGAAATACATTCTCCCTTCTGAGCCCAGCCCAGCTACCTGATTCAATTCCCGTTTATGAGACGCTGGGCAGAGAATTCAGCTAAGCAGCCTTGGACTTTGAACTGTAACATAACAAACGGGTGCTGTCTTACCCTGCCAAGTTGGTAGATTTGTGATGCAACAGAAGCACTAGAAAACTAATGAAGAATTGTCAGCAGCTCACTTCCAGAATGCTTGCTGCTCATATACATGTTTCTACCGGCCGGACCTTGATACTGAAAGGTATATTCGCCTCAGCAGGATCTTGGTACCTGCTCCTTATTTCAAACAATAAAACAAAACAAAGCCCTCACCCTCTCCTTTCCCCCACACATTTCCTTTTCTTACATTTGCATTTTCCAACTCAGCCCCTTGTGTTAAATATTCACAGAGGGAAAAAAAAAAGAATCATGAACATTTCTGACTGTAGTTGCTCTCTTGCTTTCTTTCACCAAGGATAACATTAAAACCTCATACTCAATCATCTTGTCTTTTTAAACACCTGATCCTTGATCTCACCAACACTGACATATTCCTCTATGAATTTTCATGATGGTCTTCCAGTGGAACCATAACCTTGCTAATCCTTTGCCCAGGTATCTCTGACTGTTCATTTGGGCCTCTCTTTCTATTCCCCTTCTCCACTATTTTTGTGAATAAAAAGAAATATTTGAAGTGTATGTTTAAGAGCACTGTATATGTGTCTCATTTCCACAATGGATTCTCATCACTTTCTAATACAGGCCAAGCTTCTTACTGTGACACCTGAGGATCCCCTCATCAGCTGGTCCCTCCTAACACACAGCATTGTCACTCTGTCAGTCACCCACCACCTTCTGCACAGGACCGGCTTCTCTACTGATCAATCAACTACCTTGACATCCAATAAATGTTTGTTGAACTGACTTGCTTACCCAGAAGGGGATCAATTGGTTAACTGAGAAAATCCTCACCTTTCCAGGGATGCTGTTGATCTTAGAATATTTTGGGGAGGGGTTTGTTTATTTTTGTGTGTTTGTTTTGTTTTTTAATTTTCATGACTCAGCTAAAGAGAAAATGTTCACTCTTTGGGGTCCCCATTCTATGAGCCTTTCAGTGTGTCATATGTACCATCTTTGTGCCCCAGAACCATTTCTCAAGGCATTTTGGCTTATGTCAGTTTATTTATGAACCCTAATATCAGCTCTGTATACCATGGAGATTTTTGAGGAAAAGGAAAAGATATCTAAGGACTCAACCCCCAAAACAGATGTAGTACAACAGTTCAACAGTCATAGTTTAATAGTGGTATGGCAAGCACTTTGCAAAGAAACTACAAATCCACCAGACCAATAGGAATAGTAGGTATTCCTGGGCCAGAGAGTCTTGTCACCTGAGCTTTCTATGTTGAGCTAAGTGGGCTGGTACCCAGATGATGATATGAGCTCCTTTCAAAAGTATGTGTCCACGTACCATGGCATTATACAGCTTTACACACACAGAAGTCTATAGAACAATCATCAGTAGCTCTGAAGTACATTCTTTATTTTGCATTTTCATTCCATTTAATATTTAATCTGTACTTGTCATAGAAGCTTAGACTCCTGTAAGTGACCCAAGTCAGATCGAGTTTCTGTCCTCTTGTGAGACCACTGTGAGAGATCAAAATCAGATCAGTGTATTACCAGGCTCCCTATGAGGATCCAGAAGAGAAAATTGTATTCTCTCCACAAATGCATGTTCTACAATATTTGTGCCGCTCATTTGATGGACCATTAGCTTCCTGGCAAAGTTGAGAGGGTGATGTCCAAGTAGTACTGGAGACTAGTTTACAAGACAACAAGCTGAGGAAATGTTCCCGATTAAAGAACAACAGAATCCAATGTGTGCTCTTGGGTTAGAATTACTGAGTGATATATAATATAGAGGAGAAATTAACTAATTTAAATACAGAATGTGGATAGGGATATTATATCAAGGTCAACTTTCTTGAGTTAGATGCTTGTACCGTAGTTATGCAGGAGGACACCATTGTTCTTTCTTGGTTCTTTGTAAGAAACATACACTGAAATATCTATAAGTAAAGGGACATGGCACCTGACTTACTTTCAAATAGCCAAAAGAGAGAAAGAAAAAAAGAGTAAGAAAATATGGCAAAATATAAATAATAAGTGAATATATAAAATATATACAGAA
The DNA here is from genome assembly GCF_053883595.1 of Heterocephalus glaber. NCBI lineage: Eukaryota > Metazoa > Chordata > Mammalia > Rodentia > Bathyergidae > Heterocephalus > Heterocephalus glaber. The sequence goes on from NW_028258189.1 coordinate 2,335,441, forward strand.
ATTCTGCATACCATTCTTGTGACTCTTCTATAAGTTCAAGAGGATGTGAATCTTTTCCAAAATAGTCAATGTTGCTACATGGAAGCATTGATCAGCACAGAAAAAGTGGGTTCTGAGTGATGAGATATAAAATCCGGTGCTGAGTATACACTGAAAATACCAGATGTTGAATTGGCATCTATAAAGGAAGATGTTAGCTTTAATACATCAAATGACGAATACATATTTAACAGATCTTACAAATCAATTAATAGGAGGTGATAGGCTTGCAATAAACTATTTTTGTGTATTTGTTTTAATTTCCAGTTTCTGGTTTTGTGAGATGCAGTATCCAATGCATTTCAATTAATTCAATTTCAAAGATGCATTCATAGTATGTTTCCCTGTGATTGGGGATGCTAATAATCTTCTCCAAGAAGTTTTAGATTCCTACAGAAAAGAAACAGACACCACAACTTTTCTTGCTGGTTTTCTTTACCGTTCCCTTCCTTTTAGGCTGAAATTTTCCTGTCAAAGATTTTCTTTTGACTTAAAAAAAAATAAGTATTTGACAAAAACATATACCTACAAAAAATAGAGAAAAAAAAATACCATTCTGATTTTGATTTTGTGAAATCAAAACATTAGAATTATGGTGTCTCAGATTTCCCAAATGCCTACGATTTCTGTACTCATTTCTTCCAAAGAATAGATACTTGGAAACCAACCATATTCCACAACTACCAATACCTACTGAAAGGCTTTAAAGTTGGGAGAGGCCTCTGTCAAAGTTTTTTTATTTATAATTATCCGTGCATAGACTCTTCAGCCACAGATCCTGTTTTTTGACCTTCTCTTTTCCCATCTGTACCATTCATCCATTCTATGCATCTTTTATCCCCACACTATGTGGCTGTGGATTAGAAAGGTTAATTTAAATTCAAAGCCTTCATCTTTGCTTTTGATGGCTTATCTCGTAAAAGTTTTATCCTTGGTTCCACATCTCCCCGTGAATTCCATCTGTCTTCTGATTTTCCAATGAATAACTAAAATTTTCCTAGATTTTCCTGCACCAGGTGCTTTTCAATCTTTCGTAGCCTCAGGATTCAGATTTTGTGTTTTCGGTATGAGCACAGCAATCAAATTGTCTCCCAGCTTGGACAGAAAGCCTCTCATGCCTGTGTCTCAGTGAATGGATTGTAAAGCAATAAATAAACAATCAATTGTTTTGCAAGGCTAAGAGGATAAAACCGCCAGTGGAAATGGGAAACCATTTTTATCATACTAAACCTTAAGTAAAAGAACTCCTGTAGTTAAAAGAACCATGGCTCTAGAAATAGAAGAGTCCTCAAATACGCTTCTCCTAAATTTTACCTCCATCTACTGTGTAATATGTTAGATGTCAGATTCACACATTTAACATTTCTTTGGGGTTGGGGGAGAAGGCTATGCCCTAAATTTAAAAGGTTCAAGCATAGATTGAATGTTATCTTGTCTCTCTTACCACTTAAATAGAGTTCCACCTACACTAATGATATAAATCAGATCTTACAGGTATACTGGGGTCAGTCAAAAGCTTACTTTCCATAGTCCACCATTTGTAGCACTAAGAGAAAATATACAAGGACAATCAGCTTTGTCTTAAAACTTCTTCCCCAACATAAGATATGAGCCAATGCCCTTCTAGGGTGCTGAACCAAGGATGGAGCCAAAAAAGGGCTAATCAGATTCTGCTTTTAAGGGATAATGGTTGGGTCCTAAAGTAATTTAGATCTATTCACTTTTTGAATAGGACTCTGTTTTTTTGAAACAGGAGACAGAAACGTGGGGGCTAATTGGAGAAAGACAGTGAATGGTCTCATTAAATTGTTTTTTTCAGAAAAAGGTAGCCTCGTGTCTAACAGATATAAAATGAATGTATATTAAAGATTTTGTTTGATTGGTGAGGGAAGCAGATGGATGTTATAATCTGTTGAAAGGAAGCATGAAGGCATGTGTGGAGAAAGTGGAATTGAACTGAAGTGTGTGAAGAAAAGGAATTGAATTGTAAATGGCAGCAAAACATTCCCCCACCTTTAAATGGAACAAAGCCTATGCAGTTCTACGGCCAGAGAGTATGCATAGCCATCAGCACCTACAGTTTAAAAATAGACACAAAATAGCTCAGAGATAATGAACTCTCGGGGCCAATACTCCATAGAAAATGCAAAGATTTTTAATGAAATACAATTTTTTTCTGGAAGGTAGTAAGAACAGGGACAAACTATGTCTGGCTCCCTGACAATATCTCAGTGCTGTGTCTTGTGTCTAGCTGTCCCCTGCCTACAGCCTCATGCAGTCATAGCTGGGGCTTTTCAGAGGTGGCTGGATTTAGAGTGTGTGATGCTGGGATTAAGGGTGTTCAATTCCTAAATTATTCCACTGATTGGTTTGACATAATACTGGGTGTGGATAATGGGAAGGCCCACCCTGGGTGTGAGTGCTATGTGCCCTAATGGAGTGTAGCCTGGATAGAATATAAGGGACCCAAATAGGACTGCTGTCATCACTTACAGCTGCTTCTTTGCTGCCTTCTGCCTGCCATGGACTGTTTCTCCTCTGCGATGCCCCTCTGCCATGCCACCCTGCCTTGGAGCCAGCCAATGATGGACTGAAACCTGTATAAACTGTGGGCCAAAGTAAACCTTTCCTCTTTCAACTTCGGGTGTTGGGTATTTTGTCTCAGCAATGAGAGAAGTAACCAAGACACACACCTTCTGCTTGTTTTGCCATGAGCTGCCACTGTGTCCTTGTAAAAAAAAAAAGTTACTTGTTTTTGCTCAGGCTAACTTGGGTGACATTCTGATATTTGCCCACTTGACTGAGTGGCCAAACATTTATCCATAAAGCTTGCCTGTGAGGCCTCAGGTTGGATGTACTGCTTTGGAGTCAGCAAATCAGTCTTTACCTGGGAACATGACTATTCCTCAGCTTGATCAGTGAGGCCAACATAGTCCAACCCTTGACAATCCCTCACCTTCACTCAATAATTCCCTGCTTCTGACCACTGGCTTAGGTCTATGGTGGTGAACCTTTTGGAGCGTTCGGCGATACAAGGAGCCCACTGCAGCATGCATGTCATAGATTCGCCGCCACTGGCTTAAGGTGTTCCTGACATAAGGGACATAAAGAAACTTTTTACCTACCCTTCCCTCAGTGACCTTTCCCCCCTCCCAAGCCTGTCCCACAAGCTCCTATCTGTTCTTCTATGCATAGTCCCCACTGAATACCACTTATAGGATAAAACTTGGTCCAATTTCCTAAGGGAATCATTTTATCTTCTTTCAGATTCCCACAGACATTTAATTTGGTTTACAGTGATGAATACGTCTGCTTTACATTCTTTTCATCTGCACTAGGACCTTCAGCAACAAGTTTACATCATGGATTTAATTTAATAAATGTTTTATGAGATGAACAAATGCATGTTCTTCATTTCTCTTCTGAGTTTTCTTTTGTCCCATGGATATCCCAGGTCTATAATGAATATACAAGTTACTTTTACAGCATTTATGTTTGGGTCAATCAACTTTGCCATCTGCCCTGTACAAGAACAAATTCTGTCCACCAAGAGCTCACAAATGCATAAGCACATACATCTCTGCCTTTGTGAGAAAATTGTCCCACATATCCCACCATGGCTAGCTTACCGGATCCAGCAAACATAACAGCACTGGAGCATCCCTTCCAGACTTGCCCCTTTCGAAAAGACATACTGATGCAGACGTACTCCTCTCTAATGGGGGCTGGGAAGGGGCTTTAGAGATGGTACTCAATGGAAGCAGGGGCAAACGGGCAGCGAAGAGAGAAAATGGTCCTGTTCGCAGGTGTATTTGGAATTAGTGAAGAGGGAAGGGGACCAAAGCATGAGTTGAAGTGGGATGGAAGAGTAAGGGGATGAAAAAGGTTTGAAGATGTGTCATGTACCTGTGCCAACTCCCCACAAGGAAGGTCTTCTCCGTGTTCTGCAAATATGTCCTAATATGAAAAAATAAAAACAGAGAGGGGAAAAAAGAAAATAACATTGGGGAAAGATGAGTTCCAAAAAGTAAAGACAAGATGTACACGGATTAAAAAAAGAACATGGGCTGGGGATTTAGCTCAATGTTTCCATCCTGAGTTCAATTTCCAGTACCAAAAAAATTAGAAAATAAATAAATAAATAAAAATTTAAAAAGAACACATGTGAAAGATTTTCATTTTACTCATTAATCAGTGAGACAACCAGACATCACAACTGGTTCAAAGGGGAGAGGTGCATAATCACACGGAGCCAAGGAACCGAATTGCAAATAGAGATAAACCTGTTGCAATTTTTTCTTTCTCTCTTTTTTGGAATCAGTTGAAACTCAACTGAACAAGACCGAGTTTTGCAAATCTGTTGGCTGCAATTTACGGAGTGAGGGAATAGCTCCAAGGCAATGAGCAGGCCTAGAACAGGGTATTCTGGAAATGTGTTTGAGAGACAGTGTGTAGTTTTTCATTGCAGTGCCATTTTTGGTTTTGCGGAAGAGTCATATGGGGAGAAGGAGAGAGGGAGAGACAGAGAGAGAAGGAGAAGAGGACAGGAGGGGAGGGAAGGGAAGGGAAGGGAAGAGATCCATTTTTTAATATCTTAGCAGAACCTTGTTGCAGGCCTCAAGAGCCCTCCTTATATGTCATCTCCTGGGTTTCAGAAGGAGGCCGTGGAATTCTTGTAATACATTCTGTAGATCTTGTTGAGCCTATGTAAGAGGCTTTCTGCTGTTTGCAAACAAAAGTGCTTTGGATAAGATAGCATTCAAGTCTTCAGAACAAAACAAAAAGCTGCCAGTACTTTCCAGGGGGGGCTTTCAGAAGACTTCTCTGGTTCAGGGTTTGAAGAATTTATTTTTGGTTAAATCAAGATCTGGAGCACCCTCGACATTTACCCATTGTTTTGCATACCTCCAGGGTACCTTGATGCTGGCCCATGGTGCAGAAAGTCTTCCGTAACAGGAAAAGCACAACAGTGAGAGATTACTGTCCTGAGAACAAACAGTAGGAGTCACAACATCACAGTCATTATGGAGAATGAGCAGATTTGCTGGAGAACAGGCAACCTGGTACCATACCACCAGCCTTCCCTCTTAGCAACTGTTCTTTGCAGCTGGGCGGATGTTCCCTCGATACAATGGTCACCTGCCCTCCCTCACCCAGTGTCTGTCTCTCCAATTCCACCCTTCAGGATCTCTCCTCTGACTTCAGAATTTCCACGTCCGTTCTCCAACCTCTGCCTCAGTTTCTGGCCCATAGAAAGACCCTCATTCCATCCATGCTAACCTCCCAGAACACACACTTCACTAGTAAGATTGGGCTTTCTTTTTAGGCTGGAAGGGATGTTCTTTGGGGCTATAATTCAGGTAGGACAGCTTCAGGTCTCCAAAGAAATTTTGGCACCCTTGCTAGGTTCCATCAAAGATTAACCTCATTGTGGAAAAATTCATAGTGTCCAACAAACTACCATGTGGTTCTAGTTCCAAAGCAATGAGTCAGAGCCAATCTTTGTTGAAAACTCACTGGGTGAAATTTGTAAAATACCATTATTTAAATAAATTTCCGCTACACCATGTCAGTCAACTTCTAGTGAAGCTCTAGCCAGGGTGCTACTTTTCACTCTAGTGCAAATCTCTTTTTTAAAACATATACTTCAAATTTTGATAATCTATTCATTTCGTTTTCCTTTAGAATGTCTTAGTTTGTTTCTTACTAATTATCCCGTGTCTTTGAATTTGTTTCTTACTAATTATCCCATGTCTTTATCCTTTGTCTTTTATTTAACCACATTTATTCTTTTCTCATGGACATGCTTGATAAAAATCAAAATAGGTGGAATGGTTTTTCATTGCTAAGATTAGAAGTGATTATGTTGCCCTAATTGATATACTTTCTTCAGAATAATAGAGTTGAATTAAGAATATCAATTATAACTTACCTTTCCTTTAGAACTATATTAAAAATTTTGCTTAAATTCCTAGAACTAGGAATTACCCTAGAAATAAAAATACTTCTGTGGTCATCAAGTATTTTATTATTCTTTAGTTGTAGAGTCAATTTTTTCAAATAAAACATATCCATCCATCAATCAAATGTAGTACACAAGACAAATAGAAGCTCAGCTCACTTTATGCATGGGAAAATTGAAACACAGATACATTAAGTGACCTTTCCAGAAGTCCAATTGTCAAAGAAAGGACAAGGGCTCATATGTCTGGACTCATACCTTTCCTCTCTTTTTGTCAATAGAAGTGGAGCCTCCCAATGTGTGTGTATGTCTGTGTGTGTGTGTGTTCACACTCACGTGCATGCTAGCATGTTTCGATCTAGTATCTTATAATACTGCTTAAATGCAAGGAAATGTCCCATATGACTTATAAGGAATTGGCTAGAGCTTCATTCGAATTATTTTCTTTGAAAACAAAAGACTCTTGGATTGTCCACATCTTGGATTTAGTACTAAGACACGCAGAGTCAAAGCTGAGAAAGGGGTACAGAAGAAAGGGATGTGTTCAGTTCAAGAACAACCTAATGGATGGTGTTATGGCCATGATGTGGGGGAGCCATTCACTCAAAAACGATCTTAGAAGTCACTATTGATGCAATAACCTTGACCAACAAGCAGAGTCAACTGCCCTGATGTTTATATGAAAGGAAAAAAAAACAAACCTACCTACCTCAAGCTGTAACTGCAAAGACACAGGAAACCCTTCTACACAGGCTTATGAACACACGATACTGAATTTCACACCTGCCAGAGCCACTTATTTTCCTTCCAGTTCCTCGGGCAGGTGAGGAATTTTGGCAAAGAGAAGTGTAATGATGTTCATTGTCAACTCGGTTGGCTTGAGACATGCCTAGGGCTTCAGCAAAACACACTTCTGGGTGAGTCAGGGTGGGTCCTGGAGACATGACTTTGAAGAATATATGTGGTCCCTGCCCCTTTCTCTCAAGCTACTTCCCTATCTCTGCTTTCTGCCTGCCATGAGGTGAGCATCTTTCCTTCGCCATGCCCTTCTGCCATGTTTGTGCCTTGGACTCAGCCAACCGTGGGCTGAAATCTTTGAAACCATGACCCAAAACAAACTTCTCCTACTTTTAAGTTGTGTGTGTCAGGTATTTTATCCCAACAAAAGAAAAGTGACTGATACAAAGAGAGACTGGGCTGGTTAATGCACATCTCTTCTGCATTCTGATTCCCCACTGTACAGACCGTGCTGTTGCCTTTGCCAAGCCTAGTCTGCAGAAGCGTGACAAACACTCTCCCATGGAATAAATGGGTACACAGTTTAGGGTTCAGCAGATCTCCCAGGGCAGCCAGAAGCAAACCTAGATTCAGTATGGTAAAGACAGACTCCAAGCCAGACAGGAATCATTATTATACCAGGGAAAATAAATAGAAAAATTCCCCCTAGGGCAAAGAAGGAACATCTTTTATTTAAAATTTAAAAAGAGTTAAATTTCCAAGTCTCCTCATGCAGCTGGATTGAAAAAATGTCTGTGTTTCAACAACTGAGACTGAGTAAAGCGACAAATATTGGTGATGCTTAGCATTCCTGTGGTATCATGTATGGTATAATGACATTTCAGTTAAAAACAGACTACATATACAATGGTGGCCCTTTAAGATTATACCACCTAGCGAGTTCATAGCTGTTTATGGAAGTATACTCTATGATGATCACACAACAGCAAAATTGCCTCCCACCACATTTCTCAGACATATCCCCATATAAAGCAATGCATGATGTCAATAAACAAATAAAAGGAAAGTTGGAAGTATGGACCAAAAAATCCTAATCATGCAGGCCCTTCTCCTCAGCAATTCCACTTCAGAAATATATTCCAGGTTGGCCAGGGATTTAGCTCAGTGGTTCCATCGCTTGCTTTGCAAGTGCAAGGACCCGAGTTCAATCCCCAGTACAAAAAAAAAAAAAAGAAATATATTCCAGGAAGATAGTCAGACACATTTTTCATATGTTGTTTAAACTAGTGAAAAGTTGAGAAGCAATCGAATGTGTACCAATCAGGTTGGCTTAACAGACAGAAGTACGTTGAAACATTAAGGACTTACTTCCAATGAAGACAGATGGACACTGACTACCTGTGCTGTTGATCATCATCAGTGTTAGCACTTATTAATGGAAGTAAAGTTTCCAGTCCTTATCTCTAATCATGAGCCATGCCTTGTGCTAAGCATAAAACATGCATTCCCACACTGAATCCCAACAGCCACTTACAAGTGAAATAGTGTTATTGGTAACATTTCACAAATGATTACATGAAGGTGTGAAATACCAGAGGATGCATAACAAACAGAGCAAGTATTTAAGCTGAAATTACCTTTTGCTAATGGAGGAGATCACTCAGGAGAGAATACAGAACAGCCCAAGATATTAAAAATCTGGAGTACCAAAGTATGGACCATTGCTACATAACACAAGTGAGGCACAACTGCAATTGGTGTTTAGAATCATCTATCTACCACCACTTTGGTTCTCTATCCAGATAGATCTGAATTTTGTGACATGAAGAATTGTTATCTAAATCTTTCCTTTTTGTCCTTCCACACCCAGTTAGGATCCAGCTCCAAGGTTTTGTATGCCATTGCATGATACTTGCAAGGACAACTTTATAGAAACCATTCTCTTCTCTTGTAACAACTATTTGTGAATTTAGGTCTATTGCATCAGACAAAGTCAATCCAAGCTGCATGAGATGTCACATAAAATGTAGGCTTTGCAAATTTCTGCGATTTTCCTGCACAGTGAGTTAAAGAGACCTTACTCAATATTATCTTTAGAGTCATGTTTGCCCTCTTCTTTCCCTGAACAGATGGGGAGCATCATGAATTTTTCCCTGTAATGTCAAACTGTGTTTGTTGAAGACTAACGAGAACCTTTATTAGACAATTTTGGAGGAAAACCAGATACACATTAACACAGCAAAACCGAGCACCTCTCATTTTTCAATTCATACTTATGAAAAACTTATTATGAGTTAAATAATAACTTCCCCAGGTGGAATCAAAAGAATATTATTGAAGTTTGACGGTGTCTGCTTCCTAAGGTTCTCTGAGGATATCAAGGTTCCTAATTTAAGGGAAGTGCAAACAAGAAAAATGAGCTCATAACAAGGAATGACTAGTTTTATTATTGGACTCAAAATTGTCTGAAAGGAAGATCATTTGATCTTACAAATTAATCAAAAGAGTGCATTCCTTCTTGAAAATATTCAGTAACGTGCCACACTCTTGTTACGAATGTGCCAAGCCATAGGATGTCTATGCCCTTCCACTGGTGCAGCACAATTTGCCTGCCATAAACCCACTGCTTTGATCCTGAACCTGTGGGTTCTACTTATACCTGTTATTAAAATTGTGGGATTTTATTAGCCATTTTGTAAACAAATAAGATTTATGTGTATCAGAAAGAGTGCCATGATTTTCAGGACAGCATGGTATTGGATTTAGGGTGGAAACAATTAGAAGCAAAATTTTCTACCAAATTAGATATAGACAACACAACAATAAAAACTTTAGAAGAAAATAATAAAAATCTACTGTGCTGCATCAGATTGCTTTCTATGTGTCTTAATTTCTATGTTCACTTTAAAGAAATCAAATACTGGAATTACATGTAATGGATTTGTTTTCTAGTACTATTGAACAAATTACCCCCAAAATGCTGTAGCTTAGAGCAATGCACACTTGCTAGATTATGATTCCCATGGGTTAAAACCTGGGCAGCTGGCACCTCTGTGTCCAGTCCTGCTACACAGAAATTACCGGGTTGACCAGGGCAGTGGTCACACCTGGAAGCTTCTCCAAGGCCAATCCCCTCTCAAACTGGTGTAAGGTTCAGGGACCGTCTGAAAGTCAGCCAGCCCCACAGAACATGGATACGACTGGTTCAAAAAATAAGTCCAATCTGAATACATATACAAAAGACTTGGTTTTAGTTTTTAATCATGGAGGACAATGGATAGAGATCTCTACCTAGAGAGAGCTAAATATACTATGTCAAGCATGCATGTATTATTTTATACAATTCTCTATTTTATCAGATTTATAAAGGAATGATGATCAACTCTCATTTCTCTGGATTATAACTGAGCAGGCTCATGGGACTCTTTCAAAACATACCATGAGAAATGGTTGAGCTTTGCTCAAGTATTCTTGTGGTGTTAGAAAATGTAACAAAATTCCAAGCTCTTCAGAAACGGCTAAATTGGAGCCCAGTAATTCTCTCCTGATTTTCCCTCCTGACTTCAAGATGGCTAGGGCCTTCCACCAAATCGAGGTAAGCATATCAATCCCATGAGAGGAACCCAGGAAAAAAAAGTTCTAGCTCCTGAACTGAAATACTGCAAATTTGCTCAGCAGTGAAGCAACTCAACCATGGGAAGTAGCTACTCAATAGGGAAAGTATACGGGAAGCAGTGGGTAAGGAACATTCAGAAATGTCTAACTTTCAGTGGGGAGCTAGCTAAAAGTTTCCATTTCCACAGAACTTACCTATTATATTCTCAAATCTCCAGGGTATCGGATAGAGTATAAAAATGCTGCTAAGTAATTAAGATTATTTGTATGGAAATCAACTAAATCTGACTCCTGAAAAAGTCACAGAATTTTAGAAAAAAAAGTGTAGTGTTTAGCTATGAACTAAAGCTTCTTAAAAAACTTCCCCTCACCATCAAACTTTAACGTTATTTTTAGATCAAAGAATTTGCCTTCATGGAACAAAATCCAATATATCGGATAACAGATATCTCAGGAAATATTTCTAGCAGACTCTCTGTACCCTCAAAAATGGTGTTGACACATAACACCAAAATATGTCTTAGGTTGTCCTGCCTCATTTGAATCAATCGGGTGATTTGTTGTTTCCTACACTATTGAAGTTGATCATTTTTTAAAAAAACAAATTCTTTCTCCCCAGTTGTGGGCTTCTTTCTTGATGGATTATTCTCTTCAATTGGTCCAGGAACACACTTTGAATTATCTTGTGGGCCCATAGCACTGACTGTACTGAAAGTGACAGTAAGTCGCTCTCTGTATGCCTTTTCCATCTGTCTTAGACCTACCACGAACTTAGCACACTGGATACCTAGAAACTTAATCACTCGCTCTTCCTTAAATGCAAGCCGATGGTCTACAGATTTCCTGAATATGTTGTGCGCATGTTAAAGACAATTCCCTTCCTTCTATTTAGTGTGAAATCAGTAATTATCAAATTCCAGGGCAGGGTAAGCACTGCAGGTGCGATGACACATCTCAAAATTTCCAGACAGCAGCCTGACATCTAGAAACATCATGGAAACCCTGTGCAATCGACTTGATTTTAAAAAGTCGTTTCAGGATTTACCTATTTCTTTATCATGGAGCTGCTGCCGACCACCACATAAGCACAGCCTGCTAACTGGTGAAAAGAATGAGTAATCAACACCATGTGAACATTTGAGTGCCGGATGTTGAGTGATGGTCGTGGTCAGGAAATCCTTGGTAACATCTTTGACCTCCTCTGCCGGGCGGAAGGATTTTCCTCCTGACCCAGAAGTACACTGAATCCAACTGTGGGCTAAATGCATCTGAGAGAACGCCTTGCACTTTCCTGGAAATTGCAATGCTGTGAAGGGGAGGCGGCAGGTGTGTGACCACCTAGGGTAGAATTTCATCTGGGAAAGGGTTCGTCCTTACTTAGTAACACCATAAGGAAAAAATTGGTGGGGAAAAAAAGGAAGAACTGAACTGAAATAAATAGGTATCAGGACTACATTGACCAAAATGAAAAAGCGATGTGACATAAAAGAGAAATGTCACGCATATATTTGGAATGTCTATGCTCAGATTCTCAGCTTGGGAAACCTTTTTGATGTCCTAGTACCTTTGTGCATTTCCAGGCATACTTTCAGTTTCCTCTTTGATCACCTCAGCCGGATCAAAATTCTGGCAGACTGCTGATATTTGCAGCACACATGGATGACCTGGATTGACTCCTTCTGGCCTCCCTGGACAGAGTACCATTATCAACCTCCCAGTGTACTTGAGCTCGTAACTCCCTCTTCTGTGGTATGTAGAAATCTGCACACCTCTTATTCACCAACACACAGTGTTCCCCTGACAAAATGACCACTATTTTGTTTCTCATGACTTCATATGTCTATGTTTCCTTCTGCATTATTGATAGAGCAATACTATACAATAAGACAGGTTCTCTGTTGCCCATAAACTAGCACAAACAATCAACAAGTGGGATCTCTTCTTATTAAAAGGCTTCTGCACAGCAAGAGAAACCACCAGCAGTGTGGAGAGACAACCCACAATGTGGGAAAAAATCTTCACCTGCTCTTCTTCAGACAAAGGTCTACTATCTCGAATCTATAAAGAACTTAAAAAGATCAGACCTCTCAAATTGAAAGACCCAGTCCAAAAATGGGCATCTGAAATGAACAGACATGTCTCAGACAAAGAAGTAGAAATAGCAAATAAATACATGAAAAAATGTTCAACATCACTGGTCATTCGAGAGATGCAAATGAAAACAATGCTGAGATTCCACTTCACTCCAGAAAGAATAGCTGCTATCATGAAATAAACCAATAACAAATGTCAGCGGGGCTGTGGGGAAAGAGGAACCCTGCTCCACTGCTGGTGGGAGTGTAGACTGGTGCAACCACTGTGGAAATCAGTATGGAGATACCTCAAAGAACTAGGACTTGGAAGTCCCATTTGACCCCGCTATTCCCCTGCTGGGGATCTTCCCCAAAGAATTAAAAGATTCATACCACAGTGATATATGTGCACCCATGTTCATAGCAGCACAGTTTGTAATAGCTAAAACTTGGAAACAGCCCAAATGCCCATCAACTGGAGACTGGATAAAGAAAATGTGTTTTTTTTTTTATAAAACGGAGTACTACTCAGCCATAAAAAATGAGAAATTAGAGACATTTATAGCTAAGTGGATGCACATTGAGGCAATACTCTTAAGTGAAATAAATAGGACACACATGTGTAAATACCAAATAGTTTCTCTGGTGTGAGGAACTGAAAGTGTAAATAAGGACTAAATGTATAATAGGTAATGTGAAATAGGAAGAAAAGGGGCAAAGGGGAAGGAAGTGGGAGGGCTAGGGGAAAGGATAGAAGGGAATGGGATTAATATGAGAAAATGGAAAAATAGGAACAAAATCTTTGTAAATAGGGAGGAATGGAGGGGTTGAAGGGAGGGCTGGGCAAGGGTGAAAAATAAGAACCAAGAGAGACTATGTAAAGGTGCAAATTTCCAATGATGGATGTCATTATATTGTATACCTAAAATGTACCAATGATTAGACTGAATAATCAATAATGCAAAATAGGAAGAAAAGGTCCAAAGGGGTAGGGGTAGTGGGAGGCACACAGGAAAGGAAAGAAGAGAAAGGAAAAAATGATGAAAAAATGGAAAAAATGGAAATAAAGTCTTTGTAAATAGGGAAGGGTGGAGGGCGCGAAGGGCGGGCTAGGAATGGGGAAAAAATAAGAACCAAGATGCATTATGTAAAGGTACAATTCCCAATGACAAATGTAATTGTGTTGTATACTTACAATGTAGCAATAAAATAATTTAATAAAGAATAAAAAAAAATAAGACAGGTTCTTGCCTTGCCCTTGCCTTGTCTCCAAGTTGTTTTCCCCTGCAAAATGTTTTCTTCCAGAAATGTAACAGTTTGTGCTGCTGAGCAGCCCCCTGCCCAATGTATCAAAATGTTTTGTACCTGTCTGAACTGTGACTTCTCAGGAATGTTCTATTAGCTCCACCCCTTACAGGAATGTTCTGTAACTCAGGCCCCCTGCTTCAGTGAGCATGCTCAGCTACCCTTTAGATCCCTATAGAAGGAGGCCCTCGTTTCTGGTGAAGCGCTCAGATTTTGGAATACGAAGTCCATTGACCTCACCGGCATAATGAAAGGTTTTTCTCCACCTCTTCGAGTGACCTTTGGATTCTTGAGCTTTCCAATTTCCGTAGCTGGAATGCTGAGCTGTAACACTTAGCTGTGCCTCAGAGCTGAAACATTTGGCTACTGAGCCGAGCTGTTCCACTTTGCCACAACATTATGATCTCCAGCAGGTAGGGGTTATCTTTCATTCCCTATGATGTTCCCAATGTTGAGTACAGTTCCAGGACACAGTAGATTCTCAGTTGATACCCATGAGGAAAGGAGAGAGATGCACTAACAGATCAAACACATGAAAATCGAATTGCATGCATATCCCTTTTTAAAAACGAATGATTCCATTATTAGCCTCATATTGACACTTTGTTTTTGTTCACTTGGGCACACCCTTCCCGGTAAGTAGCTCCACCTTAGCAAAATTATACTTTTCCAGCTCTTGTTTTCCTGCAGCTTTTTCTTCCATGTTTTACCAAATCATCACCTAACCCTAATCTCCTTACTTCCTTTTCCCCAAAGGGTTAAACTGAGACAGGAAACTAAGTGCAATGCTCCACATTTTGCTCATTTGCTCTCTACAGTGTTGTGGCTCTTGGAAGAATTAAGGTGATCCAATCATGCGAACTCAACACGCAAATAAACTCCTTCCAGCAAAGCACATGGATACCACACAGTCTTCTCCCCTGCACTTCCTGATTGCCCAGTGATATCTCCTGCTGATTTCCAACAAATTCCCTAACTATAGGGTACATGGATTCATGCTATGAACCAAGATAACCTGTGGTTTCTTTTCATGATAGTGGCCTGAAACCCAAAGGACCCCGAAGATGAAAGAAGGAACTTTCTATCTTCGTGTCAAATATTGTCCTGTGGTTCCAACCCTGCTTTGCTGATGTTCCAGTGTATCACTAATTTCAGCAAAGCCCCCTCTTATCTTTTGCACTCATGGTATATTTACTAAATGTCACAAACTAGGCAAGATGCCCAATCAACCTGCATATCCCTTTAACTTTCACAACATTGGCCTGGGACAGTTAATATTACCCAGGTACTGTCTCTGTCTAAAATTGATGCTTGTTTCCTAAAAGAGTACTTGAAACAACTTTTGGGTATGAGTCACTTGGGATTCCTTATTCAGAATGCTTGGGACCAGCAGTGTTTTGGATACCTGGCTGTTTTCAGATTCTGGAAGATCTACAAACAGGTCATGAGATATAGTGGGAATGGGACCCAAGCATAAACACAAAATTTACTTCTCTTTCATAAACATCTACTATAGCTTGGATGTTAAATGTTCTCCAAGTTGTATGCATTAAAGTCTTGGTCCCCTTGGTAGCATTATTGGGAGATTGTACAACCACTCAATCATGGACAGGAGCTCCAAAACTGTGAGTCAAAATAAATCTTTCTCTTTATAAGCTGATTATCTCAGGTGTTTGTTAGAGGGATGGACAGCTGGCTAACAGCAGCACCTTATACACATAGCCCAAAGGTAATTTTATACAAATTTTTAAGATAGTCATATATAAGAAGCCAAATTCCATGGCATAGAACTTTCCCCTTAGAGTATCATATCTATGATCAAGAAGTTGTAGATTTTGCAGCATTTGGGATTTTGTGCTTTTAGATTCTATGCTTTAGATGCTGTCATCTTCCAGGCTTAGACTGTGTTGGCTGACCAGCAGTCTTTTCACCCAATTCAGTAGGTGAATGTTGGAGCCACTTGCCCTTGGTGACCAGATATCCCTGCAAATCCCTGAATCCAGCAGTTGTCAAATGTTAAGCGACTTTACAGGGATATATCCTCAACCTCCATTTATCCTGGCCCAGTGAATCGCTGACTCATCACACAGCCATGCATACACCTAAACCTCCTAGGCTCAAAAGCCCCACTTCACTTTTTATATTTCCTAAGCAGCACTTCTCAGAGCCTTAGGGTTCTGTGAAATGTGTCAAGACCTCAGGAAAAAAAAAAATGTCCAAGAGGTATCAAGCGCTGCTTCAAATCTCTTCTAACCTCAAATCAGGGTTGCTCAACTTTGGCACTATTTTACTTGGCCTGGATCCTTTTACAGGGCAGGAGGCAGGGCTGTCTGATATAGTTTAGGCTGCTTAGCAGCATCCCCAGCCTTTGCCCAAAGGGTCCCAGTCCCACTATCACCATCTGCTGTACAGTTTAAATGTCTCCAGATGCTGCCAATGACATCCTCAGAAAAGCTTTGGATCTGTACCCTGTGCAGAATACACACAAAGGGTAGTTGTGTAAAATCTCTGAGAGCTCTCCTGGTTGTAAATGATGTTGAGTCAAGTGCATTTTCTAAACATATTTAGTCACTTGTTACAGGGCACACGAGAACATCCCAAGAAGCTGACCTTGAGCAGCAGAAAATTACAGAACTATAGTTCCAGAAAAGCTTGTTAACCCTATTTTAAGTACATGAGGAAAGCACCTGACCTAACTTAGGCACTTATGAAAATAGAGCTCATAATCAAATGTCTATTAAAAGCCCTCCTATCATTTACTTATGAATATTAATGCCTGGTTAATACACACATTTGTAATGGAGATGATCATGCTAAAATTACTTGAATTACTCCATGATTCATTATTATTTGTTAACACTTTTGTCTGGAATACATATATATATATATATTTTTTCTGGTAATATGTACTGTGCTCAACTTTAACACTTTTTTGTACACTCATCATGTAACTGACATATTATTTAATTATTTATACACACCTCTTAAAGCTTCTAATTCACTTACTACTATACAATTTTATATAAATGATGCAATGAAAAGACCAATAAAGTCAGCTATGTATTCAACTGTAGCTCCTTCTCTAGCAAACACAGAACAGCTAGAAAAATTTCTGGAACCTTGTGAAGAATAGTGATTTTAAATTGGAAATTTATTCTCATGCCCTGTGGGAGACTATGTAAAATTTTCATAGTACTGAAGATGCTTATTAAAAGTTGATTTATGGACGCCCTACCAAGGTCCCGAGTCCCAGGGAACATGCCGAATCAGTCTGCTGCAGACAGGCAGGTCTGTGCACGCCCTACTGAGGTCCCCAGTCATGTGGAAGATGCCAAATCACCCCGCTGCAGACAGGCAGCCACCTGGTTCCACACTACAAAGATGCAGAGGACACCAAACCACCAGACCATGGTACTGAGTCCAGCTGTTCCCGGCCCAGAGGTAGGGGCTTCTGAGCCACTGTCCCACTGCTCCTGGTCCAGAGGAAGGGGCTTCCCAGTCACCATCCCTCCCGCTGCTCCCAACCCAGAGGAAAGGGCTTTTGGGCCACCTTCTGTCCCGCTGCTCCTGGCCCAGAGGAAGGAGCTTCTGGGCCACCATCCCTCCCACTGCTCCCAGCCCACAGGTAGGGGCTTCTGAGCTGCCATCCCACTGCTCCAGGTCCAGAGGAAAGGGCTTCCTGGCCACCATCCCTCCCGCTGCTACCAGCCCACAGGAAAGAGCTTTTGGGCCACCATCCCTACCGCTGCTCCCGGCCCCTGTCCCACCTCTCCCAGCTCAGAGGAGGTAATCTGTGCAGGCCCTAACAGCCCCCTGCCCCAGTAAAAATGAGAAAACACATAAATAAGTCTCAAAACCAGACTTCCAGATCCCCTACAGCAACCCCAAAGGGAAATAAGATGGAACACTCTGATACTCAACCACCTGGACCCACTGAACTGGCAACAAAAAAAGGGGATCTGGAAAAAATGAAATCAGAAATAATTTCTCAGAAAACAGGAGAAATTGTGCCCCTAGTGCAAGACATGATTAATAAATCTAGAGAGGAGCTCAGGAACATGATGGAATCCCAACATAGGAAACAAATGAAATCCATAAAACAGATGCAAATAGATTTCCAGGACATGAAAAACTGCATTAAAAGTCTACACAGCAGAATGAGCCAATGTGAGGACAGAATTATAGATATAGAAGATAAGATTGCGATTAGTGACCAGAAAAAGAAAAATTGCTTCAAAATTATAAGGGAACATGAGAAATCAATCCAGCAGCTGCTAGATGATGCAAAGAAGAATAACATAAGACTGATTGGGCTCAATGAAGAAACAGGAGAGAGTGGAGATGACATAAAAAGTCTCTTCACAGAAATAATGACAGAAAACTTCCCAAGCAGGGGAAAAGAGCTTGACATACAGATAAGTGAGGCATATAGGACTCCAAATAGCCTTGATTAAAAAAAAAGCGATGCACTGGCATATAACTGTTAAGATTCTGGAAACTCAACAGAAGAACAAAGTTCTACAAGCAGTGAGAGAGAAGAAACAAATCCCATACAAAGGAAAGCCCATCAGAATCACAGCAGACTTCTCAACACAAACCATCAAGGCAAGAAGAGCTTGGAGTGACATATTCCAAGCCCTAAAAGAAAACAGCCTCCAACCCAGATTGATGTACCCTGAAAAACTATCTTTCAAAATGGATGGAGAAATAAGATACTTTTATGACAAAGAGCACCTTAGGAACTTCGTGAATACCAAACCAGCACTCCAAAGAATTTTACACAATAGCCTAGGAACAGACATTGAGGATCACAACCCCAGGAAGCAAAGCAGAATGAACCCATCAGGCATAACAAGAAATTAAATGGAAAGGGGGAGAACTCAACAAAAAGAAAAAGTCATGGCAATGACAAGTCAATACATTTCATTTATAACTATCAATGTTAATGGTCTCAGTTCACAAAGCAAAAGAAACAGACTGGCAGAATGGGTCAAGAAGCAAAATACAACAATATGCTGCATACAAGAAACACAATTCAAAAGGAAACTCATAGACTGAAAGTTAAAGGGTGGAAAACAATACTCCATGTGACAGGAACCCGAACAAAAGCAGGAGCAGCTATCCTCTTTGCAGATCAAGTAGATTTCAAACCAACACTGATTAAGAGAGACAAAGAAGGACATTACATCTTTGTAAAGGGAAGAATCCAAGAGGAAGAGATGACAATGATAAATATCTATGCACCAAACATAAGTGCACCCAACTATATAAAACAAATACTAACAGACATGAAAAGTCATATATGTACTAATATAATTGTAGTGGGGGATCTCAACACCCCACTGTCACAAATAGATAGATCGACTAGACTAAAAATAAGTAATGAAATACAAGAACTCAATTGAACTCTTGAACAAATGAACTTAACAGATGTTTACAGAGTGTTTCACCCCACAAAATCAGAATACACATTCTTCTCAGCTGCACATGGGTCATTCTCAAAAATAGACCACATACTCACACATAGAACATGTTTAAGTAAGTGCAAAGGAATTGAAGTTATCCCCTGTATATTATCAGACCATAGTGCGATGAAATTGGAGATCCATAGCAAAAGAAACTCAAAAAATTTCATAAACACATGGAAATTGAACAACACACTTCTGAATAAGTCACAGAGGAAATTAAAGAAGAAATCAGACAGTTCCTTCAATTAAATGACAATGACAATACAACATATCGGAATCTATGGGACACAATGAAAGCAGTCTTACAAGGGAAATTCATAGCAGTGAATATGCATATTAGGAAAACAGAACGAGCCCAGTTAAACAACCTGATGCTGAACCTCAAGCTTCTAGAAAAAGAAGAGCAGGACAACCCCAAAGCTCATACAAGGGAGGAAATTATAAAGATCAGAGGAGAAATCAATGCAATGGAGACTAAGAGAACGATATGAAAAATCAATGAAGCCAAGACTTGGTTCTTCAAAAGAATGGACAAAATTGACAAACCCTTAGCCAACCTTGTCAGAAAAAGGAAAGAAAAGGCCCAAATCCATGCAATTAGGAATGAAAAGGGTGAAATTACAACAGACCCAGCAGAAATCCAGAGGATCATCAGTACCTACTTCCAGAACCTATATGCCAATAAGATGGACAACACAGAAGAAATGGACAGATTCCTAGATACATATGAATTACCAAAGTGGAACGAAGAAGACCTAAAAATTCTGAACAACCCAATATCAATCAATGAAATTGAAAATGTAATTAAAACCTTATCAACTAAGAAAAGCCTGGGCCCTGATGGCTTCACTGCTGAATTCTACAAGACATTTAGAGAGGAACTGCTGCCACTACTGTTTAAACTCTTCAATGAAACTGAAAGGGAAGCAATACTCCCAAATTCATTCCTGGAAGCAAGCATCACCTTGATCCCCAAAGCAGAGAAAGACCCACCCGAAAAAGAGAACTATAGGCCAATCTCACTAAGGAACATAGATGCAAAAATCCTTAATAAGATAATGGCAAACAGAATGCAGAAGATCATCAAGAAGATCATACACCCTGATCAAGTGGGATTCATCCCAGGGATGCAGGGATGGTTCAATATACACAAATCAATCAATGTAATACACTATATCAATAGAGCCAAGGACAAAAACCATATGATTATCTCCATAGATGCAGAAAAAGCATTTGACAAAATCCAACATGCATTTATGATAACAACCCTACAAAACATTGGAATAGATGGTCTCTACCTCAAACTGATAGAAGCCATCTATGAAAAACCAACAGCCAATATCATACTAAATGGTCAAAAACTGAAATCCTTCACACTAAAATCAGGAACAAGACAAGGATGTCCACTATCACCACTCTTGTTCAATATAGTTCTGGAAACATTAGCCATGGCAATTAGACAAGAGATAGAAATAAAAGGAATAAAGATAGGTAATGCAGAAGTCAAATTGTCATTATTTGCAGATGACATGATACTCTATATAGAAGACCCCAAGAACTCCACCAAAAGTCTTCTAGACTTAATAACCAAATTCAGTCAAGTAGCTGGTTACAAGGTCAACACACAAAAATCAATAGCTTTCCTCTACACCAATGACAGACTCACTGAGAGAGAAATAGGGCAAATAATTCCTTTCACAATAGCATCCAAAAAACCTGAAATACCTAGGAATCAACCTAACAAAAGAAATCAAAGACCTCTTCTCTGAAAACTATGGCACTCTGAAAAGAGAGATTGAAGATGATATCAGAAAATGGACAGACATCCCCTGCTCCTGGGTAGGAAGGATTTATATAGGGAAATGGCCATACTTCCAAAACCGCTATATAGATTTAATGCAATTCCAATTGAGATCCCAGCAGCATACTCCATGGACCTTGAGAAAACAATCCAAAAATTTATTTGGAACAAGAAGAGACCCAGAATAGCAAAAGCAATTCTAGGTAACACAGACATGGCAGGGGTATCACAATCCCCAACCTGCAACTATCCTACAAAGCTACTGTGATAAAAACAGCATGGTACTGGCAAAGAAACAGACCTGAGGACCAGTGGAACAGATTAGAAGATGCAGAAACAACGCCAGACACACTCAGCCATCTCATCTTCAATAAAGGAACCAAACACCCTCACTGGAGGAAAGATAGCCTCTTTAATAAATGGTGCTGGAAAAATTGGGCTTCAACTTGCCAAAGATTAAAACTAGACCTGTATCTCTCACCATGCACTAAACCAAAATCAAAATGGATTAAAGATATAAATATTAAAATAGAAACTCTGAACCAGTTGGAACAGAGATTAGGTAGAACCCTTGAAGACATTGGTGTAGGAAAAGATTTTTTGAACAAAACCTCAGTTGCCTGTGAACTAGCACAAACAATCAACAAATGGGATCTCTTCTTATTAAAAGGCTTCTGCACAGCAAGAGAAACCACCAGCAGTGTGAAGAGACAACCCACAATGTGGGAAAAAATCTTCACCTGCTCTTCCTCAGACAAAGGTCTACTATCTCGAATCTATAAAGAACTTAAAAAGATCAGACCTCCCAAATTTAAAGACCCAATCCAAAAATGGGCATCTGAAATGAACAGACATTTCTCAGACAAAGAACTAGAGAAAGCAAATAAATACATGAAAAAATGTTCAACATCACTGGTCATTCGAGAGATGCAAATGAAAACAATGCTGAGATTCCACTTCACTCCAGAAAGAATGGCTGCTATCATGAAATCAACCAATAACAAATGCTGGTGGGGCTGTGGGGAAAGAGGAACCCTGTTGCACTGCTGGTGGGTGTGTAGACTGGTGCAAGCACTGTGGAAATCAGTATGGAGATACCTCAAAGAACTAGGACTGGAAGTCCCATTTGACCCCACTATTCCACTGCTGAGGCTCTTCCCCAAAGAATTAAAAGAATCATACCACAGTGATATATGTGCACCTATGTTCATAGCAGCACAGTTTGTAATAGCTAAAACTTGGAAACAGCCCAAATGCCCATCAACTGGAGACTGGATAAAGAAAATGTGTTTTTTTAATAAAATGGAGTATTACTTAGCCATAAAAAATGAGAAATTAGAGACATTTATAGCTAAGTGGATGCACATTGAGGCGATACTCTTATGTGAAATAAATAGGACACACATGAATAAATACCGAATAGTTTCTCTGGTGTGAGAAACTGAAAGTGTAAATAAGAACTAAAATGTGTAATAGGTAATGTGAAATAGGAAGAAAAGGGGCAAAGGGGAAGGAAGTGGGAGGGCTAGGGATTAATGAAGAAGGGAATGGGATTAATATGAGAAAATGGAAAAATAGGAACAAAATCTTTGTAAATAGGGAGGAATGGAGGGGTTGAAGGGAGGGCTGGGCAAGGGTGAAAAATAAGAACCAAGGGAGACTATGGAAAGGTGCAAATTTCCAATGATGAATGTCATTATATTGTATACTTAAAATGTACCAATGATTAGAATGAATAATCGATAATGCAAAATAGGAAGCAAAGGTCCAAAGGGGTAGGGTTAGTGGGAGGGGCAGGGGAAAGGAAAGAAGGGAAAGGAAAAATGATGAGAAATGGAAAAAATGGAAATAAAGTCTTTGTAAATAGGGAAGGGTGGAGGGGGTGAAGGGAGGGCTAGGAATGGGGAAAAATAAGAACCAAGATGCATTATGTAAAGGTACAATTCCCAATGAGAAATGTAATTGTGTTGTTTACCTACAATGTACCAATAAAAGAATTTAATTTAAAAAAAAAAGTTGATTTATGTCCAAGATCCAGTACCACTGCCTATTGATTACGATGGAACGCTTCTCTTGAGATTTTTACAATTTTGTAGGACAGAAGGTACTATAGTTAGGATCTTGAGTGGTCTCCCAAAGTCCAAGTATTAAAGGCTTGTACCCAGACTGGTGCTACTGGGGGTGGAGCCTTTAAGAGGTGGAGCCTCGTGCAGGGAAGTGAGGTCATTGTGGGCGTGTCTTTGAAGGGTTTGTTGGGTTTCTTCGTGTCTGTTTTTCACTTCCAAGTCATCAGGCGAGCAGGTTTCCTCTACTAAGCATTCCCACTACCGGCCCACAGCCATGGAGCCAAGCAATCATGAACTGGAACCCCCCAAACTGTGAGCAAAAACAAACCTTTTCTCTTTATAAGTGGATCGTCTCATATACTTGTTATACTAATGGAAACCTGACTAACACAAAAGGTATACTTATATGCTTATGGTGAAAATACAGAAAATATATAACATTCAAAGAATTTTACATTAAAATATTCATCTATTATTTTATTACCCAGAGATAAGCCAATCTTTAAAACTGTATGTGTTTTCCCTCAGTGTTTTTTTAAAACTCTACATTTTGGAAGCTTTTAATGAAAAATATTAGACAACAGGATACACTGTGTTTCTTGTGATATGTTTTAACATTCTACCCTCTCTTATCATGTAGAATCTCTGCTCATATGCATGCGATTTCTGTGGGTTTTGGATTTCACCCCTACTCTAATGTAATCGTTGGCAAACTTCCCCTGTGAAGATCAGATAGTATTTCCAGTTTAATGGTCATATGTGGCTTTTATAGCTGCTGAACTCTTCTCCTATAGCACCAAAGCTGCCAAGCACAAGACACAGATGGATGGCTGTTGCTGTGTCCAATAAAACTTTATTTATAAAAGCAATGATGGGGCTGGGGATTTAGCTCAGTGGTTCCACTGCCTGCCTCGCAAGCACAAAGACCCGAGTTCAATCCCCAGTACTAAGACAAAACAAAACAAAAGCAATGATAGGCAGGAATCAGCCCATGAACTATAATTTGCCACTTCCTGTTTGTCCTATCAAGGCAAATACCAAGAGGGAATGCACAAATAACAAAACTACAGGAATGTGGGGCTGGGGATTTAACTCAGTGGTGCCGCTGCCTGCCTCACAAGCACAAGGTCCCAAGTTCCATCCCAGTACCAAAACAAACAAACAAAAAGTGCAGAAATGCAACAGCACTTTTAGCTAGCTGTTACAGCACTCTCTATTCTTTTATTTTCAAGGAAATGGAAAAATATTAATCATGGTGCAAACCTATCAAAGTATGTGACTGAATAATCATTTTTTACAACTTATTATTAGGAAAAGCTATGGCGCTTCTGAATTCTTTTCAAACTGAACTGCTGCCATGGCTTTTGGACCACACTTCACAGATTCTTGTTTTCAGCACAGGCAACCTGTTCATGGGAGTATTGATCACACTGTAATCCCTCTGATTCAGTTTTTCCTGGCTGCCTTCCAAGTTATAACCATTTCTGCCACTACATAAATCTCTTCAATAATTCTCCCCAAATTAAGTTCCCTCTGTCTTTTTTGATCAACAAATTTCCCTCCTACAGCCTCCAGATTAGATTAGCCACACATGGCTGACAGAATCTGCTTTTAAAAGGACAGTTTGTGATTAGGCAATTTTCTTTGAGGATGACTGCTGAGAAAACAACCACCAACAATAACATTATTTTCCTTTCAAGAAATATATTTGAGATGGAGATGGATTTCTAGTGCCTCTCTTTTTCTTTGAAGCTCTCAATTTGCCATATATTGAATCATTTCAAAGTCCATAGGTAAGTGGGTTTACCTTTTAGCAAGTCTTGAGTGACCATTAAAGCCAAAGTTGTAGTTGGTCTGTCAAATTCCCAGGAAATCTTTTACTGCCACCCCCAGTTCTATGTGCCCACCACTAACTTTCTGAATGCTTTTTTGTAGCACCATTTTCAGGGACCTATCTGTCCTTGGAGTACTGGAGTCTGGAGAAGGGAGAGTTCATATCCTTTTCCACTCACCATCTCCATCCCGTGTCTCCACAAAGCCTCCAAGCATAGGCAGTATCCTCAGTACATGGACTGGGGGGAGATAGATAGCGTTGCAAAGCTCTCTTGCTGCCTGAAAAAGCTGAGAAGGAGGAGAAAATTAGGAGGAGGAGGAGGAAAAGGAAGAAGTAGACAAGAAGGAAGAGGAGGAGAGGAAAAGGAGGAGCAGGAATGAAGATGAGAAGTTAGAGGAGGAGGAGCAGGAGGGGAAGAGAAGGGAGAGGTAGAGGAAGAAGGGGGAAAGAAGAAATAAGGAAGAAGTGGAAGAGGAAAGAGGAAGTGGATAAGGTAAAAAGAAGAGTAAAGAAAGAAGAGGATGAAGATGAAAAGGAAGAGAATGAGGAGGAAGAAGAGGAGAGATAAAGAAGGAGGGAAGAAGGAAGCCAATGAATGAATGAAAGAAGAGAATGGTTTCAACTTCAGTGCTCCAGAGATCACGCTGATCCTCGAACTCTGCGGGACTCACACAGCTCTTCCCCATCCTTTTCCTCACGAGGCTTTCCCCACAGGAGGACCCAAGAACGTGGGCCTCCCTGAGCTAGCATAGGTCACTGGTCTGGGAGGTCGCTGGCTGAAGGTGTCTCTGAATGAGATCAGCCCTGGAATGAGCATAGTTGCCAGGGCTTTTGGACCCAGCTGAGACACGGTAGTCCGGAGCTGATGCGACAAAGTTCCACAGTAAGAGAGTTAAAGCAGGTAGGTCTGTTAGGATATACTTTCTCTCAGATTTTCCAGAATGGCTGCAGCCCAGGTAGGGCTCAAGTTTTTCTAGAGAAACAGGAACAGTAAGAGGGGTGTGTGTGTGTGTGTGTGTGTGTGTGTGTGTGTGTGAGAGAGAGAGAGAGAGAGAGTTCCTCCTTCCTCTGACTCTGTTCTTTCCAGAGCCTTCAGGAATCATCACCCATCTTGGAAAGGGCCTCATATTTGACCAAGTCCACCCATTCCAGTGCTAATCCTACTCTAAAACTCCCTCCAGACTCACTCAGGAATACAGTTGCTGCCACACAACCAGGCATCTCCTGAGCCAGTGAAGTTGACACGCATAATCAACTACCTCAGGAAACGGGAGCCTCTCCCAAGGCATTGTGGGAGTTATCTGAGCACAACAGAACCAACTCAAGTGCACTATGGTCACATGATATCTACACGGAGGGCTGCTGAGCTACCAAGATGGCAAAAAGTGTGCAGGCCCTATTGATCACCCCATTCACCTCTGCTCAAGAATCGGTTTGGACAGAACTGCCTCAAAAATACAGTTTGTATCTATTTACCCAGCACTGATCCTGTGTTGCTGAACTGATTCAAAAATGATGACACTGAATAATTTATGAAACAAAATGTCAGTTTGTGTAATAGCCGGGAGGAAGCAAGGGAGCTTCATTTCCGGGGACTGGTGTACAGCTTTGAAGCAAAATGTCTATTAGGGTATGGTAACTTTTGTTGGAATTTAAAATGGTCTAAAGGAAGGTCTCAGGTTTCAGCATAAGCATCCTAAACCCTTACAAAGGAGGGATTTGCATTAGGAATTAGCAGAAAGAGCCACTCCTTTAGACAGAGCCCTTGTTGCCAGCATGATAGCAGGCAGTTACAGCAACAGATTTCCAAACAAGGGAGCTTTGTTTTACTGTTGTCTCTGTTGCGGCTCTAGTTGGTGAGAACAATTTAGTATATGTGCTGCTGAAGCGAACACTGTTGAGGACAATTTAGAACCAGGGTGTTTATCTTTATTTTTTATTAGCAATCAAGCCCAAGCATGAAATGTGCATTTTATTTTTTATTCTTCAACTATGATCACAGTTCTTGCATCCTAAATATCTGACTGGATCACTATTAGAACTCAGAAGCCAGGTGAGGTCTGAAGCAATGCCATTTTGAAAAAAAATCAGAATCCATGGTACCAGAATGTGAGAAAACACCTTTACATTTCTAAAAGAAAATATGTTATATGTAAATATGTACCCACAAAATGAAAAGATTTTTGTATTAATAACACACATGTATGTTTCTGTGAGTTTCTGTGAGTCTATTAGGAAAAATGGCCAAAGAATACGAACAGAATATTCTCAAGGGGGAAATTAAAATGGCTAATAAATATATAAAAAGGTAAAGCCACAATAAGGTATTATTTCATCACAGTCAGACTGACAAATACTGAAAAGTCTTCCCATCTCCATTGTCCGGGGTTTAAATTGGCTTCAAATCTGCACTGAAGAGAAATACCTAAATGTACCTGTTCCCTGAGCCAGTAATGAGGTTCCTAATTATATGCCAGAGATGCATTCATAGTTGTGTTCGAGATGACGCATTGAGAAAGACTTCTTCAGACACTTTCTGCAACAGCCAAAAAATGGAAAGAATTGAATTTTCCATCAGTAGAGAATACAATACTGTACTGTGTATTCATATGATGAAAGGCTTGCACAATGGATTAAAACAATTAACTAAAATGTGTTTTATTTGGTTTTCAATTGATATGTAATAGTATGCATTCATAGGGTATGATGTCTCAATACAGGCATACAATGTATGATTATCAAATCAGAGCATGTATCTATCCACCTCAGATGTGGATCATTTCTTTGTGGCAAAAACTTTCAAATCTATTTTGAAATATTCAATGGAATACGGTTCACCAGAGCCAGCCTACTATGTGATAGAACACTGGATCTCTGCTTGTCACATCAAAAGCACCTGAAGACATTTCGACATGCAAAAATCTCTAACATAGATTGGAGGCAGGAAGAATGGTAAGCACCAGAAAATTATGCACAATACGATAGCATTTACATAAAGTTTAAATCATGCAAAACAATTCTACATACTGCCTTTGAATAGCTAATGTACAGTAACAATTTGAAAATATGTATGCAAAAAGTAGTACCAAAGCTAGGGTCCAACTAGAAATAGATAGAAGATAATGCGATAGGTGAGAGATATATAGGTGAGACATAGATAGATAGATTGATTGATAGATAGATACAGTTTTAGATAAATATGAAAGATACAGCTATGGATAAATTTTCATTCATGTACTTATAATTCCCTGAGAAGAGCTACTCAGAATTTTTCGGTCATTATGTGAAATTCTATGCCAGACACTTTACTTGGATAAAAATAATTAAAGCCTCTTCTTTTTTTTTTTTCTGGGAACAGGGATCGAACTCAGGACCTTGCACTTGCAAGGCAGGTGCAGCGCCACTGAGCTAAATCCCCAGTCAGTTAAGCCTCTCCTTGGGGCAGATAACATGTATCTGAGACTAGCCACATCTTTGACAGAGCTCTGGTTTAGAGCCTATGAACTTTTCCCGGGATCTGCTCCACTCCGACCCAATAAGACATATGCTTAGTAGTTAACAATTAATTTTATATCACTTAAGCTTTTCATGGCTAGGAAGTTGATAGTTGTGTTAGAATTAAAAATAAAATCCCAAGGAAGCCAGAGCCACCATTTCTTCCAAATCTTTATTACCAGAGCATCTCATCCTGAGCATATATTTCAGGGAGTTAAAGGATTCCCTTAGAATTCAGCCTCCAGGAATTTATTTTCATGCATGGAGTTTGAGGTATGGAGATTATCACTGTAAGATTTGTCAGTAACCTATTCTTTTTCATTTCATAAGGTCACCATAAGTAACAGAAAGCCTATAGTGTTTCTGCTGAAGAAAAATCCAGACATGAAGAACATTCATACAGAAAAATATATAAGAGGGAGACTTTTAAAAAGAAAGAGTACAATTAGCTTTCTGATCTGTAAGAATGCCTGTACAAAATATTTTCAGGAAGTGTGACAAGAATGTTAGGTAACTCAAAGGTATTAGGAAAAGAAATCAAATCCTTTCATATTTAACATCTATAAATCACAGCCACAGTCATATAATTATTAATCTGATAGCATATGTCCCAGATTTATAGCAGTTCAATATTTTTGAACCCATACCGGTATAATTTTAAATATTCCCAGAATGTCACTTCAACCAAAACAGTATGGGGCTACAGACAGCAAACTTTATTCATAATCACAGCTGATTTCATTAAGCAAATTTTGTTTCTATTCTGAACTATTGGTCTATGACCCTCTACATAAACATAATTTGAGTGTCATGTTTTATTTAGGCAACTGACATATTTTTCCAGCATACACAATGCTGTTTTTGTCACTCATGAAAGTTTAGAATTTACTCAACTCGAAGCCTTACTGAATCTTAAATATGTGTCTCATGCATAATAATTGTAACCCAATGAACAGAAGGTATACTGCCTCAAGATTAGGGTTTCATTATTCTACAAAGAAGAAAAAAGAAAAAAGGATGATCTTCCATTCTCCAGAAGACATAAATGAGCTTTTCATGTCTGGCACAGTATCAGCTCTTTCATAGAAGAGGCATCACAATAGCATTTCAAAATTAGAAATGAAATGCATGATCTCCCAATTATTCCATGTGTAACCATATAAACACATATAGTGTTTTTAGACACAGTACCATTATGTGGATATAAATCACATGTTGCTGTGCTTGTATTGCACCTCTTACACAATGTTCTCAAGAAATTACACAGTGATTTGATTAATGACTTGAGTGTGAGTGGCACTTAATGACATCTTTCTTCTCCATGAAGAAAAAAAGATGAATTGAGATCACAATGCCACCTTGGTTGTTGATATTAGAGGATGCAGTATTTGGGTTTTGTCTGGTATGGACCCCCAAATTATGTTCATCCGTTCAAGCCCAGCCACCACTGGAATGGATCTAGGTTCTCTAAGAAAACTATCCTCTTAGATGCCATATTGAAAGGCAGGGAGACATGCCTGTTCTCTATAGGGAAATGGAAGAAGACAGGGCTGGAATCTGCTTGCCCCACTTCTCACCTCTCAGATAAGTCCTTCCCTCTGGTAGGGGACAGAAAATGGGTGAAGGACCAAAGAAGTGGTATACCAGCCTGGAGGAAGATATGCAAGGAATGGAGAAAATGCCTCCAGCACTCTCAAATGAGGAGTCAAAATGATTTATGCAGGGGCCAGGGATTTAGCTCAGTGGTTCCAATGCCTGCCTCACAAGCACAAGGTGCCAACTTTGATCCCTGGTACCAAAAAAAAAAAAAAAAGATTTATGCAAAAACCTTGCTATAGTTTGGATCTAGAATATCTCTCAAAGCCTATATGCTAACAGCTTAGTCCTAAACTGGGTGCTATTTTGGTGCAGTCAAGCTTGTAAGAAGTGAAGCCAATTGAGAGGTCTGGTGCATCTGGGAGGGAGATGATGGGACTCTTGTCTATGCTGCTGTCTCATTTTTGCTTCTTGCATGCCATGACATGGGCGGTATTCCTCTGCCACACACTCTCACAGTGCTACCCTAACCACAGACAAAAAGCAATGGGCCCAAGCAACCATGGACTTCCACCTCTGAGACCATGAGCCCAAAGTAAATTTTCATCTGTGAGGGACTGCCTTACTGATTACGCACAAAGAAGGCTGTAAGCAATGCAGGCTATAAAGAGCTAACCCCTCAGTTGGCTCATTTTAAGAAGCGAGTCTGACTGAACTTTCTGTGATTCATAGAAGCACCTCGTAGCATGCAGGTTAGCATGACCTGCCTGCTAACAACCACACCAGAGGCCAGAGAAATGGCCTGTGAAGTTGTAGGGCTCAATATGAGGTAACATAGTAGCCAAGGTCAGATTAACTTTTACCCAAATTCCATTTCCACAACCAAAACCTTCTTAACTAGAAGGACAAGGTTCCAATTACAACCCTATACTTTATTCTGTTTCTAGTTTGAGGATGCTTTGTCTTGTCCTTTATAAGCCTTATGTGCATTAGTATCCATAGCAACGGCACAGCTGCATGTCCTTGCACGTAGTTCCCCTTTACCCCAATCTGATTACCAATAAAAATGAGTGGCTTGGACTGACCAGGAGCTTTGCTGGTTGCTCAGCATTGCCTGTCATGGCTTCCCACTTTTTAAAAATTCTGTCTTTGAGTCTTTGTTCAACCCTGCTTCATACACTGGGCAGGAGACTGGAACCTACTGCAGAGGTCTCCAGTATTCATCCCTACAGATTTATTATCTCAAGCATTTGTTACAGAAATAGCAAGCTGACAAACAAAGACCTGAAATGCATGACTATGCAACATCTCCTCTACACACTGGACAAATATTTATTTGAGCACCTACTATGTATTGTGCACAGAGTGTAGGCTTTGGTGTTCACCCCCATTGTAATATATGGATCACCCTGGCAAGTACAGCAGAAAGGATTTATTTGGGACCATTGTATATTCATGCAACACCAAGAGTACATTTACAGCCTAGAAACAGAAGGTTAAGATTTGGATGGATGACTGAGCCATGTGATAATACTAATTGATCTTGCTTTGGGCTACTTAACATGTCACCTAAACCAGTCTGGATTAGGTTATGTCATTGTGATTCTTATCAGTAGGAAGGAATAGGGAAGGAAGCAAAGGAAGGAGAGGGAGGGAATGAGGAAGGGAAGGAGATAGGAAGGGAGGGAGAGCAGGAGGGAGGGAAGTTAAAGAGGGAAAGAAACAAAAAGGAAGAAGAGAGGGAGGAAAGATGGAGGCAGAGGGAGGGAGGGATGAAGGAAGGCTGGAGAGAATGATTAAGGAACACAGGGAAGGAATGAAATAGAATCACAAAATGTCATCCTTGTTAATGATGCCATCACACCCAAAATTCGGTTTTCCAACATTTTTCAGATGATACAAACCATGACCACCATTTCAGAGAGACAGAAAAATGCACAAAGAATTTATCCTAAACCAGAAATATATGAAGAGCCAGTGAACAGAAAACTTTTTAAAAATGAAAATATGATTTATAGCACTGATATTACTCATTGAAAAGGTAGTGTTCTAGGTTATTGGATTAATCACTATTCTTACTGGAACAGAGAACAGAAACTGTCTTTCTTAAAGAATTATACCACCAAATTTTTGAAACACATTAAATCAAAAACAGCCTGCTTTCTGTTTCTCTTTGTGTTTGTAATGCAATGTGAAGTCAGAAAGTTCCATCAATTTTAATTTATTGCCTATGTATAGCTCTGTCTACAGAAATAATTTCATGGAGTGTTTTCTGCTTAACTTTAATAGCACAGGTAAAAGAAACGGTTTTTTGTAACATATGTTAGTAAATTTAAATTCAAGTAAACTTTAGAGAAGTAAATTCTAGGTGTAAATTTTCCTTCGGTTTTATAAATATTCTCCTTTAGTTTTGGGTACAACTACTTCTTTTCATTTAATGTTCTAGTTTTAAATAGTAGAACTTAAAGGGAAAAATCAGTAATTGTGTAATGTTCTGTTTTCTAACTGATTGATTGTGAACTTTAGGTACATAAATAAAGGATTTTTTTTAAAGTCTACTGGCTTTGTTTCCAGCATTATGATAGATGAAATGCTAAAGGAACTTCTCACTATATGTGTAGATCCTCTAACATGACAGGCAAAATGTGATGTCCTCTGTCTCTCTCTCTGTCTCTCTGTCTCTGTCTCTGTCTCTGTCTCTGTCTCTGTCTCTCTCTCTCTCTCTCTCTCTCTCTCTCTCTCTCTCTGGCTCTCTGGCTCTCTCTCTTTCTCTCTGTCTTTAAACAAATCTGATCTGATGATTAAGAGACAGACAGGATGAAAAAATTTGCACTCTTCCCTGAAGTAACCTTCCCTATCCTGAACCTGTGATGAGGAGGAGAAGTGAGCCCACAGCTTTGGCCTGAAAGCTGCAAGTACAGATTGAAATTCTTCCACAACACCAAGATGGCCAAATAGGAAGTTTTGATTTAAATTTTGAAATTAAACCTAGAAGACACAGTGCCGTTAGTTCCCCTCAAGATCCCCCCCCCTTCGAACACATTTATCCCATCTTCTGTATATCCTCTATCATGAATGTCTTTAGTTGTGCTCTTGAGGCTGCCTCAATGTCCTGAATCATTTCAAAATCTTCACCTTTCATGATCATTTTGACCTCATGGAAGAACCAGAAGTTGCATGGTCCCAATTCCAGTGAATAAGATGGTTGAAGATACGGCATCATGTTTTTATGAACCTACCTTTCTGTTGGATGGCACTTGGTAGTGGAACTGTATTTTTTTATCACACTTATGAGAGAGGACTTCATTCAAATCTCAGAGTTCAAATTTCAAACAGTCTCTCTCTCTCACCTCCCTCCCTTTCTCTCTCAAACACACACACACACACACACACACACACACAACTATGACATACAAAGGGAATCTTGAGAGAATGGCCAATTTTTAAAAGTAAAAACAAATTAAATGCAATTTATAAGAGCATTTATTTTAAAATTGATCACCAAAAAAGATGTTCAAACTTCTATACAGAAAAGTACAAAATATTGCTGAAATTTAAAAAATTTTATTACATGTTCCCAGTACATAATGACTACACTGGTCATGGGGAGTTGGTACATGTACATAATTACATCTTAATTCTTTTCTTCTGCATTCCTTCTCCCTTCCTTCCCTCCCTGATCCTTCCAAATCTTGGCCACCATTCTATTTGCAAAAGCTCTTTATTTTCATCATTTTTTCCTTCATTTATTTTTCTCCCATACCCTTTCCCTCTCTCTCTTCATTTCTTGTTTCCCTATCCATTTGAAAAAGATCTTCCTACTTCCTATTTATCCATCTTCTATTTGTTCATATAATACACATGTATGTGTGAAATTTTTAAAAGACAAATGGAAATAACACTTTCATGAATTGGAAGGCTAACATTTCTACTCCCTTCAAATATGCAAATTCAGTCCTAATCAGAAAAAGAAAAAGAAAAAGAAATCTCTCATGACAATGGAGAAGTTGGGTCTTAAAATTACATAGAAATTTAAAGAACCCAGCATAGCCAAGATATTCTTGAAGATGAGCAAAGTTGAGTCATTGGTGTGATCACATTTTGACATTTATAATGGTGGGCATCAACAAAAGCAGCCCCATCAGGAAGGGAGAACAAACATACTCTTTATCCACAGGTAGCTGTAGTAAGGACCTGTGCAACTTACTGCCTCTTGAGTTTGTCTCAGACTCACTGACAGGCTGACTTTTAGACCAACTGACTTCAGGCTCCTGGTTTCAGAGGTTGCAGTTCATGGTCACTTAGGCCCATTGCTATGTCTGTGGTTAGCACATCATGGCAAGACTGTGTGGCAGAGGAAAGCTGCCCATGGCATGGCGTGCAGGAAGCAAAAAAAGAAAGAGGCATAGACAAGAGTCCCATCATCTCCCTCCAGGGAGCACCAATGAGGCAGGCAGACAGTGAATTGTGATCTAGTTGGTTAAAAAAAGAAATCTTCAGATAAGTAAGTTGGAAGAGGCTATGAAGACTCAATGCATCTTAGTAGTAGGTAATCGGTGTAAGAAACATATTATTGTTTCCCTGGTTGGTTCTAAGTTGAAGGAAGGAATAAAAATGAGGGAGGTTTGTAGACTCCAACCCAAGTTTGACCATTTAGGGTCTGTTGACAATGGGGGTGTGATTTGGCTTGGGGCTGGTCAGAGTTCTAGCTTCACATACACCCTTGACTTTGTTCCATACCCAATCTCTCAAGGTGATACTGTAGTAATTAAGCTAATGTGGCCCTGGCTGAAGCAGACAAATGGAACGATGTGGAGAGTCCAGGAAAACCTCATGGTTGACTTACGGTCAAAGTGCTAATGTAACTCATACAGAGCAATGATGTCCTTTGAGGTAGATGGAGCTGGGACAATTGGAGATTCCCGTGGGAAAACAGTGAACTTGGATGCAACAGTAGACTTTAGTGAGCCAACTGTGATTATTAGAAGAATAAATACAGAGCTTACAACTCCCAGTTTTACAGAGGGAAAGTAATATAAGGAAAGAAAATTAAATTGAGTGCTTTGAGTGAGAAGTTTTTCACTGTTGCCTTTCCTTCTCCAGTAAATGTAAAATTCATAGTAAAAACAAATAAAATAAAACTTAAAGGCATGCAGGCTAATGAACCAAACCTTATTATTAAGGGCAAAAAATATAACACTAGCAATTGCTATGCAACAAAATGTCCTCCGCTTTTAAACACAGAACAGATAACAGAGTTCAACCTATGAATCGAGCCCTAGCTTGGAGTTTCCAAACAGTGCTTTCAAATTACAACCTCAAAATCAGTTTGTTTTTAACAAAATTCACTCTACCTAAGTGACAGGTTGGTAGAGAGAGTCTTGGCTCTTCACCACTTGGCTTCTGTTTTTAAAATCTAAGTGGTATTTACATGAAGAGACAGGACCTAATGTGGTGATTACTGTGGAGTGTTGTTTTCCATTATTGTTGCCACCAAGCTTCCTCTAGGAGGCAAACACTACCTTAGCTGGTGGCAAATGCATTGCCCCAGCAAAGACTCTCTGAAGAAATAGCTCAGAGTTGGTTTTGTGCATTGTGCAGATGACAAAATCAGGCTGAAATTCTGAAAGGATGCTCTAGGTGAAGGAATATTACACATCTTACTTCCTTTTCACTGAGACACGATACCCAACACCTACACCTTAAAGAAGGAGAGGTTTATTTAGGAACAAATTCAGTCCATACCAGACTGGCTCCACAGGAGGAACACCATGGCAGAGAAGCACAGCAGAGCAAATCCATCCAGACCATGGTGGCCAGGAGGAAAGCTGCTCACATCATGGTGGCCAAGAAGGGAAGAGCTAGGGGCAGGAGATACCACAGTGACCCAGCTGCCTTTTCTATCAGCAAGTAATCTATGACCTCATTAGAGGACTAATCCACTGATGAGTACAGCATCCCCATGACCCAATCTTGATATACTTGACTGGGTTAAGAGACTTCTAGAGAGGTGATTGGATTTTGAGAGCACTACCTCCTTCAGTGGTTTAATCCACTGAAGAGTTCACGGCTGAATGAACTATTAGGAAGTGGAGCCAAGCTGGAGTTGAAGAAAGTTGGCATCATGACCTTGCGGATTATTTCTGGTCGCTGGCCTCAGGCTCTCTTAGTGCACTCTCCTTCTCAGATGCCACGAGTTTAGTAGCTATCCTCCACCATGTTTGTTCACCATGATAGCTCTCCTTGGAGCCAGTTGATCATCGATTGAAACATCTGAAAATGGGAAGCAAAATAAACCTCTCCTCCTTTACATTATGGCTATCAGGTATTTTGCCCGAGCGACAGAAAGCTGGCCAATTCAGGAGGACACTGCAGGTTAGAAGGAAAAGAAAGGACCCAAAGCCAGACAATCACAATCTTTCTAGGCATGCCTTTACTTGTACAGCTGGGCATTTAGGGCTTCTAAAATCCACATAGGCAACAAAGCATGCACACTTTGTAAAGCATCTGAAAGTGGATTACCATTGTCATTTCAGGCCCTCTCCAAGAAAAAGGACTTTGTTTACTTCTGCCAACTCCACCATTTTTTAATTCTCAGAAAGAATGTTGAAGCATAACGAACTCACACTTAACTATAATGTGTTAATCAGTGTTCAATTGCTTTGACAAAATACCCCCACCAAAAAAAAAACAAAACCAACTTAAAAGTTTATTTTGCCTCACAGTTTGCAGAGCGTTCAGTCCATAGTCAACTGGCTCCAAGGCAGGGCAGTGTGGCAGAGAGGCCTTGCAGAGGAGAAACAGTCCATGGCATGGCAGCAGGAAGCAGAGTAAAGCTCAAGGGAGAAGGAGTGAGAGATCCCAGTCTAGGCCAAGACCATAGTGATGCACCTCTTCTCACCAGACTTCACCTCCCAACATCACAACAAGCTATAAACTCATCACTGGACTAATCCACTAATGAGTATCACACATCCATAATTCAGTCACCTCCCCGAAGCACCACCTATGAATGCATGAGACTTTTGGAGGGACATCTCGATATAAACAATAACAAAGACATAACCTTAAAAGTCATGTCCCCAAGGACCTATTTCCTTGAACTAGGCCCCCACCTGCTACATCTTCTGATCCAGTCACCTCGAGAAAGCCCCACCTCTGAACTTTGCTACACTGGAGACCAAGAGTCTTTGGGTTTGGGGGACATTTCCATATCTAAAGCATAGCAGAAAAATGTATGCTTCCAGCTCTAAGACCATGTCAGCTCTGGCAAGAGTCAACCACCATCACTGCATTGACAGAGAGTCAGAGGCAAGAAGAGGAGGGGAAAAGTTTCCAAGGGAAGGAAGGGAAGATCCAGTGGAGGCTCTTGGCCTAAGGAAGCTATGGGTGTAATAACTAGAAGCAAGCATCCAGCGGGACATGTTTAGTGAGCATACTTGGCATTCTCTGTCTGCCCTTCAGTTGGAAAGTAGGGACAAGGATTAGATAAGCTGACAATCATTAATCAATTCCTGCCCATTCTTGACCCAGTTTTGCAGACATGTGGATCAGAATCCTGTGCTTACATGTGGTCTGGCTAGTTCCTTTTATTATAGTTCATCTTTAGTCGGTAGCTGTAGATGAAGCTTTGCAGATGAGAGTGATAGCATTCATAAAAAGAACAAGAGGCAGCAGTGGATCCCTGTTTGTCTGCTGAGGTTAAATTCAGACTCACGTATTGCTTTAGAATGATCAGCAGTTGGGATATTAAACCTCATCTCTCCATTCTGGGGGGTAAATCTCTGGCCAAACCTTCCAATCATGACTGCATAAGCATTAAGTCAAGATACAATGCTCATCACAAGAAACCTGCTGAGACACTGGGAAGACTGAAATCTAAGCCAAGTAGACAACTATAGCCCATCCTGTACATGCTCCACATTCTCAAGACAAATTATATTTGTGATGGTTAATCCTGACTTATCAATACCATTGAATTAAGAAACACCTAGCAGATTAGTAAAGCACATTACTGAATGTATCTGGATAGGTCATGGGTGGGGGTGGTCTCGGGTACTATATGTAGTCACTAGTCCATTCCTCTCTGGCACTGTTTCCTGGCATTTCACTTGATCTTAGCCAAAAGGCTGAGAAGTGATGTTTCCCGGCATTTCTGCTCCCTGGCCACCAGGACCTAAGCAGCTTTGCTCCACCAGGCTCTTCTGCCATGAGGTTCCTGCTTGGAGCCTGCCAATCATGAATCTCCTGAAAGTACGAGGTAAATGAAACCTTTCTTTAAGTGGTAGGTACCAGGTATTGTGTTTGACGAATGGGAAAGCTAATACACCATCCTCAACTAAGAGTCCCTGGTGCCATCATTTGTGACACATTGTCACTAAACTCATCTAGTAATTGAGGTGGCCATCTGGGTTAGTTAACTTCCCTTAAGCAAAGAGAAAATAAAATCTCTTATCTGTAACACAGCGGGTATGTTA
This sequence comes from Heterocephalus glaber, assembly GCF_053883595.1. Taxonomy (NCBI): domain Eukaryota; kingdom Metazoa; phylum Chordata; class Mammalia; order Rodentia; family Bathyergidae; genus Heterocephalus; species Heterocephalus glaber. The sequence continues at coordinate 2,373,849 of NW_028258189.1, forward strand.
GATTTCTGTTGCTTTGGCAAAACACCCAAGAAAACCAGCTTAAAGAAGAAAGGGTTTATTTTGGCTTATGGTTTCAGAGGGTTCGGTCCATGGTCAGCTGCTCCAAGGCAGAAACATCATGGTGGGAGGGTGTACTGGAGGAAACATGCTCATATTATGGTGGCCAAGAAGCAGAGAAAAAGGGGAAAGAGCCCAATAGCCTGAACTAGTGGACATTCTCCTTCTTCTGCTCTTGTTTTATCTGGGCCCTCTGCCCAGGGATGGGTCACACTTCCCTTTCCCCATCTCATATGCCAGATCTGTGCAAACATCCTCAGCGGCACCTCCAGAAGTGTGCTTGCTTTATGAATTTCCTAGGTATTTCTCAATCCAGTCAAGTTGACAATCAAAATTAACCACTGTAAACAGTTTCACAAGTTGGAGCCAAACCCCAAAACAGTAGGCTCCCACGAGGTCTGCTAGCTAGGGTGTCTGCCTCCCTTGAAGTTTACATTTCAAAGGAATGGTCCCAGATCTTTGGGAAGACATTCTTAGTCCTAAATCTGGCAAAAGACTTTATTTTAGCTTTTAAAATGGCTTACATGTATTTCAAAGGCACTTATATTTCAAAGAACATAAAAGTTCCCTGAAATGAATGGCTTAAGAAAAGAGAGGGAGGAGGTCTTTCCTTTTATTTTAAAACTTTTAATTGATGCATACTTGTACACATTTATGGGGGTCATTGCAGTGTTTTGATTGATGAATGCAATGTGGAGTCATCAAATTAGGACAGTTCACTTTTCCATCATGGGCAGTGTTTGCCATTTCTCTGTGGTAAGCATACTCGGCATTCGCTTCTAGCTAGTTTGCAATATATAGTATGATATTGCTAACCCTTCTGTGTAATAATACATAAGAACTGAACTAAAATTCTAATTTTAGTTATTAATTAGGTAGGAAGGCTGTGACTTGTACCCATTAACCAGTCTCTCTCCATAGGCCTTCCTCTCTACCTTCCCCAGTCTCGGGTAACCACTATTCTACTTACTTTCTACTTTTATGATTCCACATACAAGTGAAATCATATGCTATTGGTCTTTCTGTGCCTGGTTTATTTCACCTCTAGGTCCACCCGTGTTGCTGTAAATAACATGATTTCTCTCTGTTTTAAGACTGGCTGCTATTCCACTGTGTACATAAACCACATTTCCTTTCTTTATGTATTCACCAGTTGATAAGACATTTAGGTTGATTCTATCTCTTGGGTATTGTGACCAGTGCTGTAATAAACAGAGCTGCAGGCATCTCTTTGATATACTGATTTTCCTCCCTTTGGATATCTACCAGGAGTGGGATTACTGGATCATATGACATTTTTATTTAAAATTTTTAAAATATTATTCATCATGGCCTCACTAAGTCTCTCTTTATTTTTAACGAGGGAAATTCATTCTCTTGCTTTGAATTTTTACTTGTTATTCAGGTTCTTGGTGGGTGACCTTGGACCTTAGATATGTAGCTCCAGGGAAGTTTACATCTTCCTGGGCAGTCCTCTGACACGCACCACAGTGCCTTCACATTCTCCAAAACTAATCCACTTGTTCCAAATGCTGAGGTGATCATTGCAAGTGCAATTAGGTGGCTCACACCCATCATTCCAGCAGGATGGTCACATCCAGCAGGATGGTCACAGGCTTGAGCCCCACCCTGCCTGGCAAAGTGTCAACTTAATAAGAGCCTGTTTCAAAGTAAAAACTAAAAAGGACTAAAGATGTTGCTGTGTACACATGCCCTGGGTTCAATCCACAGTACCGGGGGGGGGGGGGAGAGAGAGAGAGAGAGAGAATGAATTGCATGAAGAAGGAAAAATATTTCTTTGGACTCCGCCAACCTAAATTAATGTCATTTCCAAGGAAACCAACCCACTCTTTGATTCTGTATCTGGTCTCCAGTGGTGGAACGGGGGCTGAATGTAGGGACCATTTTTGGTTTTTTGGGCTTTTTTGGTCTTATTTTACAATGGCATTTTCTGTTCTCCTATACCAGTTCCTGTATTTAGGCTGTATTTGTGTCTACTCCTTCTCCAAGCTCTTGAGAGGCTCTTTGTAGAAACCCATCCCGTGTGGCTGTCAGAAAGATGCCCCTCTGTCTTCGGGCCATGAGTCTACAGGAATTCCATCTTAGGAGTTGATTTCAGAATTATTTTCTAAGGGAGAAAGTGAGAGCAATCAGGATAGATCTCACTTGTGATTACAGAGCACATCACGTATGCCATGCATTTGCTCTGCCCAAGAGAATATTCCCCAAACTCAGGTCCTGAGAGCTGTAAGCAGAGAATTAGAATCAAACAAGGGCATGCTTCTGTCTCCACCCCTCTGCTGTCATATCAAGTGGTTTTCATCTCATCACAAATATTCATTGATTCCACATGCACAGCAGAGCACCTCAGCAGAAGCCTCTGTTGAGAAGGCCAAAGGTGAAACCCCCAATAGTACTAAACCCTATATATTTTTTTGCAAAATATAAATATCTATAAAGTTTAATTTATCAATTAGGAGTGGCAAGAGATATACAGCAGTAACTAATAATCAGATCAGATAAATATTACAGTATCCTGTAATAGAACTCATGAATTGTGTATTTCCTGAATTTCCCATTTAATATTCTCAGTCCATTGTTCACTGTGAGTAAATAAAACCATGCAGAACAGAACTGTGGCCAAGGGAGCATTATTTTAGATCTCCTCTATAGCTGGGAAAAACTTGGAGGTGAGGAAACTCAGAATGGTGGATAGAACTTGTGTTTAAATGCCATCTGTTATATTTGTACACATGTATCGTTATGGTTTAGATTTAAAATGATCTCTCCAAAGTCTCATGTCTGCAGGTGGGACCTGGTTGGAATGAGTGGATCACTCGGGCATGACTTAAAATTGTATTCTCATTCCTTGCTCCTTCTTTTGCTCTCTGTTTCCTGGCTACCTCTGCCCCACCCTTCTGTCATGATGTTCCTGCCTTGCAGCCAGCTCACTATGGACTGAACCAACTGAAACTGTAAGCTGAAATACACCCTTCCTCCTTAGCCTACTTTAAACGTGCTCAGAACACTTAAACATTAGCCTATGCTTGGGCAAAACCATCTAAAACAAACCCTATTTGGTAATATACTGTTGAGTATACTATGTAATTTATCCAATATTTTTGGAGACAGGCAACCTAGTTTAATATAGAGCAAAAAAAAAAAAAAAGGTGTTAACCCTCACAATCGTGTGGCTAGCTTATCTTAGTTACTTTTCTTATCGCTTAGACAAAATATCTGACATCCAAAGTTAAAGGAGGAAATATTTATTTGGCTCACATTTTGCAGAGATTTCAGTCCATAGATGCCTGGCTCCGAGGCAGGGTGGCATGACAGAGTGGCATCACAGAGGAGAAACAGTCCGTGGCAGGCAGTGTACTGCAGTGTACTCACAGATTATAGAAGGCAGCAAAGCAGTGAAGTAGCAAAGCAGCAGCAGCAGCAAGCAATAACAACAGCTCTTTCTGTCCCTTATAGTCTATCCATGATACTCATCTTTAGAGAAGGTAACGCTCATACCCAGGGTGGGGCATTCTTTATCTTAGCATTGCAATGTTAATCCCAGCATCACACACTTAATCCCAGCATCTCACACTCTAAATCCAACCACCTCTGAAATATCCCACCTATGACCACATGAGGCTTTGGGGAGACATCTAGATACAAAGCCATGACAATAACTGAAAGCAGCACCTCACTACCATTGCCCAGCATTTTAAGGGTATGGTCCTGCTTATTGCTAGCCTGAGAAACATCAAAATTCAAAGTACAACTTCTCCTCAATGCTCACCACTTTGGTGAAAACAATCATTAAATCAAACCCTCATAAGTCATGGAACATCTGTAATTCTTTAAATAAGAGCTAGCATTGTAATATTTTTTCTACAACATTTTCCATATTCAGAATTTATTCTACCTTTCACCCAGTAACAGTGAAGAAAACGATGGCTGATTTGGACCTTGGTCTGTAGCGATGACCTCCTTGACCCACTTATGTAGGAACTGCTCCATGCTGGGTACAACATGAGCAGAACAGAGCTTCTAGCTCACCTTTGCATTGGGCCAAAGTTGATTCATTCCCCATTTGGTGAAGCTGGATTTGTGGAAGGCATTGTTGCACAGTGAGCATACTTCCATTGCGCCCCTTCCCCTGCAGTGTACTCACAGATTACAGCACAATGAATCACACAGTAAGCTGTTAAGAAGAGTGATAAGCAAATCCTATGGTGCTCCATAGTCAATGTAGTCACTTCCAGCCACAGAGATACCAGAACATTCCATGTGGACTGCAACTAAGGAAAGAGCAGCCAAAGAAACTGCATTGTTCTTGTAAAGTATATAAAAAGCCAAGCAATTCAGATATCAGTGGGTGAGTGCATGATTTGTTCAAAGTTCTGCACAACGTTGGGTCCTGCCATGCTATCTCTGGGGGCTGCTGTAGTCATCAGGAATTGTTGGAATGGATCCCTAAGTCCAACATTTGCTTTAAAGGCTAAGACTGGAGGCCATACATGCACCAAGAATGCATGGAAACGTTGGTTGCTCATACCAGAGGGCTCTCTAGGGTGAGCACAGGAGGCTCATAAGCTGGTACAAAAGTGGCTTGAGAGGGTAGAAAAAAGATGACTCTGTCTTTATGGTGGTTAGGGCTCGAGGTAGGCAAATGTTCCTCAACACAGACTAGGGCTTGCATAGCTGCCCCTCTTGCTGTAGGCAAAGGGAAGAGCAGCAAGGACTTCCCAGCATGTTTCCTGGATGAAACAGGAAGAAAGAAGATGCTGAAGCTTGGGGCTGACAGCAGTGAAACATGGCAATGGATTGAGGTTTTTGATTGCAGAGTCTTCCTTGTGCACCTTACCTAACTCCTGAGGACCCATCTGACTTCCGGAGACACTCGCCAAGGCAGGAACCCCACAAACAGACCAACACGAATCCCCTTTCCTATGTGTGCCAGTTGGAGCCTTCTATGCAGAGTAGAAACACAACAGCCCCTTCTCTTCCCATTGGGGGCAGCAGAACCGATCTGAACCAAGAGAAGGTAATAGCGTCACTTTCTATTGGCACTCTCTAGCTGCAAGTTCTTTTTAATTTGTAAAAGGGTATTTTACAACCTCAGCCATTCATCTTATGTACTCAGAAATCCATGCGTTAAAAAAACACAGATGCAACGGAAAGGAATAAACACATTTCTGCTTCACAGGACGTATTGACATGCATTTTTAAGACCAGCTGGGCATGCTGACACACACGTCACTGCAGGTACTTGGGAAGCCCAGACAAGAGCGTCACAAGTTCAAGGGCAGTCTGGGCAACAGAGCAAGACCCTGTCTCAAAAAAAAAAAAAAAAAGTTCTAAGGGCTAAGGGTGTAGCTCAGTGGTAGATCTGGGCTCAACTCCCAGTACTAATTTTAAAAAATTTTTTTAAAAAGAGTAGAAGATCACTGACTGTATTTACCATATCAGAGAAGAGAACAGATGTAGAAACTTGAAGTCTGAGAATAAGCTCTCAGTCAGTTACAAGGTAGACATCCCCACTTTCTCTTCTAGTAATGCTGCCCTCAAAGTAGACACAAAGATTCCAGGCAAGGGTTTCTTTTCAAAAATGACATTTTTAATCTCGGTCTGTAAATTCCACACCCCCAAAGGTGACAGATCAAGGGTCTTTTGTATCATATTATTATTAATGTTCAAAAACAATAGTCAGGATCAGTCTCGTCTCTTCAGAAGGCCAGCTTTCTTACCACGCTCTGGAGGACAACAGAAGGCTTTAGAGATGATTGGCCTCCTTTGGACCTCTATGGACATTATGAATAGAGGTCAGGAGTAGGGATTTAGCTCAGTGGTGCCACCGCCTGCCTCACAAGTGCAAGGTCCCGAGTTCAATCCCTAGTACCAAAAAAATTAAATCCCAAAAAGAATAGAGGTCAAGGACTTCGGCTATCTGGGGTGCCTCTCTCCCCCCAAAAAGTGAACAATGTCTTTTAATATGGGGATGACAGACCTTCAGCTGTCATTCTCCAAAACCCATTCATCTTCGCTAAGTAGCCAAATCCAATTAGCCAGCCTAAGCATTAGAGACATAGCATAGCAGATATTCTCTCTCATAATTAAATCTCCTTTGAAAATCTTTAAATGACCCTTTGAATAAACCACAAAGGAGAGGACAAAAGAGCAGGCAATGGTTCCACAGTTGAAAAGTTATTTTAATTTATTCTGTGCTGGGCACTGTCTTAGCTAGAAAAACATCCCCAGGAAAACACAGAAACATAGTGGGTAAAATCAGGGTGTCAGGAGGCATGTCGTGCTGACAGGGACCTGCCCTCTTAACATAAGTGAAGCTCAAGTAGAGAAAAGCAGGGATTCATCTCACCATTCAACTTCTAGTCCAAACTTTCTTCTTTCTAAATTTCCCTGATCTTTGTTTTACTGAGTCCCTGGTTGATACCATTTGGTCATTTTAGGTGACTAGCAATCTTCCTACCAAAAACATTCTTTTCCATGTTGGTGGTGAACAACTGTGTGGATTCCTCATACAGACATAGTGAAATTGCTACATTACAGGATATGTCAGCATTCTTTAGAAGACAACTGCTAGTTTTCAAAAATGACAAGTTTATATTCCTGCCCCCAAATGCACAAGATTTCTATTCATTCCACATCTTCATTTTGAGTTAAGCTGCTTATCTTTTACATTGTAAAAAGTTTTGGATGTTGAATAGTGGTTTTCTCACTGTGGTTTCAATTTGCATTTCCCTGATGACTTGGAAGCTTGAGAAGCCTTTACTATTTTTATTTGTTATTTAAATAGTCTTTATTTTTCTGGGACCTGTCTCAGCTCCCTTTTCTTTCAGACTTGGGTCTTTGAGCAGATATATGTTGCGATTACTTTCTCCCACTTGCTAACCAGCTTTTACACTCCTTTATTGATGGGAAGAAGTTATGTATCTCCCTATTTCTCATTGTGATATAATTTAAATTTCCCTGAAGACTCTGCCTCCTACCCTGACCACCAAAATGCACTCATGTTGGCAGTCTTCACTGGAGGGCATCCATTCTGGTTTTCAACAAACCTCATTACGTGTATGTGATTTAAATTATGATAAACAGAACATGAGCCCCATTACAAGACTGTCTTAATCATAGTAGGAGCTGAGTAGCTCTTGGTACCCCCTCTGTACATGTGAAGATTTAAGCTGCAACACCATGTTTCCTGCACAAAAAACACTAGCAGACAGGTAACAATACTTAAAGTCATAGGATAATTTCATAACAAATGAATATTCTCAATGCACATTAAAGGCAGTTTTTGTTCAATAGGTGAATCCCAAATCTCTCTAGATAAATCATCTAACCGACCTGCCCAGCTGCTGCCAATTTTCTTTTATTCAAAGAACTCTGTAGGTTTAACTCTAGAACAGTATAGTTTGGGATCTAGAATAGTATAGTTATCTTTTCAAAATTGAGGCAACATTTTTGCTTAATCCTCTTCAAACAAGGTGTTGGACAAAGCACTTAATAGGTAAGCTATATGCTTAGCATGATGATAAACACAGAAAAACAAAAATGAGGTACAAAGAAATCCAGGCTGATAATATCTTGATCAAAGTAGGGACTGAGAATATTATTGATATGGGAGAAACATAATTCCCACCCTGCTAGATATCAGGTACACCAAATTTTGTCCCCTGAAATCCACGGAGGAATTCCAAGGAATGCTGAGGTTAAGATAGAAAAGGTTTATTGAGAGATAGCTCCCGAGAGACATGAGGGCTCCTGAATGTGGGTGGCCACTGAGTCATTTCTCTAAGAGTGTTTTCCAGAGCTAAATCATGGGGGGGGGGGGTGTCCAAAATCATGAGGTGAGTACAATGTAGGTTAAACTATAATCAACCAATAAAAGTACAAGGATAGTGTCTTAGCTAATACTGATCCAATATGGAAGCATGTCAGGTAGCAAGGGTACATGGAAAGGCATTTTTAGGAAGGGCTGTGTCCAGATGCTCCGGTCACCCACCTGGGTGGCTGATGTCTATCTGGACTTTGCTGGACCAGATGATACCATTCATAGTATAATTCCAGGTTACTGCTTATCCCCTAGGGAGGCGTGTGGGCCTGGTCGCTGCATCCTTATGTTGAGGCCTGGTCTTCTTCAGATGCACCCCCAGCCACTATTCTGATGTCTTTATTTTCTGCTGACTTCCCTGAGAGCCCAGTCCCTCTCTGACTGTATATTATTTTCCAATGAACTTAGCTGCCTATAATACCATTGCTACTAAAATCAAGGATGTGGGCCAAAAAATGATGAAGTGCAATGGTGATGAGCCATCCCAGGTTAGAGAAGTGGAAGATTGGCTATCACATGCCCACAGATATCCCAGCACAGATGTTGGAGGAAGTTAACAGGCAAGGTTTAGGAGTCGGCAACCAAGAAAGGAAGGTTGGGAGGACTTGGAAGAGAGCAGATTCCATCAGCCAAAAACAGGCAGAGAAAGAGACATGGGGAGGAGGACAGGTACGCATGATAGAAGCGGATTTTAAGGCAGTTTTATGAATGCTGAATCCTCCTGGTTTCTGGTCTTGGCATCAGCCCGCCAAAGAGCAGCTCACCTGCCCCGCCCTGCCTGAGCATCTGCAGAGAAGTGTTTGGTACTGGAAATGCCCCGATGGGGCCAAAGCAGTCCAGTTCCCAAGGCTACCCCTGTCCACGTCACCTTCACAGAATACTGGCCTCAGGGAACAGACTAGAGCTTCGTGCATTTAAAAGGCTTAAAATAGAGCAAGTTTACAAAATATTACATGGACTTACAGGCAGAGGAGCTCAGAGATTTAATTTACCTAAATAGATTTTTGGAAACTTCTCTGGATGTTGCTGAAGAGAGAAGAAAGTTCCCTTCTCGGTTGTATCTCTAGACGGATGGAGGCAGTCACTGGGTGTGGGTACAAGTTACCTGGTCATTTTTATCAATGTGTACATACTGTTTGAAGAGATCTGGAAGCAGCTGGTCAGAGTGTAAACACCCATTCAAGAGGCTGAAACAGGAGGATTAGAAAGTTGAGGCCAACCTGGGCAACTTAACAAGAACTTGTGTCAAAACTGTGAAAAGTCTGGGGATATATTGCCATGGTAGAGTGCTCGCCTAGCATGACAAAGCCATGAATTCAAAATTCAATCCCCAGTGAAAGGGGGTGGGTTCTAAAACCTCCCAGGGAATACCTATGTTCTTGTCTCTTGATCATATTTTGAGTAGTAAAGTAAACACCTGAGATCATCAGATGGACTCTGAATTGTGGTAAGACACACCTGTCTTCGTTTTCCATTACCACTATGGCAAAATTCTACACATTCAGCAGCTTATAGCAATATCCATGCATTCATTTTCTACTCCGGAGTTCAGAAAATCCCCTGGATCCATTCATGACCTTCCCAACGGTGGTATCAAGGTTCCCGGACTCCTCTGGAAGCTCTGGGAAGAATCATTTCCAGGATCCTGGGGGTTGGCCCCAACCCAGCTCCTTGCAGTTGTAACAGTGAGTGCCCTGCAGTCTTTCTGGCTGACGGCAGGAACTGCCCCTTGCTTCTAGACTCAGTGGCTTTGCCCATAGCCAGCCCCATCTCTGGCCGAGATGCCTCTATTTGTTCCTCTGCTGCTGATGCTGTATCTATTGGACAGACTTCTCTGCCTTCCTCTAGGACTCTAAAGGGATCAATTGATTAGGATGCACCCATTCCGATAATCCAGGATATCTTCTCACTTTCAGGCCCACAATTTTAATCACACCTGCGAAGTCCATTCAGCCAAGGAACATAACAATGTCACAGATTCTGAGGATCAGGCCTGAAGATGTCCAGATAACCAGAGCTCCATCCACCTCCATCCCTGACTGTGTCATTTTACAATCATGAATCGTCCACAGCTTCATCTCTTCAAGGGCAGGTGTGTGCCGTGTCTTTTGGTCTACCGTTGAAGGACAGCTATGCTGAGACACATGCACCTCCCCTGCATCTTACCCACACACAGCGTCTTTTCACGGTGCGTTAGTTTTCTCGGGCTGGCTGTCATAACAAAGGACCAGAGTCTGGGCAACTTAACACACATGGATTGTCCCAGGCATGAAGGCTGGGTTTCTGACATCTGGGTGTGAGCAAGGCTGGCTTTTCATGACACCTCTCTCTTTGGCTGGCAGACACCATCTCCTCCCTGTGTCCTGGCACACTCCTCAGTAGGTGTGTGTCTCTGTTCTCCTATCCTCTTTTTGTGGAGACACCAGGTCTGTTGGATCCAGCCACCTTAGTGACCTCAGTTTACCTAACTCACCTCTTTGTCTCCAAACACAGCCACATTCTGAGGTCGTGGGGGTTGAGGCTTCAATAAAGCCACCCGGTGGGGACACCATAGCCTACAACCCATAGGAAGGGCACTTGAGCCTTCACTCAGTTTAAACTGCTTTTGCCTAATTCCAGGTGCCTGTGAAATTGTCTGTCAGCTCAGCCTCCACCCTCATCAAGGAGAGGCATTGCTATCTGTCTCCAAGCCCACTCGGGGTATCAATGTTCTATGTTCTTGCAAATGGGCCCCCCTCTTGTTGGGGGGCACAGAGAGGCACTTAAAGAGAAGAACTGGTCTTAGCAATAAGTAAAAATAGACTGAACCTTGGAGCTTCATTATAGGTTGGCAAAAGACTTGAAATGACTTCAATTATAGAGCAGCACATGTTTCTGGAGAAGCGCAGCAATTTGTACCTGAGTTATTCTCTGATGTCAGATCATAGGACTCGAAAAGCAATTAGTTTGAAAGGGTTGGGGAGGAGGAAAGCTCAGGAACTCAGGTAGGTAGATAAAGAGAGGGGAACTTGCCATCCAGTATTCAAATGCAAAGTTCAATAGCAATAATCAATATGTTGTGGGGATTTGGGGGTCCACAGAAGAATTTGCATAATGGCACTCGTGAATTTTAGAATCCTGCATAACCAGGCTGGCTTTGTTCTGTCCTTCCTATACATGGGGCTCTTGATCCCCTGGGGACCAGGCAAGGGCTTTGAGCTATGTCTTTCAGCATAGAATCAGAATACATTGGTATTACTCTGTGTGAGGCCACAACCCACACTTTCTGCGAGGTTAGCTGTTATCTTCAAAGATGATTCCAGCATGAAGGTTTATGGGCAGGAATGCCTCTAACATTCACAGGTAAGTAGTTCTTATCCTTGCATGTTCAGAGAGAGCCCTAACCACTCACACGTTCAGCTCCTCAGATCCTAAACACATTCAAAGTCCTCAGAACACTCTTCATAAAAACAAGAATGATGGCAAAAATGGCTGAAGAAGGGTATGATTCGATATGGAGAAATAACTTCTAATGCTCTACAGTACCATCAGGTAACTATGGCTGGCGACATTTAATTTCATATTTCAAGAAAACTAGTAGAGACAATTTTGAATCCTCCTGAAACAAATGATAAATGTTTGAGAGTGATGGAAATTCCAGTCAATTTGAATGATCACTACCAAGTGTAGACATGTATTGAAATTTCACATCATCCTCTATGCCTATCTACAATGATTGGGTTAATTGAACATTTAAAAATATATTAAAACTACATTTGACCTCAAAGTTTATGACATTATATTGATTTTATTTTTATCATTATGAAGGATAAATTATGAATGCTTAATAAGATTAATGTGTATCTGGGAAGAAAAACCCACTTGGTCTTAAGAATTTTGGTGAGCTGTGTGCATTGGCACAGGCTTGTAATTCCAGCTTTTGGGAGGCTAAGGTAGGAGGACTGCTATGAGTTCAAGACCAGCCTGGGCTATATAATGAATTCAAGGCCAGCCTGAACTACATAGGGAGACCCTGTTTCAAAAGACAGAGAAAGAAAGAAAGAAAGAAAGAAAGAAAGAAAGAAAGAAAGAAAGAAAGAAAGAAAGAAAGAAAGAAAGAAAGAAAGAATTTGAGTACTGTATTGCTTTGGTTTAAATGGCCCAAATTTAGAACTTTATCACAGCTCAGTGAAATTGTTTCTGTAAAAAAGCATCACTCTCAGATAGGCGTGATGGTGCAAACCTCCAATCCCAGCACTCTGGGAAATGGAAGTAGGAGAATCTTACGTTTGAGCCCAGCCTGGGCAACTTAATGACTAAGCAAGACCTTGTCTCCAAATAAATGCAAAAAAAATAATCAAAAGGGATAGGATGTGGGTCAGTGACAAAGGCACAGATTCTATCCCCAGCACACAAAAAAGTCACCTTATCCTTTACAGAAATAAAGGAGGGAGAGGGCTGGCATGGGAGAGGGTCACTGTTCAGACTTTGAAATGTTAGTTTGTCTAATTAAATGGGCCAAGAAAAATTCAAGAGAAGGGCAATAATATTTTAAGTAAACTAAGCAAACTGGCAAAGATAAGTGCTTGAGATAAACTCTAAAACTGATAAGATAAACTGATACATAAACTGATGTGAGTGAGGGTTACAAGCAGTGCCCATATTGGTAAAGGAAGCACTTTCCAATAACTTCTAGGGACAAGACAGCTGCAGGCTGCTAAAGGTGCTGGTATTTTTGCAGACCAGTTTGCAAGGTATCCAAGCTCTTCCTTCCTGACTTGCCCCATACAGTAACCTTCGTGCACAGAAATGTTAAAGTAACATTCCAATGAATATGCTCTTTATCATGGTCGCGGCCTTTGTACCCATATCTCGCCTTTAGTCCACCTCTATTTCCTCATGCGTTGCCTCTTGTTTAGCTACAGTTTGGATCCCAATGCCCCCCCCCCAATGTCCAGGTGGTAAAAGTTTGCTTCCCAGGGTAATGCTATTAGGAATTGGAGGCACCTTTAAAAGGCGGGGCCTTATGCGAGGAAGTGAGGTCATGGTGGGTGTATCCTTGAGGAGGATATCTATTTTTACTTCCTGGCAACAAGGTGAGCAGTTTTGTTTCCACATGTGCTCCCACCCTGATGTGCAGTCTCACCACAAAGCCACGGAACCAACCACTATGGACTAAGACTTCCAAAACTGTGAACCAAAATAAACCTTTCCTCCTAATAAGTTGATAATCTTGGGTGTTTATTAAAGTAATATAGAGCTATTGCCATGTTTGGCAGAAACCTGCAGTCAATGTTTAAGTAAAAAAATGTATTAGAGTAAAAGACACATTTTCATGAATTCCCCTTTAAAAAACTCCCCCATGCTTCAGACACACTTATCCCATACTTCTTACCACTTTCTGAAGCAATTCTGCAGTATTCCTTCCTAAGTTTCTAATTTAGTTGCATTGCCATGGCTGCCTCAATGTCCTGAATTGAGGTAAAACATTTACTTTTCATGGTCAGTTAGATTTTGGGGATGAGCCAGAAGTTACATGGTGCCAGGTCCAGTGAATAAGGTGGATAAGTACACATTATCCTGTTTTATGAACTGCCTTCACATCAGATCACACTTGACAGCAGCATTTGTGTAACTTTTGCTCACACCTAGTAAAGAAACTCGTGAAAGACAACTTCCCAGGCTGCTTCAGAAAGTGGCAAGAAGGATGGGATGAACGTATCCAACAAAAAGGAAAATATTTCAAATGGTTTAAAGGCAATATGTCTTTTATTTTACTTTTTAAAAAACTTAAACACACACTGTATGTTTTGATCAGCTCTCGTGCACTTCTTTACCTTCAGTATTACTCTGAGCAGGGTGTAAGCCGCCAGAAATTCCTTTCAGGAAAATGAAGAAATACAACTTTGATGATGGATCCCCCGCTAAATTCCACTTTCCAGCCTGGTGAGGAAGATGAGAGGAATACTGCTCTCCAGAGAGTAATGCTGAGGCCTGGTTCCTTGGGATGAGCTACACCTCCTGTGAAAACTGAGCAATCAGTAGACAGGCTGGTCCTACCATGTAGAAGTCTTAATAGCATTCAAGGTGCGGGGTGAGTGCCCATGGAGGAATCCTTTGCAATCTCACCCTATTAAGGAATCCTAATGCAATCTCATTCCCCTCTAGTAGAGACAAGACCCTGAGGGGCTTAGGCATAAATAAATATCAAGGATAAAGGAAGATTCTAGGGCAGGGGGGCATGACTTTTAGGGAGCCCTTGAGCCATTGGGGACAGTATCTAAGTTATACACTGGGCCACAAAGAGAAGGCGATAGAAAATGCACATTTGGTTCTTGTCATCTTTCTGATCGTCCTTAAGACATCCTAAACAGTCTCTGTCTCTCTCTCTATATCTTTATCCCCTTTCTCTCTCTCCTCTCCCTCTCTCCCCCACTCTCTCACTATGAAATAGTTTAACATGCACACACAAAACCTCTAAATCATCTAAAACATTTTTTCCCAAACATGATGAAAAAATCTCAAGCATTTCCAACCATTATTTCTGTTCAAAGAAGCAGATAATTTTCTTTGTGCAAAATCAGATTTCTTGAAAAAGAAAGCCAAGTTCGTCGTCCAGACAAAACAGTTCTAACTCATCTCATGCCTTGTTTTTCTCTTTTGTTCCTTTTTAATGACTATTATTTTAATTTTAAATTAGATTTGGACAACACAAGGCTGCAAAAGAAATGCTGTCAGTATGCTTTATTACCACAAAGCAGAGGCTGGAGCAAAAGTGGATTGTGACATTTACAACTTGCTTAAAAAGAGGAGCCAAAAATAATAAGAATGCTTATGTGGTTTGTTTGGGGGATGTTTTGAGGAAAGGAGTTTTATCTACCCCAAAACGAGGCAGCTTATTTCTGTTCTGTTTGTCAGATTTTTGTCAAATGGATTTCTTAAAACTGAAAAGAGGATTAGACCGCGTTTATAATTGTACCTATAAATATGGCGGTTGAAAGATTTTCTCTCTGGGGGATTAAAAAAAAACTATGGAGTATGTCCTCTGTGTAAAGTCACATTTTCTTCTATTTCTTTCTGTCAATTCTGTCTTTTAATTTTTCCCGGTGGTCATGATCCTAATTTTACCTAACTGAGTCATCACTCTGTACTTTGAGTTGACAGATGTTTAATATTATTAGAATTTAACATGTCAAAATAGTTTCACTCTTAAAAAGATGACATTTCCCTATACTGACTGGATTATCAGTTCAAGCACCATTTTTTTTTTTTATTAATTGCTAGTGACATTGAGAGTGTTTATTAAGCCTCAAGATGTTTCTGTAATTCCCTATTCCTCAGGAAAAAAGCCAAGGTCGATGTCCCGATCCAAAGGCCTTGCTCAAAGTATTAAGCAGGGAAGGCCAAGGAAGACCTTGCCCCATGTTTTAGGAAGAAAATATTTCACCCACTTCACAGTGCATCGTATCAGAAATTTTGATGTCATCCCAGGAAAAGATGTATCTGAGTAAAACTTCTACTGGATGAGAATCACAGTGACCAGAGTTTTATTTTTGGAACGGCCATGTATGGCATCTAAATTTTGAATAGGTAAATCTTTATGGGAAATATAACATCAACACTAACCATTATTGGGTATTGCCTGCCATCTGCATTAATTTTCCTAGGAGCATTTTAGTTAGAACAAACTATTTAATTCCTCTACCTAACCACTGCAAAATGTCTTTGTTTGAAAACAACAAGGGTTTATTTCCTGGTTGTCTCAAATTGGGTATGGTTGGCAGGGAGACCCTGATCATCTTTGTTAACACAGACCTGGTTGTATAATGGGGAATCCACCATCTTGTCGGTGGAGGATCCGCCATCTTGTTGAGGCCACCACAGGCATGGGAAGAGACGGCCAGAGAGTCAAGTGAAGCTGACTCTTTGAGCCTAGAAGAGATACACTCATGGTTCCTTGTGAATAACAAAGTTGTCTCTTGAACACATCTGCTTATAAAGGCATAGGAATAATTCTAATGGCCCAATGTATAGAAAGAGAGGAAAACTAGATGTAGAAGAAATCTATAAGGCATATCACAAGGGACGAGGAGCTTCAACCATGCCTACACCATGGTACTAAGCAAAACATGAGTGTGTGAGTACACTGATTCAGTTTTTATTATTTTTAATTGGACACATAATACATGCACTTATAAGGTACTATATGTTATCTGTATATACATGTACATAGTGTGTAATGATCATAGCAGGGTAATTAGCATTCCCATCTCCTCAAACACTTACCATTTATGTTCTGGGACACTTCTAGTCATTTTTAAAATAAAATATAGATTTTTTATGGACTATAGTTACCACAGTGTGCTAGAGAGTGCTAGAATTAGTCTCTCCTATCCACTTGTATGTTGGTATTGTTATGCAACCTTTTTCCATTCCCTTGCCCTCTGGTAACCACTCTTCCGCTCTCTACTTTTGTGGGATCAATTTTTTAGCTTCTCACTGTGCAAACAAAGAGGAACCTGTGGCATCTCTCTGTGTCTAACTTACTCCTTGCTTTAATGCTCACTTATTTCTCCAAATGAGTTATCTTGCAGAGAGTATTGGATTGAATTCTAGAGGGTGGACATGGCTAAATATTCCAGTATCTTAGGATTCTGCATACTACTACTTATGGAATGGAGTAAATGTGTCTAAATGGGCATGACTATATAAATGAACCTGATTGTCCTCTTCATTTGGGGAAGACAGGAGTGTACCATGTTCTGGTATAGTATCAGTCGCTTCACAAGGGACGCACAAGCAGAAAGTCTGACATAACCATCACTTTTCTTTTTTGCAGAACTATGGATTCATTTATATTTGTTTCCAGAACACCATAGCATATAGCCCCCAAAAGGAAGAGGCAAAATCTAGAAGAAATCTGTGGCTCTCTGATTCTCTTCCTACCCGGTTGTCTTATTATCTTGTTCTCCCTTGTTTATTGTCAGTTCATCTCTCCTACCTCAGTGTTTTGCCTACTAATCACAAATAGAGTCTCTTGTTTCACAAGGGAGTGCTCCATCTCAACTGGATGCTTTTCCAGGCCAATTCTAGAGAGACCTGCTTTTGTGGCAATTGAAGCCATCATTCTCCCATGGTTCCCACTTGGACAAGAGCCTCCCAAGAGAAAATTGAGCAAAATTGGACCCAGATGACAGGATCTGTTTCCGAAGAATCATCTGTGTTTGGGGCATCTAGTTTAATGTGACAGAATCCTCTTTCAAAAGCACGGGACCAAGTATTTCCAAACATTTTCAAGTTATAATAGTAGTTAGTTTTTTTGTGTGTGTGTTTTTTTTTACACAATCTCACCTCAGTATTGATACAGAAAGGGAGGGAGTAAAGAGGAAGGGAGGGAGGAAGGAAGGAAGCACAGAAGGAAGGAGGGAAAAAAGGAAGGAAATGAGGGAGAGAAGGAAGGGAAGAAGAGAGAAAGGAAGTGAGGGAGGGAGGAAATTCAAAAGAAGTAACTAGCAAAAGCCCTCAGGCTAAGTTTGGTTTTATTTTACTCTAAATGTTAATGTTTTGAGTTGAAAATGTTGGCATTCAAGCAGCCACTTCTCATGAATCATGAGATTGTGACCAGATAATGCAAATTAGATCATCTGGCTAATCCTGCAGGTATTTATAAATCCTGTACTCGAAGAGGCCAAAGCCTTCCGTCGTGGCTTTTGAAGCTGCACGTCCAAGGTGGTGTTCTCGATTGATGCATTACAAGTTTACAGGCCATGGCACAAATCCCAGAAGCTGCATAAATCCATAAGTTTATTATCCAGGTTTCTTGAGTCCAGAAGGGCACATGGCTGTGATTACAAAGTAGGTAGCATTGGAGATGAGTTAAAGTGAAACAATCTCAAAAACTACGTATGTAGAAAGAAAAGGAAAGCAACTGTATTTATTTACAGGTGGTTGGAAATGTCGGTAGTTGTCTCCTTAGATCTGTCATCCTCTACCTTCCTCAGTCATAGACAAATGTTTATGTCTTGCAGGTGGGTGGTGATTTCAGGGCTTATTCTAATATAGATCATCTTTTTACTTAAGTAATAGCTTATCAAAACTCCTTGGGTGCCATTCCAATCTGCAAATATGAAACTAAGGTAATGTCAACTTGAAAGAATGTTAAGAACTCATGGCATATTTTCCACTGTCATGATGGTAGGTACATCTCATTTGGTTGAACCGATCAATGTTCCCTAATGACTCAATTCAGTGGAAATTTATAAAATCATGTGTACTCCTGCCTTGTCTTTCAAGAATTTCTCACTTTGCAAAAGTAGAACTGATATACAAGGGGTGGTCATAATATACAGTGAATATTTCAGTTTTTAAAAATTATTATACTGAAAGATAATTACCTCGAATCTCCCTCAAGATACATCCCCTCACTTGGAACGTACTTACCCTTGCATGCTTGCCACTTTCTAAAGCAGTTCTGGAAGTGCTCTTTCCTCAGTCTTTACGAGGTATAATAAAAAATACAGTTAATACTGCTGCTGAGTGCCATCAAATGAAAAGGCAAGCACATAAAGTCACAGTGTGTCCTCATCCACCTTATTCACAGGGCCTAGCACCATGTGACTTCTGGCTCTTTACCAAAGTCAAAATGACATGAAAGGTAAATACTTTGAATGATTCTGAACACGGAGGCAGCCATGACAGAGTAAAGACACTCCTGAAAGAGGACTTCCAGAACCACGTCAGAAAGTGTCAACGACAATGGGGTCAGTGTGTTTGAAGTGAAGAAAGTATCTTCAGAGGGATTACTGGCAGTGTTTCTTTTAGTAGAAACTTTTTTAATTTAAATATTCTTCTTACATTTCTAGCTATCTAAGAAATATACTTCTAACAAAAATTTTTCAGTTTTACTACTTTGGAGCACTATTGGGTTTTTTTTTTCATTAAGTTTATTGGTATTTTATTTTATTTTATTTATTTATTTTTATTGGTACATTTTAGGTATACATTACAGTTACATTCATCATTGGGAACTTGTACCTGTACATGATATATCTTGGTTCTTCTTTTTTTCCCATTCCCCTGCCCTCCCTTCACCCCCCCTTCCCTACTTACAGAGACTTTGTTTCCATTTTTTCCTTTTCTCATATTTTTTCCTTTCCTTTCCCCTACCCCTCCCACTTCCCCACACCCTTGTTTATAGCGGCACAGTTTGTAATAGCTAAAGCTTGGAAACAGCCCAATTGCACATCAACTGGAGACTGGATAAAGAAGATGTGGTTTTTTTATAAAATGGAGTACTACTCAGCCATAAAGAATGAGAAACTAGAGACATTTATAGCTAAATGGATGCACATTGAGGCCATACTCTTGTGAAATTAATAGGACACATGTGTAAATACCAAATAGTTTCTCTGGTGTGAAAAACTAAAAGGGTAAATAAGGATAAAAATGTATTATTGATAATATGAAATAGCACTATTGTTTCAAAGACTCTTTTTAATGAAAATATTTACGTCTTTCTGTTATGCCTGTTTTTTTTCTTTAATTGCCTGCATTTCTGTGTATATGTGATCAATGATTGATATTTCAGTAAAATACCCTTTTATAAGATTAAAAATGACCTTGGTGCTTGAACATGCAAATATGAAGTGACTTAATTAATTATATTGTCTTAGTTTGGATCAGTTTTGTTGCCACACCAATTTTAAAAGCTCTTATTCTCCTGTTATAGTTTTTAAATCACTAAGATGAATTGATTGGTCCTGATTTCATTGCAATGTGATAGCTTTATTTTGTGTAATAATTCTAAACAGTCACATTGTGAATACAATTAAGTTACTCTTAACCTTCTTCCTCTGCTGTGATAAGAAACAAATTTTGAACACAATGATTATCCTCTTAATTTTTATACCCCAAGTTTTACATATAGACATTAGCTACTTGACATCTAATGATGAAAGTCAGTGCTCAAGGGGGATGGGTTAGTTTGATTTTTAAAATAATGGTGAACACATGTTAGTAAGAATTGTGCTTCTCACAAGACTGGGATATGATACTGCAGGACAATCACAAATGGATGAATGCAATTTTGCTATGAGAAAAACATATATGTAAAGCAAGAGAATGCAAAGAACATTTCATATGCCCAAAGAAAAATATCAGAACCTCAGTGTTGTACAGACCAGAGACACTGATTGCTCCCTGTCCTGGAGGCTGAAGCACAAGGTCCAGGCATGGCAGAGTCTGTGTCTGGTGAGGGCTGCTTCCTGGGTCACAGATGGTGCCTTCTTGCTATGTCTTCAAAAGATGGAAGGGGCAGAGAGCTCTCTGGGGTCTCTTTGACAAGGACACGAATCTCATCCATGAGGCTCCATTCTCAGGACCTCAGCACCTCCCAGAGCCCTCCCAGAGCCCTCATCTCTTAACACCATGAACTTAGGGGGTAGGATTTCAACATAGAAATGGGGAGGTCACATATTTAGATCACAACAACATGTATGCCTAATGATGAAATCCTGGAGCAGAGGATGGACAAATTTATGTTATTTTCTTCCTGAATTCATGATACTACCAGGACTTCACATTATATAAATCAATAAAAGTCATTCACTGTTCAGCAAATATTTTTTAATGTCTACCATACAGTAGGCATTGCTTCGCCTAATGTTATGGCTTGTATCTAGATGGCACCCCAAAGCCCCATGTGATTATAAGGGGCTTTTCACAGGTGGCTGAATTTAGGGTGAATGTGGATTAAGCATGTGATACTGGAATTAAGGTTGTGGATAACAGAAGCTCTACACTCGGTGAGGGTGGCACTAATCAATAGGCTTGTAGCCTGGAAGGAATATAAAGGGATGGAAAGAAACAGACTTGCTACTGCTGCTTGCTGCTTTCCTGTCTCCTGCTTACTCTGCTATGGACTGTTTCTCCTCTGTGATGTTCCTCTGCCCAGCCACCCTGCCTTGGAGCCAGCCAACAATGAACTGACCCCTCTAGAAACTGTGAGCTGATATGACCCTTTCCTCCTTTGACTTTGGGTGTCAGAGATTTTGTCTCAGCAACAAGAAAAATAAGTAAGACATCCACTGAGAACATAGAACAAAGGCTTCTGATGCAGGAAACAGAGAGTGAGAGCACATGTACACATATTTGTCTATGTTACTGTTTATATATATGCATAAACAATATTGTTTATATATATATGCATAAGCAGAATGTGTATGTGCAAGTGTATGTATGTGTGATTCCTACCTCACTTTAAGTATCCTACAAGCAAAAAAATCCATGCCAAAACTATAATCAATCTTTTTGATTTTTTCTGAGTTTAGACATTTCCCCTCTCCTGTGATATGGCACATGTTGCTGTCACCCTTGACAACTCCCAATCAATCTTATGCCAAAGACTCACACTCTGATTTTCTGTCCATCATCAAAATCTATTTTTAGTGATATTTGTCAGCTTTACATTACTATAATGAAATACTTGAGGCAATTAACTGACAAAGAGAGAAAGTTTGGGTCCATATGTTTGGACATTCCAGCCCACGATTGAGTGGTTCCATTACTTTGAACCTCTGACAGCGTATCATGGTGCAAGGTGTGGTGAAGCCACACAATGACTCATATCATCAGGCAACAAGCAAGGAGAGGGAAGAGGAAGAGACCAGAGTCCGATCATTCCTTCTCTGGGCACAGCCCCTGGGATCTAAGGACCTATCACTAGGTTCTACAATCTTCGATTTGGGGACTACACTTTTTTCACACGAGCCATTAGGGAATATTCAACATCCACACCATGCAATGTTCTAAAGTTTATCTTCCCTGAAGAGTCACTAACCACCACTGATAGCACACTTAATCTTGGTGAATGATCACAGACCTCCAGTGAATTCTTTCAAAGCCTGAGGATGTTCTCTTCCTGGATATGCTTTATGAGGCTTGAATATCTGTCTACCTTATATAAGCAGCAAATGTACATAAATCTAGCCAAGTGATACATCTCTCTATGATCTTTCCTTTGGTTTCCATAATTCATGTTGTTCCTGATCAGTGTTCATATTCATTATTCCATGAGGGATTACTGCCTGGTTAAAATAAATATTTGTTACTGCTATCTGTTATTAAATATTCAAGGTTCAATTGAATTTGATTCCCTCTTCATTTTTTGTAAGTCTCAAGAGGGAATGAATTTTAATCTCAGTAATGTATCTTCTAGTAGGAGATCCCTAGCATGAATCTCAGACATAAGTATTTTGTAATGATGAATCATCATATAGCATTCACTAGTCACATTCTTTGCATTCAATTTTGGTGTTTATTTAAAAATAAGATCTAATTGCAAATTCCTGGAATTACAATAGATGAAATTTTAAAAAATATGTTTCGGCGATCTACTTTTTAGGCGACTAACAATTTTTCCTAGTCTTAAAACTAGCATCATTTCAAATCTTAATTTCCATAAATGAGGTATGTTCTTAGAGCTACTAATTAAATGTCATCTGTTAATATAAGAAACTTACATTATAATCCCATTGTTAAAATGTATAATCACTAGTAAGGTTGCCAAATATAGGAAGCCAATTATAGGAAGTTGCCAAATATAGGATGCCAAATAAAGGAATATATTCCCTAACAAAGGATAAAATCAATCAGTCAAATAATCAATCCACAGATCTTATTTTTATTCTACCCTTCCTAAGAAACCACATCCTTCGTGATTAGAGATATTAGTAATTCAGCCAACAAAGTGCATTTAAAATGGGCACTATGAGAAATAAATAGCACATGTAATTCACCCGAAAATTTTGCAGGACAATTACAAAGCTACATTAAAAGTTATAAAGCGCTATAAGTTACAAAAAGAAGACACTTTCTTAGCTCCAGAGTAAGGTCTTGCAGCAGACAAAAAAATGGGCAGTAAAGGCAAACATCTATAACCAGAATTTGGATAAATGAAGATACGGGACAAATTGCAGGTGAAATCTCAGTAACATGAACATGTGTGGTTTGCATGGAAGAGTCATATACACCATAATGATAACTATGTGAGTACTACCTCAAGATTTGATTTTAATTCCACAGAGCCACAATGCCAAAGGGAAGGGAGAGGTAGTAAGGTGTAAAAAGGGAATGGCCTACAACAAATTCCTTTACTGAACAACATCCGTTCGATTTTGTCTTTAAACTATGAAACGCTTATAAAGCCATGGCAAATAAGCCATGCATACTTGTCTACTGATGTGAAACTAGAGCACTGAATTATGGAATGAAAAGATACTCATTAGTTACCCTGATTTTTCTTCTCCTCTTTGCTGCATTCATTATTTAGGATCTTGGAATTCCTAGGGGTTGGGGGGTATAGAAAACGTATGCTCTGAGTTTCCAAGGATAGCAGTTTAGTAGAGAATGAAGGATGCTCACTTTTTCTGTAAGGGTTTGGCTACAAGCAGAAGTCCTTTCCTAGGATCTTGCATATTTTCCCACATGAATGTCACTGGTCCATTTTCAAAGCCCTAGATGGGTGGAGTGTCACCTGATTTAGAGAATCTCATGAACGTTTGTCCCTGCAGTGAGCAGAGTGCAGCCCTTGAAAATGGGCTCACTTCCTTCCCATCGATTTGAGAGAGGACTTACTTTGTGGACTTTTGAGAGGTCCTTTTATAACTCAAAGAGCTGATACTTCTTTCTCCTCAGCTTCTCTGTACTGCCTTTCTCAGCATCTACCTAACTGTAGAATTGCTCCTTTTTTTGTACATTTTGGCCTCTTTCTCTAGAGGCAAAACAACTGCGGTCTTTCCCTATTCTGTGTCACCCACTGCAGGAACACAGCCTCCTTCTCACACAGTCACCGTTGAAAAGGCAGGCATCACTCGGAAAGGACATCCCAAGAACTGTGAGGAGAAATATGCATCTCAAGATGATCTTTACGAGTCACCATAAGGCCACAATGGTATGGACATTTTCCAGGGCCCATGGTTTTATTTACCCTGTTGGAAACCAATGTTTGCTGCTCCGGGGAGATGAACATGGGACATTAAACTTTTGAGAAAATACTGACTAACCAGACATTTGTATCCTGATCAGGGACATAAAGTCTGAACACACACACAAATCTACACACATCTACAATACTGGCAAGTGAGTACAATGAAATAAAATAATTACAGAACATCAAAAGACACTGATAAAGAAATATTCTATGCTTTCCTCTTTACCTAGCAATAGTTGTTGGCCAATATGGTGTGACTCCTCACTAGAACTCTAACAGGTTTTGAAAACTGTGAAATAAAAAAGAAAACCTTTGCCCACAGCATGGATAGGAAGCTTATGTTCGCAGGGACCAAAAGTCGAATACTTCTAGTCGGAAAACTAGTAGTTTCACAGGGTTCCCAAGAAGCTTCTGCTAGTGTTGAGGAGAGCTTCACTGCTACGGTGGCGATCTGGGAGCTAAGAGAAAAAATTTACCACAATGAACATAACTTTTTCGAGCAGTGGGTGGTCGAGCTTGCTTTTCTCCTTTATGTGTTGGTGTATACCAGTTTATTTAACAGAAAAACACACACAGACTTAACTTTCTGTGAGTGTCTCCTTATGAAGTTAAAGAAAACCTTTTTTAGTCCACATTTGTAGTACAAAATGATGACATTTACTGTGGGGAGTTGGTACAAGTACATCCTGCTATCCCTGCTATCACTTTCTGCTTGCTCCCGCTCCTGTTCCCATTCCCATTTGAGAAAGCTCTGTCTCCCTACTTCCTATTAGCTATCTCCTGTTTTGCTCTTTATTTATAGTTTGGATTTCTTTACTGGGAGAGAAAGACACTGTGGGTGAGGGGAGCATGGGAGGTGTAATCTCCTTTATGTGTTCATTAATAACATTTTGGTTTTGTGTAGCACTTTACTGGGTCTATGATCTGTTTGTTTGGCCTTCTGTTTACTCTTTATTCTTCTTTCTTACATGGGCACAGTAAATTCTCCCTGGGAAAACTGGATTCCACCAAATTTCTATGGCATCTCTGAACATTACTTTTAGAAAGAAATATACCATCATCCCTAAACATGGGACAAAGCCACAATACCTGGGCACTGTTATTGCTATGAAATACCATGGATTTGCATGGTGATCATACAATTATGTGTTCTCTGAGGACAGCCTTCCAAACAAGTTTTATATTTTATAATTAAAAATAATCACAGGACTAGTACGTAGCTCAGTGATGGAGAACTTGCCTAGCATGCACAAAGCACTGGGTTTCATTCCCAACACCACAAAAATAAAAATATAAAAGAAAATATAATGGAGAACAGAAGAATACAACTAGTTGACTTACTTTTAAAATGCACCCAGGGAGGTGCAGTGTTGCACACCAGTAATACCAACTACCCAGGAGGCTGAGGCAGGAAGATCCCAAATTGAAGGCCAACCTGAGCAATTTAGTGAGCTGTCTCAAAATAAAGAATAAGAAGGGGCTAAGGGTGTAAAGTCAGTGATAGTGTGGTTACTTAGTATACGTGAGCACCTGAGTTCAATCCCCAGCAATGCAACACAGGCAGACATATCATAGCCAGAGAAAGATGACAGACAGATAAATGATAGATAATAGATAGATGATAGATAGATCATGTATAAAACAGTCACTTGACAACAGCTACTTCTGAAAGTCATTTCATACGCCACACCTACTTTTAGAGGAAAAAGGTAATTAATTCTCTCATAGCAATCCATGGCTAAAGTGCTTTCCCTACATGGGCAAAAACAACATCTTTAAAACATTTTTCTATTGCCAGACAATGTTTGCAACGTTTTCTTTTGGACTTGTGGATTTTTTTGAAGTCACTGTGTCAAATTCATTCTTGCTCTGGCTTTCATAAATTGACATAGTGAATTACTTCCACAATTTCTTCATAATCCACAGCTCCCCGAATTCGCCTAAACATGTAACTATGGCTGTCTGCATTTTTGTGACTTACTGTGGTCCTCAATCTTTGAGATGGAAGCTTGATAAACAGTATGAAGTACGTGGCTCCTTTGATTGCATAAACTGGACATTCAAGAAAGTATCTGCACTCCTGTATCCTGAGATATTTTTACTAGGGCATCACTGCATAATTATCTCCACTCAGCTTCTCATATTTTCCTCTTTAGTCTCGGACCTGGGCTCCCTCCCATCTATGCTTTGAAGTTGGGAATAATTAAAAAGTCATTAAAGTTCCATCTCCACAATGACACTGCATAAATTAAATCCTGGTAGTGTTGAAAAGGTATAACATGACCTAACCCTTCCTGAGTGTCACTTTATCTACAATTCAAATTTTATTTGTGTTAGCAGACCTCCTTCAAGTGTTGTTCATTTGAAGCACAAGGATTCAGATGCAAATAACATAAATATATTAAATTTTAGTCCTCTGACAATGTATAGGTCATATTTGCTATGCATGTAGTAATACATAGCAACAAGAAAGGAATAATATAAAGGATCTATTAGGGAAATTGCCTTGGTATTTTTTTAAATCAAGTGGTTGATTTCACTGCATTATTTATAGGAGGTGTGTATGTTTGGGATCCAAAATGTCCCCCAAATGGCTCATTTTATTAAAGGCTTCCTCGTGAGCTGATGAGCTTTTGGAAGGTGGCTGGATCAGGAAGGCTCTAAGTTTACCCATGGGTTAACAATTGGTGATACTGTAATTTGGTGCCCCGATTCACAACTGATGGAAACAAGAGGTGAATCATAGCTGGAGTGACTCACGGGGTCATGACCTTGTGGGCTGTATCTGGTCTCTGATGCTTTTCTTTTTGGCTTTTCCCTTTCCCCTTTCCTTCCCAGTTGTCACGAGGTGAATGGCTTTCCTCTACCACACACCCTTCTGCCATGATGTTTCTGCCTCTCCACAGGAGTAAAAGCAATGGAGCCAACTGACCATGGATGGAAACCTAAGAAACCACGAACAAAAATAAACCTTTCCCTTTTATGATGATGTTCACCAGTATTTTTTCACAACAATGAAAATATGAGTAAAACAAACTATACTCTTAATCCTTATTCTTCCTGCCAATGTTTATTTGGACACAGGTGATTCCTGTTATTTTTGTTTTGAGCAGTAGTGGAGATTGAACCCAAGGATATTCTACCACTGAGCTACATCTGCAAGCCATTTATTTATTTATTATTTATTTATTTATTTACTTACTTATTTATTTATGTCTATTTGGGGGCAGGGTCTTGCTAAGTTGCCCAGGCTGGCCTTGAACTTGTAGTCCTCTTGCCTACTCATAGGCAGGATTGAGTAGAAAGGATTGAGATCAGAATGAAGTGACTCCAGAGTGATCAGACTTGTAGGCTACAGACACTAAAGGGGTCCAAGAGCACATTCTCACACACACACATTGTCACTCTCACTTCTCTCTTGGACTGGATAGCAGGCTCCCGTTTTGTATTCAACAACAAAAGCTCAGAGTAGAACAAAAGATGAATTTTGCATGACTGAGACTGATGGCCCAATAGTTACAGTCATCACAAGATGAGTATCACTGTAAGAGGTGAGAAGACTCAGTAGAAAACACAAGATAGCGTGGAGATACATCAGATGGAAGTGATTCATCCCCAGAGACCAAGAAAGACTCCCCTAAAAGACTTGGTTGAGGGGCCGGGGTTTTAGCTCAGTGGTTTCGCCACCTGCTGCGCAAGTGCAAGGACCCGAGTTCGATCCCCGGTACCAAAAAAAAAAAAAGACTTGGTTGAGTCTTTAAGGATGAGGAGCAGTCAGTAAGAGAAAAAAAAAACAGAAAACAAGATGACTTTGAGTGGAGGAGCAGCAAGTTATAAACCAAGGTGGATAATTACATAAGAATACAACCTGTTTGGTCTGACATAAAGGAAGGAGGTTCAGAGGAAATCCTACAGGGTTCATATGAGAAAGGAAGGTACCAACGTCTTGTATTAGTCACTTTCCATTGCTGGTACAAAATGCCTGACACCTACAATTTAAAGGAGAAGTTTATTTTGGTTCATGGTTTTAGTGGTTCAGTCCATGGTTGTCTGGCTCCAAGGTGGAAATTGAATGGCTGAAGGGCATGGTGGAGGAAAGATGCTTACCTCATGGCAGCCAGGAAGTAGAGAAAGAAGGGAGGACCCAGGGACAAGATATACCCTACCAGGTCATATCCTGTTACCCACCTCTAACCAGGCTCTACTGCCTGACAGCACATTTAGCTATAAGCTTATCAATGGATCAATCCACTGCAGAGTCCTGAGCCTCCATGATCCAACCACCTTCCAAAAGCCCACCTCTGAACACATGAGGCTTTAAGGGAACACTGTAGATCTAAATCATGTCAGGCCTCAACACCAAGTTAAAGAGCCTGTAGTTCTAGCTCAAAGAAAATTAGAAATAACTTCCACTAGATGTCAAACAAGGGAAATAGAGTTTGCTTTTTGCATGGTTGTAGCATAAGTATAGACCAGAGAGAAGAATGGAGTGATTCCATGCTGGATATGGTGGTGCACATCTGTAAAGCTGAGGCAGGAAGATTGCATATTTGAACCCAATCTGAGCAATTTAGCAATTTAGAGAGAACCTGTTTCTACATTAAAAAAATTAAAAAGGGCTGGGGATGTGGCTCAGTATAAAGAACTGTGAAAAACAAACTCCTATTCTTTACTAAGTATCCAGTCTAAGGTATTTCCCTAGAGCAGCATGAACTAAGACAACTACTCACAATGAACAAACTCACACATACAAAGGCCCCCGAACAGAGAAATGTGTGTACTATGTAGTTCCACTTATATAAAATTTGGAAAGTTAAAACAAATAGCGGGTGTCTGAAAGAACGTCCTTCCCTCCCTGGTGTGGTGGTAGATCCAATGATTGAGTGGAGAAGGTCAAAAGGCCACTTTTAAAGGCTTGGGAATAGTCCCTGTCCGGTCAGATGTCTAGATTTCATGGTGCACACAACACATTGCGTAGTTTCAAAAGGTTCAGCTTTTTGTAGATCACATATACCTTTGAAGAATTCCCTTTTGCAGGTATAAAAGCAAGTTTCACTCACAGGACAAGTTAGAGTATGGGATAATAAATATCTTGTAATAATTTATACAGATATGGAAGACAAATCTACAGAGAAACTATGAATAGATTAAAGTGAATTTCTGGAAGAAAAAAACATCTTGTAAATACCAAACAAATGAAAACTAGTGAAGCTGAGCCACCAGGGAAAATTTATTTTGTGAATGACTCATTGTGAGATAAACAAAATCTATAGTGAGAGTGAGAAAAATGGAACATGGGCTTAAGAAATAAAAAAGTAAAAACTGACAAAACTAAACAGAGCTTCATAGGAGTCTAAAACTATCATGGAGCAATTTAACATTAATATCTAGCAATTGACATAGCTAAGAGATAAGAACTTTAGTAAAAACAGAAGATTAGGATGACTCAATTAGCACAATTGACTTAGTAAATGTATAAATTGTTGAGCTACGAACTAAACAGCACACATTCTTTATACATCAAATCTTCCTTTCAATCAATGATATATCCAACAAAGCAAGTCTCAATATATACCAAAAGTCTAAGACCATAGCACAGAATTTCTCACCATTATAGAAATAAATCTGAAATCCCCATAGGTTTAGAACGTTTTTCTTTTAAAGGCCCGCCTGCTTCTTGAGGAAATGGAGAAAGCAAAATGGAAGTTAGAAAATGTTTTTAAATGAGCAGTCTGAAAAATACGTATATAATCTTTTGGATATATCTAGAGCAAAGAGGGATGCATTGAGTATATTAGCAAAAAAGAGAAACAGAATTAGTAAATGTAGAAAGTAAAAAGGAAATAATCAAGAAGGTTTCAAGAAGGAAATACAGAGATAAGAATACAATTTAATTAAATACAGTTAATATTATAGGGCCTACTGACAAGACCACAGGTCGGTTCTTCATAAAGTGTAATAAAATTAACAAATTAGGAAGTCCTATCAATAGGTAGAGAAGGGGAGAAAGCAGAAATAATCAATGTTAGAAATGAAAAGCAGAACACTGTGAGATCTTACTGCATTAAAGATGATATAGGAAAAGCATTATAGCAATAAATCCCTTGAAAGATTTAACTTAAAAACTGAGAGAATAAAGAAAAAGCCTCAAGTCATGTATTCATTAAAGAAATTGAATTTCCATTCCACATATTTCCAGAAAGAAATTACTAGGCCCACATAGATTCATCGGTGAGTCCGACAAAGCAGTCAAATAACAAATAATTCCAATTTTATTGAAACTCTTATAGTGAACAGACAGAAACACTGAATAAATCATTTTTTGATACTAACATAATCTTCATTCTCACAGCTGACAAGGCAGCATAAGAAAGAATACTTATGAGTCGATCTCTCCCAACTGATGCCAAGAAAAAAAAAGAAAAATTTAACAAACACCTCCACCAGTGTATAAAAAAGTGATGATACGATACAGCATAACCACGTAGCTTTTTGCTAGAACTCCAAGGTGCCAATTTGACATAGTAGCATCATTCTGAAAGTCTCTCTTTGTTGACTTAAGCTTTTGTGGTACACGTTTCCAGTTCAATGAGAAATAAGTAATTTATTGGACTCTGCCTCAAAATGATGAGAGATAAAAGATGAGCTTTGTCAGGAAAGATCCAATTGTATGGAAAATGAGTCTGAAAGGAGCCTTTGTGTGAATTAACTCCAGTGAATTACGGCATCATATCTATGTTATCTTTTCTTCCCCATTAAGTTTATTGGTGCATTTTAGGTATACAGTACAGTTACATTCATCATTGGGAATTTGTACCTTTACATGATGTATCTTTGTTCTTATTTTTCCCCTTCCCCTGCCCTCCCTTCACCTCCTCCACCCTTCCCTATTTACAGAGACTTTGTTTCCATTTTTTCCTTTTCTCATATTTTTCCTTTCCCTTCTTTCCTTTCCCCAACCCCTCCCATGTCCCCTATCCCTTTAGACCTTTTCTTCCTATTTCACATTATCTATTATACATTTTGATCCATATTTACATGTTCAGTTTCTCACACCAGAGAAACTATTTGTTATTTACATGTACATCCTATTTATTTCACTTAAGAGTATGGCCTCAATGTGCATCCATTTGGTGCAACCACTGTGGAAATCAGTATGGAGATACTTCAAAAAACTAGGATCAGAAGTCCCATTTGACCCAGCTATTCTTCTGCTGGGTATCTTCCCAAAAGAATTAAAAGAATCATACCACAGAGATATATGTACACCCATGTTTATAGTGGCACAGTTTGTAATAGCTAAAACTGGAAAACAGCCGAAGTGCCCATCAACTGAAGACTGGATAAAGATGTGGGTTTTTTTTAATAAAATGGAGTACTACTCAGCCATAAAGAACGAGAAACTAGAGACATTTATAGCTAAATGGATGCATAACTATGTTATCTTTAGCGAGACATTTGTAAAACATGTGTCAGATTTATTTCACTTAAGAGTATGGTCCCAAGGTACATCCATATAGCTATAAATGTCTGAAGCTCATCCTTTTTATGGCAGAGTAGTACTCTGTTGTGTTACAAAACAACATCTTCTTCATCTATTTGTCAGTTGATGGGGATTTGGGCTATTTCCAAGATTTGGCTATTATAAACTGTGCTGCTATAAACACGGGTGTGTATATATTGCTGTGGTACGGTGCTTTTAATTCTTGCAGGAAGATGTCAAGAAGGGAAATAGCTGAGTTAAATCCTAGTTGGGTTTTTTTTGGTGCCAGGGATTGAACTCCGATCCTTGTGCTTGCACAGCAGGCAGCGAAACCACTGAGCTAAATCCCTGGCCCCAAATCCTAGTTTTCTGAGGAATCTCCATACTGATTTCCACAGTGGTTGCACCAGTCGACACTCCTACCAGCAGTGGGGCAGGGTTCCTCTTTCCCCACAGCCCCGCCAGCATTTGTTATTGGTTGATTTCTTAATAGCAGCCATTCTTTCTGGGGTGAGGTAGAATCTCAGTATTGCTTTGATTTGCATCTCATGAATAACCTGTGATGTTGAACATTTTTTTTCATATATTGATTTGCTGTTTCTACTTCTTCATCTGACAAGTCTCTATTCATTTCAGATGCCCATTTTTGGATTGGGTCTTTACATTTGGGAGGTCTGATTTTCTTTGTGAGTTCTTTATATATTCTACACTTGATCTTAGCCAAAAGGCTGAGAAGCAGTAAGTTCTTTATATATTCTAGATAGTAGTCCTTTGTCTGGTGAACAGCTGGTAAAATTTTTTTCCCACACTGTTGGTTGTCTCTTCACTCTGTTGGTGGTTTTTCTTGCTGTGCAAAAGTTTTTTAATAAGATGAGACCCCAGTTGTTGATTCTTTGTAGTATTTCCCGTGCAGTCTGGGTTTTGTCCATGATGTCTTTGCCTACTCCTATGTCCTCAAGTGTTCTACCTATTTCTTCTTCAGATTTAGTGTTTCTGTTTTAATATTTAGATCTTTGATCCCTTTCAATTTTAGATTAGTGCATGGTGAAAGATATGGGTCTAGTTTCAATCTTCTGCATGTGGAAAGCCAGTTTTGTCCAGCACCATTTATTAAATAGGCTATCTTTCTTCCAGTGAAGGTGTTTGGCTCCTTTGTCCAAGATAAGGTTAGCCCACTACTTTTACAAAATATAAAATCACATGCTTGGATATAATAGAAATGTCACATTATGATAACCATTTTTAGATATTTACTCTTAAATTCTGAATTTATCTATCATAATCCAGTAAATAATGTCTCATGGACTGGTTTCTAAATTCATGGCTAAAGGGTGAGTTAAAAGTATCTGTTAAAATTAAGCTAATTTAAAAGAAAAACATTGCCTGTATTCCCAGCACTAAGGAGGCTGAGGCAGGAGGATTATCATGAGTTTGAGGCCAGCCTGGTCTACATAGTGAGACCCTGTTTCAAAAAGCCAAACCAAAACAAACAAAAAAGAAAATAAAGGAGACTATCTTTAGACTCTTAAATCTTCTATACACATGCACAAGAAAGCAGAGGCCCTAATTAAGAAAAAGATAGACAAATATAACCACACTAAAATTACACACACACAAATACAACCACAAAAGCATCTTAAGCAAAGTTAAAATGAGCTGTAGACAGGAAGTAGATATTCAAACTTTATTTTTTTTTGGTACCAGAGATTGAACTCAGGACCTTGAGCTTGCGAGGCAGGTGCCAGAACTACTGAGCTAAATCCCTGGCTAGCAAGATTTCTATTGATGGATTTTTACATTTTTTATTAATACATCTTTGCAATACATAATAAATACATTTATGGTGAGGAACTGGTACATGCACATTTGCCATCTTGTTCCTTTTTACTTCCCTTCCCCTCTCTGCATCTTATCTCCCTCATTCCTAATTCCCTTTCCTATCCATAATTATATCTTCATGTTCCTTTCTTTTCACAATGAACACTGTTCAGGTGAATGTGTTTCTCTAGCAACATTGCTGAGTAGGTGGCATAGGGAATGGGAAAGGGGACATTAAGAGACGTTACTAAACAACCCCCCCCCCTGCCGCCCCGGCTGTGGGTCTCGATTTCCTACAAGCCAGTACAATGTCTGCAAGATAGGAAAGTAGGAAATAAAGTCACAGAGACAGAGATTTGAGTGAAACTGAGTCATGGGCTGATCCAAGCTGCTCTGGGCAGCAAAGACAAAGGACTCCCAGGACGTCCAGTGTCTATTCATTCAATGGTGGGAAGATGGGAAGCTGGGCAGGCCTTGGGACACCTGCTGATAACAAGCATCAAGCAGGCAGGGCTGTAGAATGAGGGCACAGCATATCTTTGCTGAAGAGAATAAACAGTTAATTCAGAGGGGAAGAATTTAGATGGAGCCCAGCTGGCCTTGGGTGGAAGTGAACTCAGCCAAGCCCTGCTACTTCCAATGTAACTCAGCCAAATTATGGAGGGGCAATAAGCTTGCGCCACTATGGCCTGTTATTACTGGGCAGAGAGTCTGATACAGGCATTCTTTCTCTTGATCCCCTGGGTTCCACTATGTTGAACTGACCATCACTTCGTGACAGATTCTGGGGATATGTGAAAGGGAGCCTGACTTCCTTCTGCTTTGTATCAAAACAACTTGAAATCTTC
Source organism: Heterocephalus glaber (assembly GCF_053883595.1). Lineage (NCBI taxonomy): Eukaryota > Metazoa > Chordata > Mammalia > Rodentia > Bathyergidae > Heterocephalus > Heterocephalus glaber. The sequence goes on from NW_028258189.1 coordinate 2,407,865, forward strand.
TATTGCCTGAGGATGGATGAAAACTTATTCTCGGTGTTACTGCATCCCTCTTACCTGCAGCCTGGAGTGCTTGAGTTTGTCTACTTCATGTCTTCTACCAGACCCCGGCGAGGCTGGAATTTCCCATCAATCCTATGCCCATTATGACCATATCACCAAGCACTCAACCATTCACGGCCTATGCAGTGTTTTCAATCCATCTTCTGCAATGTCCTCATCACTTGGATTTTAAGCCGATGCCCTCTTTACTGTTGGTCACCCCTTTAGTCCCACTGGAAAAAAACTGACATGGATGTGTTAATGAAACATTCTGCCGACCATATCATGTCTTCAGACTTCCATCTCTCATTCTCTGTCCCTCAATCAGTTTCAAGATAAAATTCAATCTCCCGAGCTTGGCAGCCAGAGCCTCGCATGGGCTGATATTTTCTTACTCTTTAACTACTCACGCGCAGCTTTTAATAGTTATACAGAAGTGGCATTACTTGTTGAAAGACTCATACCAGTCATAAAACGCGAACGTCACCAAACAACATAGTGTGCTTTGCCAGAGAGAATGCTTCTGCCCTTCTTTGTCATTCTTCCATAGCAACAAGGCAATATTCCCTTAATATCTTACACTGCATTTTATTCGAACCAGACTCTGGGCTGTAAGCTCTTGGAGGGAAAGAGCAGATACAATTAGCTTAGTATTCCCAATCATTACCCCGGACACTGTCCTTGGTCTGCATCAACGGTAGACACCATAATTATGGGAATGTGCTAAAGCTAGGGACTGCTTAGCAATCGCTTAGGGAAGAATGCCTAATCATTAATTGATGTAAAGCATTAGTTACAAGCATCATTTTAACAGTTCCTTTTAAGACTCATGTGGTAAAAAATAAAACCAAACAGTATTTCCACAGGATCCTATCTTACCCCCCACTTGGGCTTCTCCATGCCTGGGCTGAGAGACTGAAATACTATCTAACAAGTAAAAAGGAAGCTTAACTCCCCGATTTTCCATGAAACAGAGTGAAATCTTCTCGGTTATGAAATTCTCACCTAGGAAAACAGAAAGACATTTTAAAATCAACACTCTGACGGGGACTTCGGGTCTGGTGACCTTAAAGCTTAGCCTATGTCAGGGCTGGAGACTCGCTTTCCTGAACACCATACTGTTTAAAGCAGGAGGGATTACCTGACTCTGAAGGAAAAGCAGGCAGTGCACATCCTCAGGAATTGGGCACTGTAAACTGTCTGACATTAGAAGATCCCAAAAGAGTTTTCCAGTGGTGGTAAAAAAATAAATACATAAAAGTCTCGCAATGTCAGACTACTTGCAAACCATGCAGTGTGAGGAGATTTGAATATCTGTGTCTCAGATTTCCAGGTTAGAGCTCCAGGCAGTCTTCGTCTGTGTTTCGGGAAATGGACACTGAAGCGCGTTTCAGAAGAAATTCTCATCTCTTGGTTGTCCTTGTGATTTGAAGGTCGTGAACCCAGGTAGGGTCTACGCGCTAGATTTGAACAAGAAGGAACCTTGTAACCAAATTGTGGGAAATCTGCATGATTGCTTCCACAGGTGGTGCCTTCCAAGTTCGAATCCAGGAGGGGACAAATGTAAGGCTGAGCTTTTCCTCACAGTAGGCACTGTACCATGTTCATTGGTCCCATGTCGACTGAGAAAAGGGAGGCAAGAGACGAATTCAAAGCAAATCACAAAGGCGAAGGGCTCTGTTTTGCCTATTTGCTATGCCACTGTGAGACTTCTACAGCCCTGATTTCCTGACGTTGCCGTGTCATGGGCAAGAGCAGATATTTACAGAACATAGATTTTCTTATGCTCCCCACAATGCTCTCCGCTTCCTGCACACACACCTTTGTGCATTCCCCTTCCCTCAGGTGTAGGCTGGGACTTGGTGACCCAGTTGTAGGGAATACTGCAAAAGTAATGGATGCCACTTAGCAAAGAACCCTGACTTCCACCCTCCTAGCCCATGCTCTCAGCTGCTATGATGACCCACAATGCCACTGGAGACCCTCAACTCCATGCTGGAGTGTTCCAGACCAAAGACCTGACAGTGCATTCTGTATTTCCAGCCAATATTCAGCCAGGAATGGAAGTCCTTAGTCCAACAGCTCACAGAAAGCTAAATCCAACAACTTGGTGGGCTGGGAAGGAGGGCAGCCCCAGCCAAGGCCTGAGCTGACAGTACAACTGAGGCCCCTCCTTGATGACAGACTCTAAGCCTGAGCGGCCTGCTGAGGTATGACGGGACTCCTGACCCATACATATCATAACACAACAACTGCCTGTTGTTTTGAGCCATGGAGATTTTCAACTCTGAAAATCCAAACTGCCAAATCCAGGACACTCCTTTTCTCCTCCTCCTTTCTCCACCTCTTTTTAAAACTTTTTCCCGCAGAAACTGGTATGGCTTGTACTACAAAAAGGACTCAAAATCACTAGCAATGGAACTGTTATTATGTGCGCTCAACTGGAATCCACTCTCAATTCAGATCATATTAATGAAGAGCATCTTGTCCTTTCCAAGATAGTTAGTTTGTGATGCACGTGGACTATAATTGCATTTTTAATGTTTAGATAGTTTTGAGAATCATTAGCAGCCCACTGTGGTCTGGAGATTTCTATGTGCTGTGCACTTTTTGAAAGATTGGATAGGGTTCACAGGAACTGTTCTTTTATGTCCCTTCAGAGGGATAAACCCCACGTCAAACTCTACGTGCAGTTCATTGGATGCATTAACAAAGACTAGTTATTAATCTTATAACCTTTTCTAATTAACACAATAAACTGTAAAATGAAGACAAATTAAATGTATCCAAGGGCGAAACACATCCAAGCGCTTGCTAAAACTTACCTTGGAAAAATAATCTATGAATACTTCACTCCAGAGGAAAGCTGGTCCATGGTTATTTATAGGTAAAAATGCAAGGATGCAAATGAACCCCTTTGTCATTTATTTTTCTGTCATTTATTTGTCATTTATTTCTCCTTTCACTATGATGTTCTTGAAATTGCTGGGGTTAAGTACTGTAAACATCATCATTATTGTTGTCTATTTTGTAGAGGACCCCTCTATGTTTGGATGCTCTGGAACTATCCCAGAGCTGCAGAATAAGTGGCAAAACATAGAAAAATAACAAACAACAATAAACAAATTTGTAGCAGCAAAACATGTACACACAGGGGAAAATATCACAAACAATGAGCTGAAAAGAAGTAGAAGGAAAAAATTATAAAAATAAACCACATTGAATGTTGGATGCTACAGTTATCCATGGCAAATATTTATAGCCACAGCACAATTGTAGAATAACAAAGGGCTTTTAAAATACATTTTTTCCCCTGAAAAGCAAGGTTTCAAAAAGAGAGTTGGTGAAGTCAAAACTTAGTGCAGGATCTCTCCCTTTCTAGGGATATTGGCACCATTGATATCTTGGGTCAAATGATTCTTTAAGTAGTTGTCTTGTGCTTCATAGAATATCAAGCAGCATCTCTCGTCTTTATCCGCTAGATGTTGTTATGGTTTGGATCTTCAATGCCCCCCCCCCCCAAAATGCTTGTGCCTCCACAAGCTTCATGCCTAACCTGGTGCTATTGGAAGGTGATGGAAAAATTTAAAAGGTGGGGCTTAGCGCGGGTTTTCCTGATCATACAGGGAATGTTCTTGAATGCCAGGTATACCCTCCCGTTTGATTGATCTACACAGCAATCTTCTTTGGAAGCTCCTCACAGATGACAGCTATGGTTTGCATTTGTAGTGTTCCCCAAAAGTTCGCATGTTGGAGGGTTGCTTCCCAATGTTTGCAGTGTTCAAAGGTAGGTCTTCTGGGGGGTGACTGGATTGGGAGGGATTTGACCCTAGCTGTGGATTCATCCATTGATGGAGTCATAACTGAATAGGCTACTGGGCAAAGGTATAATCTGTAGATAGTAGGGCCTAGGGTGGAGAATGGACACCAGGGATGTGCTCTGGGAGGGAATATTTTGTGCCTGGCTCCTCTCTCAAATTCCCTGACTCCTGTCTGTCCTGCAATGAGTGCTCTTTCCACTACCAGCTTTCTTCTGTGATGTTCCTGCTTCAGCATAGACCCTAAACAGTTGGACCAAGCAACCATGGACTGAACTCTTAGAAACTGTAAGTGAAAAATGAACATTTTTCCTTTTAACTTGTTTATCGCAGGTATTTTGTCACAGTGACAGAAAGATGATTAATGCACACGCAGATAACAGCTGTGATCCCCAGCTATGGCAACCAAAAATATCTCTAGACATTTCCAAATGTCCCCTGACTAGGTGAGAGGTAGAGAGAACAAAATGTCCACAGTTTAGAATGCCTCTTGTTGTGTAAAATGTGAGGGAAGAATTTGTTCTAATATGGAATATTGAGAATGAGACTTTCAGACACTGTCACTGAAGAAACAGCCTCCCCAACATTTAAAACCCTCAACTCCCTAAAATTGGTTATGGAGAGGTCAGCGGTGTTCTGCCCCAACACGCTGTGGCTTTAAACACCTTCTCAGCTGTATGACCTTGAGGCTGCCAAGGTGTATTTATATGTGCCAGATTTCTCGTGTGTAAAATGACAATAAAAATTAATGGCTTCTTCAACATTTTGGATAGACATCTGCCTACCCATGTTTGTTGCAGCTCTACTCACAAGAGACAGGATGTGGAATCCATGTAAGGGTCTATCAGCAAAAGAATGAATAAGAAAAATCCTATCTGACAAAGCTGTTCCCTTGGATGCTGAGAATAGAATCATGGTTAGCAGAGATGGGGGAGAATGGAGAGGGATGTGATTGTATAATGAGAGGAAAAAGTTCCGGTGTTCTACGGCACAGCAGGGTGAATATGATTGACTACTGTGCATTATGGATCTCATAATATTTAGAAGAGAGGAATTTTAATGTACTTGCCATACAGAAATGATAAAAGCTTGAGATAATGGATAGGCTAATTGCACTGTGTCAATTACTACCCAATGTACACATGAATGTAACCATGATGGTGTACCTCCTAAATACATGTAAATATTGTTGAGTGCATCAGGAAAAAATAAAATAAGAAATTACTGATTTCCAAGGCTGACTGTGAGGTTTACATTGGATACTATACGAGAAAGTCCCTAATGCAGTGACAGGAAAGGGAATCGAAGACCCTGCATTATCATGTATGTAATGTCTTCAGGTGCAGCCTGGACGACAGCTCAGAAAATGGAGAGATGAGAAGTATCAGCTTGCCAAGGCTAGAATACAGGCTGAAGAATGGGAAAGAGGAAATGCCTTGGAGTCCTCTGTTATAAGAAGTCACTAAACCACTGGGTTGGAAACCAGAAGGAAGTGGTTTTGCAGATGGAACTGAGGTTCTTTTAGTCAGCTGACTTGGAGTTAATGGACATGGACAGTATCTTGGGTGAGCCTGGTCTGATCGGGTGAGCCTTTTAAACCAAGGTCTAGAAACACCTAGACCTCAGACCACTGGACCACCACTAGATTTCACCTGGAGCAAAAAGATAAAACTGGTCCACTGGGCAATTAAAAGGACAGTAAATGCCAGAAAGGCCCAAGCACACTTCAAAGATGCCTAAAATTGTTTGGCATTGAATCTTCTGTTTCGTTGGCCAGGTGCAGGCAGAAGGATTTAGAGAAGGAAAACAATAGAACCACCATCTACACTGGATCCATCCTCAGGACCCAACTTCATGGGATCACAATGGACAGAGAGGCTTTTACCTCCTTCCTCCAGACACGGTAGCTTTTGGAGGATTCTTCTCTGTGGATTCCTGGAGAGAGCTCTTAGAACAGTATTCTTGGAAATGTACGTCAAGATAATACGTCTGTGAACCACTGACCTGCTAACCAGGAATGCACAGAAAATGGGTATTTATATGGGCCTTTCTGTATGTTTTCAGAAGACTCTTGGATTCCTTGAAGCCTGTCTGTGAACCTTTCACAAAGTTCATATGGCTTAGTTTAAGAGGTCCTGACTTACAGTGCCTGGTGCTTTGCTCAAAACGTAAAGGGAGATAAATGATCAGTCTGTGTTGCACACACTCTACTGTGGCTCCACGGCCCCTCTCATCCAGTATTCATGACTCTGGATCATTTTCCCCGCTTAAATCTCAGCACGATATCTGACCTTCTCATGAATACAGTATGGCAGAGAGGATGCGGTATCACCTCCATGGTTGTGTTTCATGACAAAAGTAAAATAGTTGTCCTGACTCTCCTAATCAATCGACTTTGAGCTAATCAACATGGAGACTATCTTGGGTGAGCCTGATCTAATCAGGTAAACCTTCTAAATGAGAGTCAAGTGCTCAGAATCCAGAAGCAGCAGCAAACCAATCTCTCTCTCTCTCTCCTGTCTCTCTATCTCTCTCTCTATCTCTCTGTGTCTGCCTCTCTCTCTCTCATCTCATTGAGTTGGAAGGAGCAAATTGCCATGAATTCTGCCATCACAAGGAAATAATTTCTTCCAATAACCTAAGATCTTAGAAGCAGATTCTTCCTCATGCCCATCTCCCAGTGAGAGCTCAGCCCAGCCAACATCTTGATTGCAGTTGGAGAAGCCCTGGGCAGATAACACAGCTACATAACTCCCACATTCCTCATGCATGGAAATTATGAGGTTAATGGATGTGGGGGTAAGCTGCTAACTTTGTGGTGATTTTCTGTGGAGCATTAATACACTATCTGTGTGCACTACTGTGTTAAGTCAACTTTCCATCATGGTGATAAAATACCTGAGAAAAAACAAATTAGCAGGGGATGAATTTACCTTAGTTCATGGTCTCAGAAGTTTCACTCAATGGTTGGCAGGCTCCACTGCTGAGGACCTGTGGTGAGGTAGAAACATCATGGTGGAAGGGCATGTTGGAGGGAAGCTCTTAAGCTCAAGGAAGGCAGGAAAGACAAAGTGTGGGCTGATACAGTCTCCAAGGACACATCTCCATGGTCCACTTCCTTCAGCCCAGCCCTACCTCCTAAGTCTGCATCACATGCCAAGGGTGCCAGTAATCAGCACTGGGTTAGTCTATTGCAGAAGGAGAGTCCTCATCAGCCAATCACCTCTCTGGGCTCCACCTCTAAGCATTGCTGTGCTTTGTATCAAGTGCCCAGTACATGGTCTTCACTGAACACTTCCCGTTGAAATCGTAACTTCTACCCCTTCACACTCTTTCCCTAGAAATCAGGCTCCTTAAATTCCACACTGGTTGTGCTACTCCATTCATGTGAAATAAGAAGAAGAGGTCCAAAGGGGAAGGGGAAGCAGGAAGGGTACAGAAAAAGAAAGAAGGGAAAGGAATAAATAGGAGAAAAGGAAAATATGGAAACAAAGTTTTTGTAAATAGGGAGGGGTGGAGGGGTGAAGGGAGGGCAGGAGAATGAGGAAAAAATAAGAACCAAGATAGGTTATGTAAAGGTGCAAATCCCCTATGATGGATGTCATCATATTGTATATCTAAAATGTACCAATAAACTTAATGAATAAAAGAAAAGTCATTAACTCATAGTCAGGTTCCACAACTAAAACTAAGATGACCAGTGGCTTCATAGAGTGAACACTGTCATCTCTGCTATGCTAATGACAAGAGAAAGTGTGTAAACCCCACCTCTTCTTCTACATATTAATATAGATTATTTACAAGGTCCCTCACCTGAGAACTAAGCACACTCTTCCATTCATGGGTTCCTTAAGAGTTAAGATCATGCTCAATGAATATTTTAGCTGAAAGGAAATCCATCCAACAACATGGAGCTAACTGAGCATCCTTTACATCATTTTTTATTGCGTAAACTTCCTTATGCAATATCTTCTGCATTTAACACCATCTGATAACATCTAGTATGTTAAACTTCAGGTTCATTTGTAACATGGAATCCATTCTTTCATTATACTATTCCAAGCATGTTGAGATGCTAGAGGAGAAGGTCAAAGCTACTTCCTTGAAGCACATCTAGCCATCAGTGTAGCCTTAAAAAATATTGACAACCCCAAATTATATATCCCTAGCTCACAGATGCAGCAAGTTGGGGTGGATGGCCATTTTTATTGAGGTCTCTCCACATTTGTCTATTCATTTTTTGCTGTCCCAAGGCGATTCACCTAGTGCTTTTACTGCATTTTTACATATACCCATAAGGACTGAGAGGACAATGTATGTATTTCCATGAGACAAAGGTCCTAGGTTTCGGTGGGGGAAAATTCAGAATGAGCTACTGTGCTCTGCAAGCAAGGTTTGCATCATACAAAACCCTATGTCAGTGAGCCAGGGCTAAATATGTGCATTCCTTGCCAAAACCATTCTCAGCAGATTTGTCTCTGGGCCAAACAGAACAAACCCAAAGCATTTCAAGTAAGATCCCTGCACCTAGTTTCAAACTAGGGACAAACACCCCTACCGTGCCTTCTTGTAGCACCCAGAGTGGTATCTGACATCATGGGCTATTGTGAAGTGAGAAAAGGAGAATTTTTATCTTAACCAGCTGGTCTAGAAGCAATGATAATCTCAGATGATGGACAGAAATACAGCAGTTGCCATGGTGTTGGGAAACCAGTGAAACAGTGTACTAGGACTTCCTCACTGTTGCTGGGAGAAATTAAAGAATAGCAAGCCAAAACCCAAAAGTTACTCATTTGCTTTTTATATGGGCAGATACAGAAATTACTACCACAAGTTGGAATACAGAGCAAACTTTGAGCGTGAGAAATCTGTGCAAATAAAAGAACTGTGTATTCAAAGGTGGTTAGTGGAGGCCAGGGAGAGGATGGGGCGAGGTGGGGAGGAGAATTGTTGAGCAGTGGATACTGAGTTCTGCACCCTCTTATACAGCAGGCTGACTTCAACAATAATGTGCTGCCTATTTCCAACAGCAAGAAGAAAGGACTTTGAAACTCATCACCAGGAATAAAGTATAAATGCTTAAGGAGGGGTATGACTTCTCTTAAACATTATGCAATGTGTTAACGTGTTGAAACATAACACAGTGCTCCATTAACATGTAAAATTTTTACATTTTTATACATCCCTTAAAAATAAATTTACAAATAAGACTTATGTTGAAAATATGTATAATCACGCCTGCTGTCTCAACCCTGTTACTATGCATTTAGTACGTCTAAGAATGGCCTCCTTACCTGGACATGATACAATCATCCCAAGAGCACAGGGAGAGCTAAACACTGTACATGCTTTTTCTCACATAGCCACACTCATCATAAAGGTTAATTTATAAATTAAGTACAATAAAAGAGTAACAACAATAGCTAATAATAAAAAGAATTATAATAAAATATAAGAGTTATATGTATATGGTCTCTCTCTCTCTCTCTCTCTCTCTCTCTCTCTCTCCATTCTTCTCTCTCTCTGCTTTACAGCAGCTGGATATTGACATGTTTGTACATGAAATCCCAGACCCGGAGGATATTCTGGCCAGATCTCCACACTTACTGGTGTTTTTTTTCCCATTAAGTTTATTGGTACATTTTAGGTATAAAATATAGTTACATTCATCGTTGGGATCTTGTACCTTGATACTTATTGGTGCTTTTATATTGCAAAGCCTTTTATCTTATCTTGTTTTGCTTTTAATTTTATAAATTTCAACTGATACATTATAATTGCACATATATATGAATGTAATTGCATGTGTAAGTGTACATATTTACGGAGCACAGTGAGGTATTTTGAGATAGCAAGGCTGCTAACAAATGCATAGCAATAGGCTAGATATTTCATGCATACTCTTACATGTTTTGAACACACACACATGCATGCACACACACACACACACACGCACGCACATATATTTTTCAAGTATCTTCCCAGGAGTTAGGATGGACCTTCCGAACCTAAGCCAGAACCTGTCTTGCCCCTCATAGTAGTAAGCAGGTTTTAGCATCCGACGACCACTAGGAAAACCACAGATGAACACCTGAAAATTGAGCTCTGATGTTTCCTACTTGACAATCACAGCGAGGATGAGGGAGGGTTGGAGACCACCATATTACTTCTGGCTGGGTCTCCCTCCCCTGTGCTCAGTGTCTTTGTCACTTGTTCGTCACTGGAGTGAAACACCCATACCCACAACTGAAAGGAGAGGTCTATTTTGTTTCCTGGCTTTTAGGGTTCCTACCCCAATCCAGATTTCATCCTTGCAGTTTCTGTGGAATCTGCCAGTCCTCTAGGACCCGAGCAGGTGTCCAGCAGCCCTGGAAGGACCTTGTTTTCCTGACGCCTCTCTTTTCTGCTTAGATCTGACCAGCACCAGACAGAGACTCTTCCACGCTGTCTCACATTACCTTTCTCTTGCCGTTATTTCATCAAACAACTCATGACATTTCTAACACTGGTATCGAAGACAGTTCTTCTATAAGTTCATCTCTACATCTTTTGATAGAATCTGTGCGCAAATGAAAAGCAGGGGAAATCATTTCATCACGTGGCTTCCTGCTCACATATATATTTTTGTCCCTTGTTTCCCACCTCAATTGTCTCTGTGAATGGTTACAAAAAGAGAAGTCATGTAAACTTTAGCATTTATCCCTACACATGTAGGCATGGGCAAGAGTTCTTTGTGGGGCTTGGGATATAGGGATTCTATTAGATCAAAACTGACTCATTCATCTCCATTAGGGTTTAAAGAGAGTGAAAGATAAGACTGTCTGGCTTGCAGGGTTTGATTTTTGCCCCGTGATCTAGAAGGTTGCTCCAAGGTCATTGTTTTCGCTTATGATTTCTGTTCCACTAGAAGTCCTAGTTTCAAATCCAGAGCTGACTCAAATGCATCTTTGTGTGTACGCTGGTTCACACAGGCTTGAAGGTGAGGGGAAAGAAATTCTGACAACTTTACAATAAATTTGGAGCACAGTTGGATTTCCCTCATTTCACAGAAATCAAAAGACTATGTGATATTTTCCAGGCTGCCAAAGAATCTAACTGTGTATATACTCTTTTTGAAAAAAGCAAAAACCTGCAGCACGTAATCCACGTAGCCTACTGAATACTTGAAGGTTATTTATTTGACAGTGGATTTTTATCCAATACAGAAAATGTCATAATTTTGATGATGATATAACAGGATTATTTTTCATTATGAACACTGAAGAAAGATAAGAAAATGCACGTCTTTTATGTTTCTGTGGAAACAACTCATTAGCATCTGTGTGAACACAGGAAGGTAAAGGTTTAGGACACCAAAGGTGAGCAGAATTATGGTAAGGAGGTGACACATTTGAGACTATGATTCTTTCCAACTCCTTGGAAGAGTCATGGAGGTGCTTTGGTGACATCTGGGAAAAGAGGCATCTCGAGAAAGACATTGTGCACATCTGTATTCTCAGAACAAAGATAGCAACTACAGCATTTTTCCTGGAATATATGAGCTGATGATTGTGACCGTAGGAGGGCGGGAATAAAACCTATTTGAACCATCTTATCTGGGCTCTATATCAACAGGAGGTGCAGAGTCAAGTGCGGCTTCAATTCAAAGGGTCAAGCTACCTTAAATGCATTAAAGATCTTAAACAACAGCCTGCTGCAGCTTGTCAGGTCTGTCCTGTGTATCAGTACCTGGCATTTAATGCTCTCCATCTGCCAAGGTTTCTTTATGACACAGAGCAAGGACACTGCAAGGAAAGACAAGGTCTGGGGAAGAAAATCTGTGTCCTTTTATGAAATTGGCCTGCATTAATTTCCTATGGCTGCTGTACCAAATGATTGCAAGTTTAATGGCTTAAAAAACACAAATTTGCCAGGGATTTAGCTCAGTGGTTCCGCCACCTGCCTTGCAAGCACAAGGTCCCGAGTTTGATCCCCAGTACCAAAAAACCCCTACAAATTTATTATATTCTGTTCTGAGAAGTCTGAAACCAGAAAAAGGTCATAAGGGGCCACCATGGAAGTGGGACAGATCTGCTTTCCTTCTGAAGGTCCCACGAAGGAATCTGCTTCCTTACCTTTTCTAGTTTCTAGAGCTCACCTGTGTTCCTCAGCTCATGGCCACATCATTCTGAACTTTGTTTCTGCTCTCATATCTCCTTGGGTGGATGTGACACTCTTCCACTTACAAGGACCCATGTGGTTTCATGCAACCCAGCAGAATAATTCAGGGCTATGTTCAAGGTCCAGTCCTGAGGCTTCGAGGCCATAGCCCATTGGCTGCCATATTTAAAGCCTCCAACAATGGAGACGTGGGAAGGGAGTCTTCCCATCTTCAAGATGGGCAAGGAGCCATCCTTCTGCCTGACACACTCATGCTATTGGGGAATTTCAAAGGTTTCCTCAGGCAGACTTGGATGGGACACTTTCTGCGTTTGGATAATACAGGGATTTCTCAATCACTGTGCATGAACTGTCTACTTCCAGCTCATCTTTTCATAAATTTCTAGTCGTTTTCCTCACAATGAAATACACTCTTTTTTTTTTCCCCCGTGATTCTTGGTTTCTTGACGAAGTTCAGCTCTTCTCTCTGCACTAAAATTTTCTCGTCACATACCTGCAAGTCCTATTTTTCTCCAAGCATTCCATTTTGATACGTCATCTTCAGTGGCAGATTTAAGAATGCTGTCCTTTCTTCTGTCAACTTTTGCATCCCCTACCTCTAAGCATAGCTTCTTAACCATGAGATTCACCATTCACTTCTTCACTCATTCACTTAGCAAACATTCATGGAGCACATATTCTGGTCTAGGCAATTAAAAGGGTTGACGGATGCATGAATAAATGCACTGATTAATCGCCTACTTTTCTAACAGAATCAGTTACCAACAGAAAGTCTCCTTGGCTTAGTTTGGAGTCTTCTCTCCAGAACCACTTATTATGTGAAAGAAACTAGTTCTATAAATATTCTTTTCTGAAGATGGGGAAAACAACAATTTCTAGCACCAGGAAAGAATTATGTAGTCTATGGAAATTGCTAAGTACATAGCTCATGTTAGGGGCTTGATGCATGTTAGAAACCATACTATTGTGATAGAAGATGTGCTAAAGGAGGGATCTGCAGGGCTGCGAGTGTTTCCAAAGGAATGTGTATGCCACATGCCAAGTGCCACGGTTTGGAAAGAGAACGCTGCCCAGAGTCTCATGCCCACAGGCGGGGCTATGGGACAATGACTGAACCCTGACAGTGCTACAGCTGACTTGCTGACAGGAGGTGTGTGGAAGAGTCAGGTCATTAAGGCATGACCCAGGAGTTGTAGCTCCCTCCCAGCCCCCTCTCTTTGCCCTCTCTTTCCTGGCCACCATTATATGGGCGCCTTTTCTCTACCCAGCCCCTTCCCCCATGCCACCCCTGCCCTGGAGCCAGTTGCCCATGCCATTTCCGAGACTGTGAACCAAAATAAACATCTCTTCCCTTAAAGTTGTGGGTGTTGGGGATTCTGACCCCACAATGAAGAAAGTGACCAAGACACTTTTTCAGTTTAGATCTAGAATGGCCCAAAAAACTCTCACACATTGAGTCCAGGCTTTAGGAAGAAGAGTGGATTGTGAGGTTGCTGTGCTCCTCAGCAGATCCATCCACTCTTGAGTTCAGCATCTAAATGTACTTCGACGTGGCAGGGCTTGGTTAATGGTGGGTCACTGGGGACGTGAGCTGAAGGCTGTATTCTTATCCCCAGCTTTGGCTTTCTCTCTATGCTGCCTGGCTGCCATGATGTGAGCATTTTTCCTCCTCTCTACTGCTCCACCATGCTGTGTCTGCCTTGCAGCCAGTCAACTATGGACAGCAACCCTGAACCACAATAAACCTCTCCTCCTTTAGGTTGGGTGTTGCCCTAGCAAAGAGGAAAATGACTAAGTAACACACCAGGTAGAGATCTCAGGTCTTGTTGCAACTGCAATGTGCCACTTAAAAAATTATGGATAAAGTATGTGTGTGTGTGTGTGTGTGTGTGTGTGTGTGTGTGTGTGCATGCATGGATGGATGGAGGATGGATGGATAGATTGATTGACTGACTGAATGAGGGCTAGACAGATAGATGGCTTCTCCATAACAAGAAACATGTTTTTTCTTATTGACACTTGAATTTATTTCCTTGGCCAGGCACTAACTTAATGGAAGTTCCACTGAGAATGATGCTTGGTTTTGAATTGCCTGCCCTCAAACCTGTGGGGAAATGTGAGGCCACAAGTCCCTGACTGAGTCACAGCAGGTTTGCTGTGTGTGTAAACATTGTTCATTTGCTTGAGACTTTTATGAGAGAGCCTAGAAGCAATTGCCTCTCTATTTGAAACTGAGGAAATGAATTTTGCATCGATTAGACCACAGGCTTTTCATGGGTGTCTCTAATAACTCGCACTGACTCTGCACATGAGCAAGGTAATAGAGGGACTGAATGCAAAGGAAATATACACAAGAAGTATGAAACAGAGAAAAATGAATTCTTTCATCTATTCTTCTAACCCAGTCTCTTTCTTCCTTTTCTCATTACTTCTTTATTTATTAATAGTAGATAAAAATCCTATTCATAACAAGTAATTTCTCTGTTCCTAGACAGCAATGCTAATGTTCAAGAGATTTTCTCCATATTCCGCCTTTTCATATCATTTAGAAAAGGCTTTTCAATCTTCAACATGGAAAATAAGCCAGGCAAATGCTCAAAATTGATTAACACAGCCAGATGTACATCCTCATTTCATTCCTCTCTCCACCAGCCTGGATACTCAGTAGAGGCTGGAAAATGTAAATTCCTGTGATGTCTTAAAGAGTGAGTGGAAAGAAGCCCAAATCTCCTTTTAGTGAATTGGATTTTTTAATACATCAATTTGGGAGTGACTCAAAATGGAAGGGATTACACAGAACAGAGAGAAAAAAGGTGCTGGTGACTCCTTATAAGAAAGAATTCTTAGCTACACAACATAAGTACCGCGTTTCACCTCTGAAATGTTATAACTTCCCCCTCCACTGAGACAACCTGACTTTCTATCTCCCACTAAGGAGCCATGATCAAAATAATCCAGCCCGACATGAGACTGTGTTTCTTCCTACACTGTATTTAAAATATACTCTGGTGTGTTCTAGTGCCGTTTGCTGAAGACACTATCTCTTCCTCGGCTCTTGAATCGAGTTTATATTCTATAAAAAGTTAATGTTAAATAATCTTTCAAAACTCAGTGGACCATATATGTGGGGTTCTATTTCTAGATTCTCTGTTTTATTCAAATGATCTATATGTCTTTCCTTACACCAACACTGCCTTGATTACTGTAGCTTTAGAAGAGGTCTTAAAATTAGGTACTAAACGTCTTCCAACACTGTTTTTGTTTTTGGCTTTCTGGGTCCTTTGTACTCCTACATAACTTCTAAATTTCAATATCCAGTTCTTCATTTATATCAAGTATACACAGACCTGAAATTTTATATATACTTTGTGTTTTCTAATCCTGCTAAATTCAAGTACAAGTTCTCGGGGCTCCTAGAGATTTCTTAGTATTTTCTCTGTAGATGATCACTTCATCTACATATAAAGATTTTGCTTCTACCTTGCCAATCCTATCCTAATTGTGTCATTTTATTGCCAGACTATTTTGGTGGGGACTAGGTTTCAAAGTTTAATGGAGAGATAAAGAGTAAGCATATCTGCCCTTGTTCTCCACCTTAAGGAGAAAGCATTGTATCTTCTCCATTCATATAAGGCATTCTCGCTGGAAGTATGGAGTACACGTCTTTAATCTGTTGAGAAGTTTCTGTTCTACTTCTTGTCTCCTGATAGCTTTTACCATGAACAGCTGTAGAATTCAGTCCAATACTTTTTCTCCAACTAGTGACAGGATCGTATGGCTTTTTCCTTTCCTCTGTTAAAATGATGACTTTTAGGGGTGGATCTTCCAATGCTGAACCAACACTGCCATCCCTATAACAAAACCACTTTCTACATCCTGCCAGATCTGACTTCTAAGAGTTTGTTTTGTTAAACAAATTTCTATCTATGTTCATACATTTTTCTTCTATTATCTTTATCCAGTTTTAGGATTAGCACTATGTTGATTTCCTAAAATGAGGGGAGAAGTGTTCCTTCTTTTTTCCGCTTTAATTGTTTGATATAATTTATCAGTTAAAATGTTTATGAGCCTGCTGTTGTCGTATAGGTAGGTTTTCAAGGTAGGAATATACTTTCTTTAATAGGTGCTATTCAAAGTTTATATTTTCTCCAGAGTTAGTTTCAATAATTTGTCTTCTAAGTTACTTCTTAGAAGTTGTCAAATTTATTTCAAAAATATTTTTGTAATATGCTTTCTATATCCTTTTAAATTCTGTAAAATCTGTGGTAATGTCTCCTAGATCTTAATATTGTAATTTAAAAAATGTATAAGTGACATTATGTAACAGGAAGAAAAGGTCTAAAAGAGCAGGAGAATTGGAAGGGGTAGGGGAAGGGATAAAAGGGAAAGGAAAAAATATGGGAAGAGGAAAAAAATGGAAACAAGGTCTTTGCAAATAGGGAAGGGTGGAGGGGGTGAAGGGGGGGCAAGGGAAGGGGGAAAAAATAAGAACCAAGAGACTCATGTAATGGTACAAGATCCCAGTGATGAATGTAACTGTATTTTATACCTAAAATGTACCAATAAAGTTAATGGGAAAAATAAAAAATAAAAAATAAATAAAATACACTCTGGTTCTGACTTTTCTCCTAGAGCATCGCCCGAGCTCTCTAGGGTAAAGACACGAAAGATTAGGAGGATGCAAGACATCTCCTGCCTGTTCCCACTGATGAGCATCTGAAAACAAGATGTGTGTAGCAAATAGAGAATCTAGCAACTCCACACACTAAGCAAAACAAGGATTACCATTGAGCAAAAGTGGATGGCATTAGCAAACGCCCTCACATGTTATGGCTGACCTTTACCGGAGTGTTGTAGCAGATGGATTTACAAAGTCTATCAATTGCGAAGCATATTTTTCATGGGCTATGTACAGCATTTCAATTGAGTACCTTTGAAAAACAAGATATCTCCCAACATCTGTGGGAGGCTTAGAGTATCAGAAGGACTGGAATTCAGTGATGGAGTCACTTACAACAAAAAGTGTTTGGCTGGGATCATAACCTTTTTTTAACTTCTGGAATAGCTCAAGGTATGCAAAATAATGAAGAGATGGAATTTAGAAATGTCCTTCAAGGCTAATTAGTCATTTTGTGTGAGGGTACTGAATGGAAGGGAAAGCTTAAGGTTACCTATGCAGTATTTGTTTCAGGGTAAACAATTCTCTTTGAGCTTCTCCCTCTCCTCTGTTCTCCTCCTCTTCCTTGTCATTTTCTCTCTCCTCCCTTCCCCTCTTTCCTCTCCTTTCCTCTCTTCTCTTAGTTCTTTCCTTTTTCTTTCTTCCTTTCCTTTGTCTCTCCCCCAAGCACTTCTTTTTGCTTTACTCACCCATTGGATTACTCCCACCTTTGAATTCTAAATCCAAGTTCCTACAATGTCAAACACATTTTTCCTCTCCAAGCAAAAACAATCCTACTGGTAGAAATCGTGTTTTGTCAATGGATATGACTTAAGTGCTACTTCATTAAAGGGGAGGCAGTAGATGGATTCTTTCCCACATGTGTAAACCTTTTCAATCATGCAACCATAACTACCATTCCTTTGGCATGTTCATGCTCTCCTTCACTGATTCCCTAGCCATAATGCAGCTACAAGAGATAAACTCAAGAACCTTTCCCTCTAATCAGCCAGAGTCCTATGAATCAACACGATTTCCAACTGACCTTGAAAACCAAGGCTATTAAGGAGATTCACATCCAAATAAATCTTGAAATATAAAACAATTGTGGGGTCCAATTTGCATATCAACCTCTGGATCTAACAACTTGGGCTGTTAAAAGATACCCAGAACTGAAATGTTGAGTTGAGATTGAGGGTCATGACTCAACTAAGAGTAAGTGGTGGAGTGACAGCCCCCAAAGGAAAAATGAAATTAGCACTTACTGAGAATGTACCATTTCCTAGGGACTCTGGAACACAATATTTGTTTCTTCTACAAAATCTTCCATGTGAGCAGTTGAAATTTATTCCAATGTTGAAAGGAAGTAACTTAGGCAGAATGACACAGCTGGTGTGTGACAAACTAGGTATTTGAACCAAGGAGTTCATGGCTGTTAGGCCACCTTTGGGGGGCAGAGAGCCCTGCTAAGAATCTGTGGGATAGTCAGCAAATACCTGTCTCAAGGCATAATGGTGGCAGTAGGGAGGAAGTGAGACTAGGGGCTCATGGTGTCACACCAAATACTTTCCCCTCAACAACTACTAATAACCCGTTTCTTAGTTGCTCTCCTGCTAGGAAGGCAAAGATGTAGCCTACGAATGTTCAAGCCAAGCAAAAATGCAGGGACTTTGTACATGTGTGTTGAAATACCACACTGCACCCCATAAATATGGACACGTATTGTGTCAATTAAAAATGGAAAATACATTTTAAAAAATGGAAATAAACTGGGTGTGGTGGTGCAGTTACGCTCAGAAAGCTGAGCTAGGAGATTGCCTCAGGTGCAAGGCCAGTCTGGGCTGCCTAGTGAGTTCAAGGCCAGCCTGGAATCCATTGTGAGACCCTTTCTCATAAAACCCTAAAATAAAATGACTCCTTCTAATTAAAGTCTGTATCACTTAACAATGCAGTGATGCATCATCAGGTAGTTTTGTCATTGTGTGAGAAGCACGAACTGTACTTTGATAAACAGTCAGGTTTCCCATCGCTGGGCCCCAATAACCAACACCCACAACTTAAAGGAAGAGAGGTTTAATTTGTCTCACAGTTTCAAGGGATTCAGTTCATGGTCCATTGGCTCCAAGGCAGAAATGTCATGGCAGAAGGGCATCGTAGACTGGAGTAAAGCTGTTTAGTTCATGGTAGCTGGGAAGCAGAGTGTGGGAACAGTGCCAGAGAGGAAGGGGCCAGAGACCAGGTATAGACCTCAGGGTAATGCTGCCATGATCCAGACACATGTAGAAGTCTTCTCCACAAATACCCATGGTGGATCCTAAAGCCAGTTAAGTTGACACTCTACCCCTAATGACCAAAGATGGCTGACAACATCACTAGATGATCTACTCTTAGGGGACCATTATTATATATGCAGCCCATCAGTGATAAAATGCCATCCTCTGGCGCAGTGTGGATATGTTCCAATCTTTGTGGTTCCTCTAGTTTTGCATACCAGGGAGAGGCGACAAAGAACAAAGTCCACGAAAGGTCTTTCTTTAATAAGCCAATAGCAAAACTTGCAAGAGGGAGCCCTGCATTTTGCTACAATAACACAGACAGGGACAGAAGTTGAAATACAAGCAGAGTCCTCACCATATATCGAGATGAAATAGATCATTTCTCTTTGGAAAGGAAGGATGAAGGAGGAGAAACAGAGGTGACAGAGAGTTGAGAGGCAGGCAGATTGAGAATTTTTAGAATCTTTTATTAGCACATGTTTGCAGTACATGCATGGTACAGATACATGATACAGCTTGTTTCTTTTTTTAATCTCTTTTTCACACCCTTCCTTTCTTTACTAATTCCTTTCTTTACTAACACTATGGTATCTCTCATCTGAAGAAGGCAAAGTACAAACTAAGAGAAAAATAAAGTAAGGATAGGAGACAAGGGGATGGATCTCTTGCAGATGGGAAGGGGTCCAGGGAACCAAGGGTGAGGGGTGGTGGGGGATAGGAAATAGGTAGAGTGAAGATATGGCATGTACAAGGTCCCAATAAACAATGAGTGTGGATGTGATATGCCATAAGCATGAACTAAGGTTAATAATATCAACATGGTAGAGATTTTTAAATTGAAAAATTTGAAGAGAAACAGAGATCTTACACAGTTTGAGACTGAGACAGAGGAACTGAAGCACAGAGCAACAAGCATACTGGTGGTCTCTGCAAAGAATAGTCTTCTGAAAAATAATCCCTTACATATCCCCCATATTCAGGCTCTGGGAATATCCCACAGTCACCTGATGTGACATTCAGCCATTCCCAACCAGAAGAGAGCTGAACATGGTGGTCGCAGGCGTTCCTTTGGATGCAGAGCATAACTGCTAGCTCTTGGGGGACTGCAAAGTGGAATGTGGAAGACAGGAAACGAACAGAAGTGACAGCCAAAATGGAAGGAGGAATTGAGGCAGCATGAGCCCAGGGAGGGGCCCTATTATCGGCTCTGGGGGACAGTTGGAAGCATCACTCTGACACAGAGAATAACCTCCAAGCTTTGCAAACTGTAGATATCCCAGAAAGGCAGAAGGAAAATAATTTGGGGATGAAGATTGGTTATGGTTTGGATGTAGGGTGCCCCTCAAACACTACTGTGTTGAATCCAAGAGTAGGGTCATGGGGCGTGATTGGATCTTAAGGCTCTGACTTTATCAGTGGATTAATCCATTGATGGCTTCATAGTTGGATGGCAGTATTGGGAGGTGATGGAAAATTAGGCGGTGGAACCTCATTGAAGTTAGTGGATCCTTGGAGACAAATCCTTGGGGACTCTATCTTGTCCCAACCCTTCTCCATTTTTTTCAACTGCTATGAGGTGACCAGGCTTCCTCCACTCACCTTCCACCATGATGTTTCTGACTCACCACCGACCTACAAGCCATGGAGGCAGCCAACTATGGACTGAATGAACCCTCTAATGCCATAAGGTAGTTTTTCACAATGGTGGAAATCAGACTAAAACAGGATACAAGGAAGCTTTTGAGATGGAGTGGGGAAGACTCCAAGTTGAAGAAGTTGGAATTCTCAGTTGACTGAATATTTGCACAAAATATGAATCCAGAAGAGGTTTTTATCCCAAATGGCAAGTGGGAGTTTGAAATGTCTTTTCTTCTCCCACCACCAGCAGAAATGAGAACTTTGACAATAAGTGAAGCCATACAAAAAAATAGTGAAAATTAATTTTTTTCTTCACACCTGCAATGCACCATAAAACATTTTGATATCTCTTTAGCTCCTGGCCCTGAAGTCTATGCATAGCCTGACAAGTTTTCTTTTGATGTTTGCTAGAATTTTTTTTTTTTGTAAATCCATCCAGCAGACTGATTTTCAAGTCAGAGAATCAAAGAATGATGGTGTTTTCTCAAATGACTGGTAAACATACCTCAAGCTCTATTCTGCTTGGATGGTTTTCTGAATTACTCACAAGGTTATATAATGTAAATTCACCTCCCAGCCAATGTTTAGCACTGATTTCTCTATGTCTATTCGTATATGTATTTGATAGTTCACAGCTGTAAAAAAAAAAAAATGCAAGTATGGTGGCTAGGTGTAAAGACACTTGATGTATCCAATTAGATTGCAGTTATTCTGAAATATCAAGCTGTGTTTCAACGTTGGGTCTTAGCAACATCCTATGATGTATGTCCATAGTAATCAGCATTACTTGTGACAGTTTCAGTCTTTCCATATGGCAACCAGGCATCTAGCTATATATCATGTGAATAAGGCTAATACCCCTATATATCTATAGTATAGACTCAGGGTGTATGATGATCATTAATGATATGGGGATATGATTATAAACCCAACAACTATATATTTAAGATAGTCAACATGAATAGTCAATGTTGCACAAATATGCCAGTTGGCAGTTTCCTTTGATTCATAAATTCTCAAGACCGGCATTCGGTAGGAGAGCCTCATCTTGTCATATGTAATGGATTTCAAACTCTGCATATACAACTTCTGGATTACCACAAAGGTTATCCAAAATGACAGTAATAATGCATGGAAAAATCAGGCACTTTTCTAAGGACTTCATGTATAGAAATCATATGTATGATTTCCAAGGCCATTGTCAGGTAAAGATTCTGTAATGATATAGTGATACAGTCTTGCCTATAAATAAGTCTTTTATATGCAACAAGCTCGCGATACAGCCTCGCATCTGCTTATCAATCATCCCTGGATGTGTTCATATGATTACAGAATGGCAAGGTCAAAAAATTCTAATCTGACACTTCTGTGCATGTCGGATATATTTATTTAGCATCTGTGAAATAATTACCACATGGAACAGCTAGGTGCTGACAATTAGTTTGAAGAACTGTGCTCTTCGGTGCTTTAGCTACTTTTATGACACAGTTGAATTGAGCTACTACTTTCCCACTGGCAGACTGATCCTGCATCTTTAATTTACCACACTGAGCTATTTGAGAGCCTGGAATATAAAAGGCCTATTGTCCTGAAATGGCTCAACAAAGGGAAAATGTGTAAGAAGAAAGAAAAATCAGGCTCATTAGTATGAGAAAGAGCTCTATCATTTCACTAAAATTAGCTTACTGAGTTTAACTGTTTGACACATATTTATTCCAATTAATTTCAATTACAAAAAACAAGTGTAAATGGATGTGTAGACATAAAGTTAGCAGGCAGCTTGTCTGAGATCATTAGCCATGATATTCATGTCTAACTATTAGTACAACTAGCGAACAGTGAATCCATTCCTTCTCAACCATCAGTTCTATTGGGTAGAAGTCATGGTGTGGCAATCCTCAAATTAAATATGCCATTAAGGATTCTAATTAATTTTGACATTCACATGTGAGATTTTTTGGTTAAGAAAATTAATAATGCATAAGAATTAGAGAAAGCTGCTAAAGCACTCTCCTTTGCATTTCTCTCATCTCCTCTCATAATACTCTGTACCAAGTAAAGGCAAGGGCAGTAAAATAATTTTGAAGCAGATCCCAGTCATGAATATTCAAGGTAGAGGTTCAGGAGAATCACTGAGTCATAGCACATTTATCTTGGAACTTGGAATCTATCATTATCAGTGCAAATGAAAGAATTATGACAGTCATGCTAATGGGCTCCACTTTTTTGAGGGTTCCAGACATCTTGATCATAGAGAATCATCAACAAGAAAACCAGATATATATGGTCTTTTCTCACAAAGGGTTCATCAAGAAGAAATGACCCTCTCCACTTCCTCTCCCTCTCTCTCCCCTCCTTCCTGGATCCCACGAGGCTTTTGTTCACCATGTTTTTCCACCATGATATTTCTGCCTCTCCACAGGCCCACAAACAATGGAACCAGGTGACCATGGACTGAAACCTCTGAAACCATGAACCAAGATAAACTTTTTAACGTTATAAGTTGAATAAGTTAGGTATTTGGCCACAGCAAGGGAAAACTGACTGACACACGAGGTGTGAGAAAAAGATGTGTCATTAGTAACCGACAAGATTCCTTGGAGAAAGTGTCTGGGAATAGTCGAATCTTTAAGAAAACGTTTCTTTGACTTCAGGGGAATGGGGACAGTGGTTATGGAATCATACAGAAAATCCTTAGAAAAAACAACTTAGGATTGTTGACTGTCTATGATGAATGCCTTAGTTACATTCTTGTCACTGAGACATAATACTCCATGCCTGCAACTTAAAGGAAGAGAGGCTGATTTGGACTCAGAGTTAGCAGCACTTAGTTGGCTGACTCCGAAGTAGATACAGTGCAGCAGAAGAGCTTAGCAGGGGAAACCTGCTCCCATCATGGTAACCAGGAAGAGAAGGACAAGATTACACCCTGGCAGATTACACCCCCAGTGACTTACTTCCTCCCACCAGCCCTCAACTCCTATCAGCACACCGGCTACGAACACATTAGTGGACCAATCCACCCATGAGTATAGCATCGCCACGGGTCATTCACCTGCCAAACACATGAGACGCTGAGGAGACATTTCAGATCCAAACCATCATGACGTACAACATGCTCGACCTATATTATTTCCAACTTCTACAGTAAACTTAAAGAGTAGATATTTTCATTCCAGTTCCACAGAAAAGGGAACTGAGGCTTGAGGGACGGCAGAAATCCCCATGAACCTAGTTCCTCTCCATGCTGCTGCAGAGAAGACAGACACATTTGCCTCTGAAAGGTATTCCTGGCATGATCTGGGAAAGTAGATCTCAGGTAGATATAAAGTAACAGCAGGAGAGAGAGAAAGGCTCCACAATTAACAGTTTATACAAATTTTTGAACTAGTTTGCATAAAGCAAGCTTTAAGACAGGAATGCTGTTGGACTCTGAACATGTGTCATCACCTCTACATTTTAGGATATTTCCCCTATGCAAACCTGAATGATTAAACAACATTTATAAAACACTTTTAAGAGTTAGGCTGTCATTCAATGTACATTTTACCTTCCATTTATCTCTCTGTCTAAAACTGTTCTGATAGAGTTGCCTGTGATATAGTTTTCAAATGTGCTTCTCAATTTTTGTAGAATAGAAATGAAAGATTCTATCAATTTGCTCTTATTTCCCATTTTCAACTGTGCTACTAGGAAAACAGGACAGTTGCTTTCTCTATGAGCCTCTTACACTTAAGTCAGTCTCTCTTTTTTTTTTACTTCACCGTTTGATTACATGGTACATATTCCTTTATCTTTATTTAACAAAGCTCTCAAAAGTGTTTAATATCTTCCAAGTGTGGCATGCTATGCAAGGAAAAGTACAGAATCCTTAAAAGAGTACTGGGTCTGGTTCAATGAGAAAGATATTCGAAAAGCTACAAGCAAATAAACAAGCTATTTAAAAACAACAACAAATAATAGCACATATGTTGATGTCTTGTGGATACCTCCCATCATCTGCTGCCTTCTCAGACGTCCAAAGCCATGGTGCCTCCTGATCATGAACGGAAACTTCCACAACGGCAGCAAAACAAATCCATTCTCTTCATCAGTTAATTATCTCAGGCATTTTGTTAGAGCAATGGGAAGTCGACCAACACAAGCTGAGGGTGGGGAATACAGTTGAGTTCTGTATCAGGTAGATCTTAACTTTTGTGATTTTCCCTTAGGAGATCTCCCACTTCAGCATGGGGCTTGCTGCATCATAGTGTAACAATTAAAAAAGTGTGGAACTCAGACCCATGGGAGTCTGAGAGTTATTTCAAGGGTTGTAGACAAGTGCTTCTCTATTTTCTTAATAGACTGAAAGGTTATTAACCTTGGTCACCTGGTAAACAAGCAAATGATGGTATAAAAAGAAGAGCAGGTAAAACGCTATCACCTTAAGACCCATCAGTGTGGTGGCCCCAAGGTTTACCAGTGGTTATTCACCACCCTGCTCTTGCAGTTATACAAGGCCAGTTTCACTTAAATCATAAAGATTATTAACTTGCTTCAATATTTCATGAGGTCATGTCTTTTTACCATTCCCCATGATCAAACGGGAAATACACATTCAGGTCTTGTGCCACACAAATGAAGTCGGGTGACTTTGTCCAGAAAAAGAATATATCCCAATGTTCTGAAGCAATCTGACACACCAGCGACCATGTTCATGCGAAAGAATGTTTCATGCCCAATCTTATGGTAATTCAAGTTAGGGTATTTGGCAGACATCTTTTCCAAAATGAGCAAAGTAAGCCTGTCACTCAGTGGAAAACAACCACTGCTATCTGTTGTCAAGGATAAAATTTAGAATGTATAGTATTCTTGTATCTGCTGTCATGAGCATGATGGCCTCAAAAAATTAAATTCTGCCTTACTGGAATCAGTGATCATAGTAATAAATGTGACTGGTAATAGATTTGACCTTGTATAATAAAATGCATGAATATGCGGAAGTCTTGTAAAATTTAGAGAAACAATATTTTCCAAATCAAGCACAGATAAAGGATACATGCTAAATGCAAAATAAAACAATGACCTTTAGTGTTAGAGAGACAAACGGTTTCTGGATATATGGTGTTATGGTTTAGATCTGAAAAGCCCTCCCTGCCCAATCCTCATGTGTTTGGAAGGTGATTGAATCGTGGAGGTGCCACAGTGGACTTGCTGGTGGGAGGTGGGGCTAGAGGATGATTTCCTGGGCATATGACCTGGAAGGGTGTATCTCCCTCTCCTGCTCCTCTTCTTTCCCTCCGCTTCCTGGCCACCATGACATGAGTAGTGTCCCTCCACCAGACCCTTCTCCAAGCCCTTCCTGTCTTGAAGCCAGCCTACTAGAGATTGAATCCTCTAAAACTCTTGAGCCAAAATAAACCTCTTCTCCTTTCAACTGTGGCCACTGGGTATTTTCCCCCAGTGATGAGAAAGTCACTAAGACATATGGGTTTTGATTGCACTTTAAAAATAATGCTTAGGAGACTACCATGCTTGGGTTTTGGTGTAATATTAAGGGAGAATATCTAACATTATCAGATCAACACCCCCCCCCAGTATAACTAGATTTCCTTTATATACTTAACCAAAATAATACATTGTAAAAGATGGAGCGCATCAGCTGACATGGCAATCTGGTTGTCCACTGTTCAAAAGATTTGAGAAAAGCTAAACTAATATCACTTTTCCTGATCTCTTTTGCTTTGAGAAATACAGATCTTTTTCATAAGCTTTTTTTTTATGTTGACCCGAAGTACAGTTACTATTGTTACTTTTAAATGAACTTATACATGTTTTCAAATATGTCAGTTTTAATTTCTAAGTTGGTAAATGTCAATACATAGATAGCTTTTAAATGAAATTTCTGTGGGTTCTTCAATGATAGGACACGGTGTCCTTAGACCAAACCATTTGAGAGTCTGTATTCTAGAAGTATTCTGATATTTGCATGACATCGTGTTATATGTTCCTTTTGTGAGTTTAGCAGTAGTCCAGCAGGATTGTTAATTTCCAGGATATGCTTTGATTTTTTTATTTCAACACAGCTGACCTTAGTCTTCAACTTATCTTCTCTCCATCCACCAAATCTGTTTCCGCAAAATACCAGCCCCTCCATCTAATTATTTATCACAGTCATACTTGTTCTGTAATTGCCTTTCCTAGTCTCACCTCCTACTACACAGAAGAGCTCTTCACTCTGCTGAATGACTCAGTGAGGTTGAATGTCTGCAACTCCATGTAGATGGACACAGGAGGCATATGCTCAGTCAGACCCCAGCGATTCTGCCTCCTCATATTCCATACCCTTCAGAAATGGCCTTCTTCTATCTGTAGGCTACCTCAGGGACTTGCTCCTAACTAATAAAAAAAATGACCATAGAGATTGTACAACCCACCTGTCATTAAGTTGCCAAGAGTCATAACCACCAAGTTGCCTTCAGACTCTTGCTTTCTTAACTTGTCCCCATGGAGGAAGCAAGCTGTCCTGTTGGAATTGCCCATGGGATAAGGGTCTAGGGGAGCCTTCTCCAAACAGTTAGAAAGGCAGTGTGTGTGCCAACAGCAACATCAGCACAGTGGCCACTCCTTGCCAGTCACACTGTCAGATAAAGCCCCAGTCCTGGCTATGCCTTCTTGATCACAGCTTTCTGGAATTCCTTGAGGCAGAGAACAAAGTCAGGCCAAGCCTGGATGTATGATATACAGTGACAATGAAATAAAAAGGTATACCATTTGAGGTTCCTAAATGTGTGGTATTTTGTTATGTGGCAATACACAAAAATACAATGAGTGCATTATGTATGGGATTGGATTGATTCTTCTCTATACATCACAGAATATCATCTTGTGAGAACCAATTAGGAATATCTATGTATCAGTCAGCTTTCCATTATTGTGACCAAGTACTGGACACCTACTACTTAAAGGAGGAGGGTTTCTTTTGGCCTATGGTTTCAGAGCATTCAGTCCATGGTAAGCTTCTCCAAGGGAGGAACATCATGGCAGAAGGGCATGATGGACTAACGTTGCTCACTACATGGTAGGTAGGAAGCAGAGCACAGAGGAAAATCTTGAGGGAAAAGGGCCGGAGACAAGATATAGTCCCTAAGATCATCCCTGATGAGCCACCCACAAATGTGCTTTATGGATCCCTAGGATCTCTCAACCAAGTCAACAAATCAACCATCAAGATTAACTGTCACAATTTACTTAACATGATGAGCCTTAATCTATGTGTTCAAATTGCTTAGGATCTGGAGATCACAGCACCTCTGACATAACAAGGGTTTGAAAAATATTCACCTCATTATTACGGAACATATTCATTGTGACAAATACACATAAGGCACTATGCTAGATTCTGCAAGGTAATCAGGATATGTTTTCCCAGTTCATGTAATTTATTATTTATGGTGAGCAACATATTTGTAAATAAGCCCCTACAACAAAATCCTACATAAATTGTATGTCAGAGACCATTAATGAGCACAATGTTAAGGCAATTTCTGGAAGGAAGCAACTAAATCAAATTTGCTGTACTGAGATAGACTACGCATTTCAGAAAACCACTGAACTTCCATAGTAAGTGCAATGCCCTCTCAAAGAATGTCTACTCTCAAATTCCTGGAGCTTGTGAATATGTGAAGTTATCTGACAGTTGCACTGGCTGATAGATTTAAGCCTATGGACCTTTAAAGTATGGACACTGTCTTGAATTATGCCAGTAAGACCCAAGGCAATTTCATGAACTCTAAGAAATGGGGTACTTCCTCTGTTGGAAATGGGAAGGTGTGGTAGAAGGAAAAATCAGAGCTATTCCAGCACGAGAAGGACCCACGTAACTAGCTTGAAGATGGACAGGCACCATGACAAGGAATCCAGGCAACTCTCTGAAGTGGACAATGTCTTCTCACTTACAGATACCAAAGAATGAAAGACCTCAGACTTTCTGCTGCTACGAACTGAAACGTTCCAGCCTTGTGAATGCGTCATTAGAGAGACTTTCCCTCGGAGTTTTCAGATAAGAACTCAGACCATCCGTTACCTTAATTTTAGCCTTCTGAGATCCAGAGCTGAAGAAGAGACTCAATCCACCTGAACTTCTGACCTACATGACTATAGGAGAATAAAGTGAGGTGTTTTAAGCTGCGATGCTTGAGGTAGTGCATTTTCACAGCCACAAAAAATCAGTACAGACTTCATAAGAAGAAAAGGAGAAAAGGCATTACAGACACCAGAATCTGTCAGCCTGAGCCCAGATGTAAGGCCCAAACCCAGGAGAGGAAATGGCAAGTTATCTGCTGTTGCTAGATCATGAGAAATATGGGCACCAGAGCAAATGGATACAGGAAAGATAAGGTCAAGGAGCGAGTACTGAGAAAGATAGTTCTAGGATTTGTCCACAGAATATATTACAGTGTGTAAGAACCTCGCGGAAAGACAATCAATCAGAAATAATCTAGATCAGAGATGGCAGGACCCTAAACTAAGAGAGTGGTATCTGGAATCAATACAAGTTTACAAGTCCAGGAGATATTTCTAAAGTGGTATCAACAGAACTCGATAAAATTGGAATGAAAATTTGAGAAAGAAATAGAAGGTGATCTCAGTATGTTGAGGTTAAGCGAATTGGAAGATGGTAATGCAATTAACCAAAGGGAAGCACAAGGCTGTATCTATTTCTCCCTCGGGGAACACAGAGCTTAATTCATTCTGTTTGGGACGCATTGAGTTTAAAGTAGACACTTAAACAGAATTCACAAGACCAACTACAACCCCAGATAAAGGTGAGAGTGGTGGCTAGGGTTTGAGTATGATTTCTCATCTACAAAACTCATGTGAAGTTTGAAGAAGATGGAAACCTGATCTGACTTTGATGTTTAGAGGTCAGGACTTTGGAAAGTGATTAGGATTAATTCCATCGCAGTGGAGCCCACAGGATGAAATCCTGCTGCCTTTATAAGAAGAGGGAAAGAGAACCAAAGAGACACATACACACATAATGCCCTCCCTGTTTCCTTCCGTGTGATGTCCTGTACCACCACAAGAGATGCCCAGCAAGATGCCCAACAAATATGGGCCTTCACACTGGGCCAACAGAACCATAATGAGCTCACATGAACCTCTCTTTTTTAAAACTTTCCCAGGCTATGGTATTGTGTATTAGTAGCAGAAAATGGACTAGGACAATTAGTGATGGACGGACAATGGAAATCACTTCTTTAAAAAGTCTGTAGTCAAGAGAGAGTAAACAAATGAGTGGAGAAGAAAATGAATATTGGAAGAATCCCTATACTTTTTGCAAAAGCAGAAAGGGATAGGATATTGAAGAAATGACAGGGAAACAGTAAGCCTCAAAGGAAAATGAATTGTTCCATGAGGTAAATGGAGAACTTGTAATGTAAGGTGGCACAGACCCATAAAGGGGTGTAGTGGTCAGCATTCTTGTTTCCATGGGAAAATATCTGACATCTACATCTTAAAGGAGGAAAGAATTACTTTGGCTTATGGTTTTAGAGGTTTCAGTCCATGGTTAGGCTGGCTCCAAGGCAGAAATGTCATAGCAGGAGGGTATGGGGAAGCAAATGACAGCCAGAAAGTAGATAGCACACAGGAAGAATCCAAGAGGAAGGGCCTAGAGACAAGATATAGTCTCTGAGGTCATGTCTCCCATGGCCTGCTTCCACCAACTAAACCCCACCTCCTAGAAGCCCATTCGGGTAAGAACTCAAGGTTAATATATCAATGAGATTAGTGCCCTCATAATCCAAACACGTATCCAATACTCTTATTCCAGTCACATTGATGATCAAGACTAACTGGCATGGGACGGAAGAAGGAAGAGTTGATCACAGTGTCAAACAAGGAAAATTCTATTAGGGACCACTCATCTAGGCAGCTGGAAGACTGTGGGAGATGTATGAGAGGGCAGCTCCACCTAGGCCAGCTCAGAAGAAGCCATGCTCCATTGTTGGAGGCACAGCTGAAGAGGGCAAAGTTAAATCAATGACATGAACCACGACCATGTGATGTAGCAAGCTTTGTGAAGTCATAAGGCAGGTGATGAAGCATTAGAATGTAAAGGAAGGAGGGGCTAGCAAAATCTGAGAAGAAGGAGAAGGTGGTGGAGGACAAGGACACTTAGTGATAGGAGCTAATGGAGAGGAAAGAGGCTGAAGCTATAAAAGAAAGAGAAGTGGAAACAATCCTGGAGACGGGTCAGTGGACCGGTTCAAGTGTTGAAGATTCCACCACAACAGGTAAGACTACAGAGAGAGAGAGAGAGAGAGAGAGAGAGGGGAGAGGAAATTAAATATGGTGGCATGGAGAGTATTTGAGGTGGAGTGTGGAAACCCTGCAGATATGTGAGCCAAAAGACTTCCATGTTCTAGTTCAGTAAGCGGCTGGAGAAAGGGCTAAAGTCTCAACAAGGAACACAAGGTGACCTATTCTTGTGTGGAAAAGCATAGAATGTGCACAAAGGAGGAAGCATCCATCAGAGGACACAGACCGTGTTCATATATATGTGGACAACCAGTGAGTGTGAAAAGAATGAGCGTTGGGCATAGAGTCTAGGTACTGTAAACATCGATAAACGTGTGGATACACATTGACTGCATCACGCTGTGCCCTTCCCAGGTGGCAGTGTCTGTACACCCACACTCAGTAAGGGATCTCAGCATAATCTCACCGAACTGGTAACTGTGGAAGCTCTGAAAGATTTATGTGGCTCTGAAGCCCTGCTTTCTGTCTCAGGGTGAGATAACAGGGTGGGGAGAAGGAAGGAAAGCAAAAGTCTTGGAGAAATATTGTGAGTAAAAATATGGGTGAGGATTTTGTCTCTGGTACTCAGGCGGAGGAGTTCTGTCTTCACCTTCCACCCAAGGGATTCACACTGCTCCTTGGCAGTGTGCACAACAACCTTCCTTCATCAGTCATTTCTGACAGTTCCTTTTATTGTTGATATTGTTGTTTTCCTTGTAGGTACAACTCTTTGTCCTTT
Source organism: Heterocephalus glaber (assembly GCF_053883595.1). Taxonomy (NCBI): domain Eukaryota; kingdom Metazoa; phylum Chordata; class Mammalia; order Rodentia; family Bathyergidae; genus Heterocephalus; species Heterocephalus glaber. The sequence goes on from NW_028258189.1 coordinate 2,439,476, forward strand.
TCCCTCTAGAGCTGTCCTCTCGTACGCTATAACCAACAGCAGCCATCTGTTCAGTCCACTGAAAGCTGTGGCATGGTTTCTTTAATACAGTGTCAGTCTCAGGGCTGATCCAAGATAGTCAATCACCTCATACAAGATAAGCATCCCTTATCTAAGATGCCTGGGGCCATTTTGGGTTTGATTTGTTTTTAGAATGCGGTATCTTTGGGATGGGATCCAAATCTAAACATGAAATTCATTCATGTTGCTTTTACACTTTACATACAGAGCCCACCAAAAAAACCTATGCACACTACAGGAAAAGAAAAATAATGAATGTCTGGAAGCTCATGGCCACCACTCTGAGCACCTCTTGTAATTGCAGAGGCCAAAGGTTACTTCTATTAATTTCACGATGCCTCAATAAATTCAGCATTAAAATGCTTACACAAGTTTTTCTTTTCCTAATGTGTGTACACATTTTTTGGTGGGCTCCCGTACATAGCCTGAAGGTCATTTTATACAGTATGTTAGTGCATTTTAATGCAACCCATCACTAGAGGTCAGGCATGGAATTTTCTACCTGTGGCATCATCTTTGTGCTCTGAATCTTCACATTTTGGTATTTGCATCAGGGATGCTCAACTTGTGCCACACATGGACAAACTAATGCATGAAATACACCACGCATAAAATTCACAGTTCCTTCAGGATAATACATAACCTCGCGTGGGGTCATGATCAACAGCCTCGTACAGAGGTTCAGTGTGGCATCTGAGTCCTACTGGGTAGGAAAGTTTCCTGTCTCAATTTCAGTTATCACATCTAAACAATGTGAACATAAGAATAATGATTTTTGAGAAATAAAAAAGCCATAATATAGAAAGCTTTAAGAATAGGGCATGGTATGTAGTCAATAATCGATAGATCTTAGCTAATTCTGATTTAAAGTCAAGCTTTTTGAAAAAGTATTGTAACAACCAGGTAGCTTCTTAAGGTAACTCAAGTAGGGGAAAAGTGGGTATTACTGTGAGAGTTCACTGAAATTTCATGACACCCAGAGACAAAGTACCAAAGACATACACATGCCAGGAGGACTGCACGGGAAGCCAGTATTTTCACAGAAAGAAATCTGTTCTTCTCTCTTCCCTTCGTCCCTCCCCCTTCCCTCCTCCTCCCCTTCCTCCCTCCGCCTTCTCTTCCTATTCCTTCCTCTACTTCTCCTTCTTGTTCTCTTTCTCCTCCCTCTCTGTCTTCCTCTTCTTCCTCACCCTCTTCTTTCCACTTTGGGATGTTCACCTTTCTCCACTTCTCTTTCCATCTCGGCTCCAGTCAGTTCTCTCTGCTCCCTCCTCCCCTGACCAGCCTGGCTTCTCTCTCATCACATCAGCCAGCAGCTGACTTCCAAGTCATCCCTCCATGGCGTCCCCACTTGAAATCTCCCTGTCATGTGCTTCGGACGCCCAACTTCCCAACTTCAAATTCCTGGCAAGAAACCTGTCCCAGCTCTTCTCTCTGCACCCCCCCCCCGCCCCGCCCCCGCCGGCATCCAAGGCATGCAGCTCTTAGCATCTTATGGATGCATGCATGATCTACTCCTTGCCAAGGTCCACGTGGGTGTGAGACTGGGGGGCTGTGAGATAAGGGGAGAAGGGGGCTGCGTAACCCAGAATTGGGCATGGCCTCTGAAAAGGGACAATGAACTGGGCTCATTCTAGCAGAGTTCTCGATAGAATCATTACCTTGAAATACAACTAGTACCAGGTGCTAGGGATGGAATTTATGGCCCCTCCACTCTGTTCTGCCGTCATTTATTAGATGGTGGCACATTTTATACAATGCCTCTGAGCAAATAAGGAGGAAGGAGGAACAGCCGTCTCTCCTCAGAGATATATTGGTTGGCATCAATATCAAATCTCCAGACAGCAACCAGTTCATTGGATCCTCTACCCCCCAAATTCATTTACAATTCTAATGCGATTTCAGTTTGCCTTGTGACACGGCACAGGAAGTAGCCCTCTCAGAGGTGCTCACTGGGATGGGGGAGAAGTAGGGGGAGGATGGCAGGAAACTGAGGCACAGAGGGTCATATCATCCTCATTCATTTACGCAAAACAAGAGCCTTTTGTGAAAAGGCAGCTTGTGATGCTGGAAGGGACATTCCAAGCATATTCTCTCCTTTTCTTCTTTGAACTGCAGAAAGGTACCTTTCTGAGTTCTGAGCATCCATTTCTGCATTCTGTGGAACATAGTACAGACAAAATTGCTTGCTCCCCTACAATAAAACAGATTTGGGGACCACCTGTCTGTTCAGTGATACAACAAGTGACCTGTTTTAATTTCAAAATTTTGTGCTTTTAGGGATGCCACCCTTCCTCATGCCTGATACATGTAGCCTCTAGAGGTGTAGCAAAGAGACTTAGTTTGTGAGAAACATTTTAGGCCCCTTCTGAAAACCTTTCAACATTTCCCGCTTCAACTATTGCTTTCATTTTTAATCCTAATAATTCACACATCCAAAAGTGCTCTCTCTCTCTCTCACACACACACACAAACACACACACACACACCCCAAAACATTAAAAGACTTGCAATTGCTACAGTGTGGAACAATATTTTACCCTCTCTTGCTGGGCTTCCCTGGCACCTTCTGTCATACATATTTTTCTCAGTTGTAAATTAATAAAGTTGTGAATTGTGGATATACTATTAGAACAAAATGATATAAAGTAAGGCAGACCAATAACATGATAGAACGTAAGTCAATGTGTTCGGTAAAAAAGGCTGCCAAGGAGATCCCAATATCCATTTTGCATTCTTTTTCCTTAAGCATAGCATTTCCTTTTTATCTCATCATGCAGTTACCCTACTAAAGACCCCACTTCCCAGACTCCTCTGTGGCTTGCTTTGGTCATGTGACTGGTTTGGTTCTGTGGCTGCATTCCAACCAATGAGATACTAACGTTAAGCATTGTCCAACTACCAAAATGAGCTCCGAGAGAGAAGAGCCATACTTTCCCAATCCCTTTATTGATTTTCCCCTCAGGAAATGTGTTGGCAAAACCATCTCACAAAGCAACGCCCAAAGGATAACAAAAGAAAAAGATGGAAGTTTGAAACCCTGCCACAAATCTTAATAAAAAACAACCTAACTGCCTATCCATGTTTTAGTGGCATAGCAGAGTAATCAGCTTCAGTATTGTATAAGCTACAATGAATCTGGGTTGCCTCTGCATGAGTAGAACACAAACCTTTATTCTGATTAATACTAGTAAGGGTTACAGTTCCGGCAGCTTGGGAGGAGTCCAAGTCCATTTTGTGTATTCATCTCTTTCGGGGTGTCTTCTGCTGGGTGCTCCCCAAAGCCTCCTCATACCACACCATAGCATCTCAGTCTCTCCTGGAGACCTATCTCTTCCAATTTACAGATCCCTGGTTCCTGGAGAATTATCAAGGGCGGCCACAGGAGACTTGGAGCCTTTTGAAAAATCACAAAATCCAATAAAAATGTTACCTTGTCTTTTTTTCATAGGGAGTCTCTTGCTTCTCTCACATGCCATCAGCTTCTTTACAGTTCCCCCTGTAACCCAGTAATCACTCTGAGAATAATATGAGAGAAATCAAGAATCAAGAGAGAAACCATGAAGAATCAGACCATTCATGTACAGCATGGGAAAGCAGAGTTCTTCATGAAAAAAGAGTTATTAGTTGATAACTTATTTATTACACAGCATAATTAACTGCTGGTTAGGTTGCAGTTATTGTTTTGATGGTCCTCTCATGTTTTATATCTAGATCTCCCTCCAAAGCTTCATGTGGTCATAGGTGGGGCTTTGGGGAGGGGATTGGATCATGGGGGCATGATGCTCAGGTGTGGCTTAGTCCACTGATGAGTTTATACCTAAATATGATGCTGGGAGGTGAATACTAATTGGAGGGACATGAGTAAGTGTGGCTTAGCCTGAAAAGGTCTATTTATCTCTCTTCTTCCTCCACTGATCCTTCTTATTGATTCCTGCCTACCCTGCCATGGACTGTTTCTCCTCTGTGATGCCCCTCTGCTATGCCACCCTGC